>NC_047652.1:15779449-15827093 GCF_902201215.1 Prunus dulcis
ACATGTCTTTGTTGTTTTGGAGGAAGATGGTCACCTCCACCTTCTCGTCTGGGCTTAGGCGCGAGCCGATCCTCGCTTTCTTGTCTGGCTGGTTAGGATCGAGGGGTACTTGTTGGAATAAAAAAAATCACAAAATTGGAACGTGGGGGGAAGTTTGGAAAAAGGTGGGGGGAAGTTTGGAAAAAGGTGGGGGTCTAAACCAATGAAAATGTTTAAGTGGGTTGAGTGGCTCCTATTTTTTGGGGAGTTGGTTATTCAATTTTTAATATAAATATTCTGCATTAAAGAGAAATAAAAAAAAAAGAAGAGAAAGAGGACAGAAAAGAAGGAGAAGACGACAGAAGAAGAAAATTGTTGCAGAAGGAAAATTGCAGGAGCACAAATACAAGAGGAGACATTTTCACAGGTATATAGATCCTGTCAATTAATTCTTGTTGGGTGGCAACCCTAAAATCATTCTCTTGGATGATGAATCCATATTGGGTGGCAACCCTCAAATAAAACTCTTGGATGATAAATCCATAATGGGTGGCAACCCTTAAATCATGAACAACAAATCCATGAGAGGATTTCTGTTTAACAAAGCTCTGCCGAGCAAAAGAAAATCCTTTGAAATGGATACAAAATATTGGATACAAAATCCATCATGGGTGTGTAACCCTCAATCAAATACCCTGAATGGTATATCCATTTTTGGGCATAAAACTCATTCAGTGGGTTCTCAAGAGCACAAATCCAATTTGGGTACAAAACCCACAAACATAATCATGGAGGGATTTAATCTCACAGCAAATAAAAATCAGCTGTGTGCACAAAAAAGAGAGGAACAAAGCTTGAAAAGGGAGGCCACGTTTGTGCAGCCTATCCTTTGAATTCTTCATTTGGGGATTGTTTGCGAAAAATCAAAACCAAGGAAGGAAGAAGGAAGGATGGAGGTCTTTAAAAGAAAAAGATAAAAAAGGATAGCCATGTTCCTGTTGGCAACTTCTGGTTGCGCAGCAAACCAAAAGCAAAGGAAAAAAAAAGCTAAAACCAAAAAAAGAGGAGAGGAATTGGCTTGGTGTTATGTATGGCAGTAACAAAAGAAAAGGGAGAAGGCTTCCACTGAAAAGAAAACAAACGGAAGAAGAGTGAAAAAAAGGAAAGCGGCGTCAGCCACTTTGTTTCAAAAGGAAGAAGAAATTCAAAGAAGAAAAAAAAGAGAAGAGAGTGGCTGACGCCACTTTGTTGAAGTTGGAAGAAAAGCAAAACAAAGGGAACAAGGACGATGGGTTTGCAGAGAAAAAAAGAGGAAAAAGACAAAAAAAATCTGAAACCTCTTGATGTATTGTGGCAGTTTTTCTTCTGGCTTTCTCTTTTTGTTTGCGAAGGCTGTGTACAGATTGTGACTTCGTGTACCTTTTTAAAGACTGAACAGTAACAGTGTTTGCTCTTAATTCGGACTGATCACAAGTGTTCCAGATAAAGATGGGATTGCAAGGTCTGATTTTACTTGGAAACAAACTCTGCAAAGAGTTGGATAGCTAATCGCCTGCTGGACCAAAGTTTTTTTTTGGGGCTCCATGCTCATGGGCTGTCAGAGAATAATTATCCATTGACTCTCAGAAGCCCATATAATTAATGGGTAACCCAAATAATTACCCATTAAATTTCCAAAGGACCAAAGCTTTAAGAATCAGTTCATAAATGAGAGGGTTTTCATTGGAGCTCATATACTAATCGTAGCTATGGATTGATGGGATCAATAATCACATTAGTTACAGAGTTTCAACTTTTTAAAATATGCCGACACCACGGATTTGGGGTAAGGTTTTGTGGCGAGACAAGTTGGGTAGTTTTCGGTTTGTTCAATCCACAGTTTGTGTGCTATGCTACCAGCTGTGAGCTTCTCGGACAAATTCAATATCTAACCTGCACAATTTGATAAGACCATTGTTTCTAGAGATTAAAGCAATTGCAGCCAACAAATTCCAGCATATAATGACCAAATTTACAAAACCCACTGATTGGTTAACAAGAAAATTCCCACCCAACTTGAACCCAAATTTTCTGGCATTGATCTCAATGACCCAAATGTCAACTTTAGAAAATTAGAGGGTTAATCAAAATTGCTCACTAATTTTCTGGGACATTGACAAAAAGAAAAAATGGTACAAAACCATCCAATGTTCTCATGGGTCATCTACCCATGAAAATTCCAATGAGATTAAATTCAAATATCTCAAATACAAATTCTAAATTATTGGGCCATACATACCCATTAATTTCTAATTATTTCCCATAGGTCATCTACCTATGAAAATCTTCAAATCGTCTCAAAGACACCAACTCTAAATTATTGGGCCACACTTACCCATTAATTTCTAAATTTTTCGAACTACGTTGGTTTGATCCCTTTAAAAGGGTATGTAGGCAATCTAGAGATTCAATCTAGATGCAACCATCCCAAACATATTTCCATATCGAATCCCTGGTTTATTCAGATAAATTCACTCAAACTCCTCAATCAAACCCATTCAAATTCTTCGTTTTGTGATGAGTCATTTATTCATCATGAATCTTTGAACTACGAGTGGCTTGATTCCCGATTCCCGCAAAGGATACGTAGGCATCCTGAGGTTGGACTTGGGAGCAGCTGCAAAATCAAACACACACGTTCTGTTTCTTTATGATGGAATCAAAGGGTTTTCCCTTGAAGCAAGGGATTGTAATTAAGAGACTTGCGTCTCGAATGAGTCGAACCTAAAATAATAAAACCCTATTATTTAATTAGTGGTGGTGAAATTATATTAGGAAGATCACCATTTTCCTTCAACAGTACTAACTCAACGTCTTCCTCAGGCTTCCAACCTTCTTCAAGGTCTTCCTCAGGCTTCCAACCTTTTTCAAGGGAGCCTTCCGGGCGGATTCCCTCATCTCGATCCTTCTTGTTTGGATTCTGGCACGAGCCGATCTGCGCTTTTTTGTCTGGCTGGCCAAGATCAGGGGGTACTAACTCGACATCATCCTTAGGCTTCCAACCCTTTTCAGGGGAGTCTTCCGGGCGGATTCCCTCCCCTTGATCCTGGCTCATTAATTGCTATTGTGGGGTAACAGCTCCCTTCTCGCTCGAGCTTGCTTGTCTGTTGGGAGCGCTTCGTGCCTCATTAGCAGCTTGCATTACTGGTGTGAACTGCAACTGCTTGCTCTTCTTGAGCCCTTGAGCTGTGCATCTTCTTGCCATGGCTTGGTCACTATTGATCTGCCCGATTCCGCCTCCAGGGATAGGGTAGCGAATCTTCTGGTGTAGAGCAGATGTGATGGCCTCGATCTTGCTGATCCACCGTCGGCCCAAGATTCCATTGTAGGAGAGATCTCGTTGATGACCATGAAGGTTTGCGAGTAGAGCACTGGGGGTGAGTGGACGTCAAGGTCGATCGTTCCAACTGTGATTGATGTGGCCCCATTGAAGCCAGTAAGCGACCTGGCAAGTTTGCTAATCTTGGGTCCAATCCCATCTGTTGGATGACAGATAGTTGCAGGATGTTAGCTGCGCTGCCCTCATCCACATGAATTCGCTCGATCACAGCTTGTTCAATCTGAATGCATATGACTAGCGCGTCATGATGCGGTAGGTCAAGCCCGATCAAGTCCTTCTTCTGGAAACCAATGATGGGTGTATCCACAATGACTGGTACTCCTGTTGTGACTTGGGAGACATAAGTCGCCTGCGAGATCTTCCTCTTGCGCTCCTTGGTGGTCAGCCCAGGCTCCCGGGAGTCAGCTAGAATGGTGTTGATTCGAATGACCTTCTGGGGAGGCTCCTTGGCAGCCGCATCACGATCCTCGATCTGCTGGATGGCCTTCTTTGCAACGAATTCTGTGCAATGACCTTCTCTGACCAGCTCCTCAAGATGCCTTTTCCAAGCGTTGCAGTTGTTGGTGTAATGTCCGTGCTTCCCGTGGAATGCGCAGTATTTACTGGTGTCCCTCTTGGAGGGGTTTCCCTTCATGGGTGGCGGTCTCCTCACCCACGGCTTGTCCTTCACTTGAGCCAGGATCTGATGAATTGGGATAGCGAACTCAGTGAAGGTCCCTACTTCTGAGCTTCCCTTTCGGGGCCGCGATCTGCGGTTATCTCGGGCTCTTCGCTCGAACTGGTTGCTCTTTTGGCTTGCTTGCTTCGTCGGGTGATCAACTTGCTTGCTGGCTTTCTTTGCGGCGATTCGATCATCGTCCCAAAGTGCGTTGCGTTCTGCCGTCGTGAACACTTCTGCCAAGGTTTGACTTGGTGTTATGGCCAGCTCCCGGTATAACTCGTGCTCGGTTGGCAAGCCCTTCTTGAAAGCTGAGGATGCAACTTGGTCATTGCATCCTTTGATGTTAGCCTTTTCAGCCTTAAACCGTCTTAGGTAGTCTCGTAAAGACTCATCTGGCTTCTTGCGCAGGTTGAATAGATGGTCTGCATGCTTTCTGACCGTCTTGTAGGAGGTATACTCCCTTGTGAAGATGAGTGCCAACTCCTTGAAGTTTCCTATCGATGCTGACGGTAGAGTGTGGAACCAGTCTTGAGCTGCTCCTCGCAGGGTCATCGCGAACACCTTGCACATCAGGGCATCGTCTGCCTTATACAGGATCATGGTGCTCCTGAAGTGCCTCAAATGGCTCTCAGGATCAGAGTCTCCCTTGAATGGAGTGATGGATGGTGTTGTGAACCGCTTCGGTGGAGGAGCTCGTTCCACTTTGTCGGTAAAGGGCGAGCAGTCAACTCGATCAATTTCCTTGTGCAGGGCTTCTTCCATGCTTCCTTTAAGTTGGAGAGCTTGGAGTCGGTCATTCACTAGCTTCTCGACGTCCTCTGCTCGCAGGACTGGAGTCTCGGGCCGACGTCTTCGGCGTCTCGAGCGTGACTGGCTAACTTCTTCTTCGGTTCCCAAAGGTCGATCCCCTTGGGTGTTCTGCCAGTGGGGCAGGTTAGGAGATTGAGCTTGTGAGGATTCCTCTACATCTTGTCGCCTCGTGTTGGTCCTCGAGCAGGTTGGTGGGCGTCGATCATCATCTTCTGCCCGCAAGGAGGGGCGCTCAGGTCGACGTCTTTGGTGTCTCGAGCGTGACGGGCTAACTCCTTCCTCGGTTCCCAAGGGTCGATCCCCTTGGGTGCCCTGCCCGTGGGGCATATTAGGAGATTGAGCTTGTGAGGATTCTTCTACAGCTTGCCGCCGCGTGTTGGCCCTCGAGCGGGTTGGTGGGTGTCGGTCGTTGCGCTCGTCACGCGACTGCTCACGAACTCGAGCTCCTTGTGGGCCCAAGCGGGCGTGGACATTAGACTGTGGGCCTAGCCTCTCGAGCACATTGGTCCTTGGTCCGAGCCCCGAACGGCTCAGAGTACGGCTCGCGGCTGTCTGCATCTCATCTGCTCGATCTCGATCTCTCCTCTGCCGGTTTGCTCCTGTCTGACCAGCCTGGGACCTCTCGAACTGCTCGCCGGCGTGCTGGTGTGCCCTTCTCTCCTCGTCACTGGGTCAAAGGTTTGGGCCTTGATTCAAGTTGATCTGCCTGAGTAGCTGGCCGATCAGGTTGTTCTGATCATCGACCTTCTGTGTGAGTTGATCGACCCGTGAGTTGAGGTCCACCTGACTGTGCGGGTCAAGTAGAGTGTTGTGCATCGGGCCCAACGGCATATGGGCTAGAGCTTCATTAGACGCGTACACAGGTGCATATGTCAAGTGTGATAGCAGAGGAGGGAGAGAATGTATATGCTCCAAGACTGGGACGACGTCGGAGTAGCCATAGGGCTGCGCAGCAAATCCGGTAGTTGAGTGGTGTGGCTGCTGCTGTGCTCCGACGGTAGGACAGCAAGGCAGAGCAGCTCCGGTAATCGGCGCTGGCAACTGCAAGGCTGTGGAGGTCCCAGGGTCATGTGGCGGCTGTTCTGTAATTCCGGCAGCTGAAGGCGGCTGCAAAGCACTAGAGGTCGACTGCAAGGCGTTGGCCGCCACGATTCCGTGCGGTTGCATTGAGGTTTCCACCACGAAACCATGAGATGGGCTCATCGTGGTGGCGTTACTCTTCGTACGTCTTGTATCAACCATGGTTGTTTGAAAAAATGTGTGAAAGCACCAATTTGTGGGAGCAAATTTCCCCACTAGAGCAAATATTATTCGCCCAAGATTCCTTCGTCTTCTCCGCCTCTCTTTCTCCCTGCAAAACAGATCGGAGTAAAAGGACCACACCCGGGGGGTGTTGGCCAAAGGCCCTCCGATGCCTAAGTTAGGTAGGGTAATTCAAGGAAAACCGGGTGGCCGGAGCCGTGTGTGGTGGCCGGAGCCTTGTGTGAGAGAGAGAAAGAGAGGAGGTGGCTAGGGTTTTTGAGAAATAATTTCTGCAGAGCTTTAGTAGGAATTTAGGCGTACCTTAACCTTTGTGTGTGGCCATCCTTTTATAATGGTCTCGGAGGCTAGGGTTTCAGAGGAATAATACCATAGATGGAAAGGAATTATTCCTCCCCGATTTGGAATTGATTTGATTAATTAGGGATTTGATTTATTAGGGTAAATCAAATCCCTAATTGTGGTAGGTATCAATTCAATTCCTAATTTAATTAGGTAACTCCTCATTTAATTCGGAATTGGGGTAGGAATCAAATCAATTCTCGACCCAATTAGGTAATATTCTATTTAATTGGGTAATCCTCAATTAAATTGAATAATTCCCAATTAGGTCAAATAATCCCCAAATGGAAGGAATTATTTGACCTAGGGTTTTGATTTAATTAGGTTCCCACAACCATCACAATCAATCTCATAATGTTTTCCTCCACACCTCTGTTCTCTTTGAATTTTTTTGTTATTTGGAAGTTGAAAATGAAGATGTAAGATCCGTTTCTTTGACTAAAAATGATACTGTGTGCGTGTATCTCATAAATTCTCGACAAGCAAATGGTCCTCAGCAAGCTCGAAACATTTTGAGAAGGGCTTATCATCAAACAGCATTATAGATATGGTAACAGTTGAGATGATCTTTACAGGCTTAAACTTGTAAATGTGTGTGAACAATTTAGGTTGATCAAACATTTAGTAGACAATACAAACCAGTAATCAGTAGGATCCTACCCAATTTAAAAATGTCTGCACTTCAGGAAAGCTTGAAAAGATCCTCATCATTCATGCCTTAATGTCTCTAAACATTTTAACATTTAACAAGTGATTGCCCTAACCTCATAGACCTCAAGAAGTTATCTTTCTGACTCAAATCACTAATATGGTTATTATGATAAACTAAGAAAGCCATACTGCTGGCAAGCGAGCTGACTAGTGTAGCAAAAACTGCACAGGCAGAGGATCTTATCGGGGGTCAATAACAGGCCAGTATACGGTATACCAATACATTAGTTGTGTAAATATAGATGCGCCAGAAATAAAATGCATCAGCAAAGTGGAATGTGCATAAGAGACATGAACTATCATATAATGGTCATTCATGAATGACGTACAACAGGCTACAGAATGGGAATTTCCTATCTCAGCTCCAGAGCTGGGCAACTGACTTCAATGTTCCAGCAACTGTGTGTGTGAGAGATAGATAGGATGTTTTGAAGTCATTTCCCTCATAATTACATACGGATGCAACACTATCAAGCAGGACTAAACCTAGTGTACAGTAGAAAAAGCATACCAGTTAGAACAACCCATTCGGAAGATTCAAGAGCTAGCCTTTTATGCTTCTCACTTGGGGATTTGCATCTAATAATTGCTTCACAACATCTCTCATCGTCGGCCTCTTTCTAGGATCTTTATCAGTACATCTGAATGCCACCATAAGCACATCGACAACTTGGTCCATGATACTTGAATCCAGAAGGCTTGAATCAACAATTTGATCAATTTCTTCTGTGTTGCTCCACACTGACCTAACCCATCCTACAATGTCAGTTTGCTCCACAAATGATGGATCCAATGCCTTCTTTCTA
The DNA here is from genome assembly GCF_902201215.1 of Prunus dulcis. NCBI lineage: Eukaryota > Viridiplantae > Streptophyta > Magnoliopsida > Rosales > Rosaceae > Prunus > Prunus dulcis. The sequence continues at coordinate 15,787,398 of NC_047652.1, forward strand.
GTTATCAGCTCAAATAGAACAACCCCATAACTGTACACATCAGATTCCACGCTCTTCGCTGGTCTAAATGCATTTTCTGTCACAAAATATGCCAGATACTTTAGTTCATTGTACACCTGAATATAGAAACATTGTTGATCAAAATGAAACTAGAAGACTTACCTGGTGCAATATATCCAGTTGTTCCCACAACTGCAATGGACGTCGTTGATGCAGAAGACTGATCCAGAAGTTTAGCAATACCAAAATCAGCAATATGCGGCTCCATATCAGCGTCTAAGAGGATGTTCATTGGTTTGACATCTCGATGAACTATAGGGGGGTCACAATCATAATGGAGATACTCCAACCCGTATGCAGTTCCAAGTGCTATCCTATAGCGGACACTCCACTCAAGAGTTGGTGGGGGTTTAATTTCATGCAAAACATCATTAAGGCTCCCATTTTGCATGTACCTATACAAGATTAAACCATGGTCCTTTCTTAAACAGAAGTCTTCCAATTTAACCAGATTCCGATGCCTAATAGTCCCGAGGGTTTGAATTTCTCTAACCATGCTCAAACGCGTTCCTTCATGCCCCGCAAATAGAAGCTTCTTGACAGCATAATCTTTGTCTGGAGCCAAAGAGGCCTTATAGACAGTTCCATGGGCTCCTTTCCCAATGATATACTGACCATTAAGGTTCGCTGTAGCCTCCAATACTTTGTTGAGTAAGCCAGATGGCCCCTCTTGAGCAGAGATCTCAAGTTCCTGCTTTGTCTTTTTGCGCAAGAGAAACATATAAACCAGTACATGAAGCACAAAAACAACAAATAATGAAGAACCTAGGGATATAAATGCAATTGCCACTTTACTAAGGCCTCTATGCTTGCTTGATTGACTGTTGCATGGCTTAAAACTGTTGTTTCTTCTTGCACAAGTTGAGCCACATGATGGAAGGTAATTGACACATAGGTAGGGATTGCCCAAAAATGATAATGGAGATGAGTTCAAAAGGTTCATCAATGTCTCTGGTACTGCACCTGTGAAGTTATTGTCTGAAACATCAACCTCAATGAATGAATTGATATAATCAAGAGCTTTTAAAGTCCCTGTCAAATTGTTATGAGATAGATCTAGTCGTTGTAGTCTTGCCAACTTCCCCAGCTCTGAAGGAATCGGACCTGTCAATGCATTATTGCTAAGATTCAATGCATAAAACATACTAACCAATGCTCCAATTGATGAGGGAATGGCACCTCCCAAAAAATTTCCACCAAGTTGTAGCTCTGAAAGCTTTTCGAACTCCGACAAGAAAGGTGGAACACCGCCAGTAAAACTGTTGTCACTTAAAATCAGCGTTGATAAACCTGTCCAACTTCTCAAACTCGATGGAATGGAGCCATTCAACAAATTTGATCCCACATCAAACTTATACATTTTGGTACAATTTGATAGGTGAGGAGGCAGAGGACCAACCAAATTGTTTTTGAAAAGAATCAAAGAACCAAGTTCTGCAAGACTCCCTAGTTCCTGGGGTATAACTCCTGTTAAATTGTTCATGGACAAATTGATGGCTGTGAGATTGCTACAGTTTCCCAAGCTTGATGGAATTTCTCCACCAATCTCATTGTTGCTGATGTCCACATATGAAAGGCTTGAATTTTTTGCAAACTGTGGAAGAACCCCAATGAGGTTGTTCTGTTCCAATTTCAACCTCGAAAGAGTAGAGCAATTTCCAACATCAGAAGGTATGGTGCCTTGAAATCGATTGAAACCCAGATTTAACACCCTTAACTGCTTTCCATGGCAAAGATTTGGAGGGATTTTACCAGTGAACTTGTTATTGGTAAAATCTAACTGCCACAAACTGCTGTTAATCCCCAAACTTTGAGGTATAACTCCAAAAAATAGGTTGTTGTACAATGATATATTTTTTAGTTGCTTCAGCTCAGTCATCACTTCAGGCAGCTCCCCAGTGAGGCTATTATTGTACACAAGGATATGCTGAAGACTTTGAATCTTCCATATGCTAACTGGAATTTCACCAGTTAACCGGTTCTCAAATAATTCAAGGTCCTCTAATTGAGTCAGCATTCCCAATTCACTAGGAATTTCTCCCACTAGTTGGTTCTTATACAAGCGTAGTATCTTCAAGGATTCACACTTGCCAAGTTCAGGAGGTATTTTACCAGACAAATGATTTAGAGGAAGGTACAGGGTTGAAAGGTACTTGAGTTGGCCAAAGGAAGATGGAATAGTCCCCTCTAAATTACTACCCACAGCAGAAAATTGTGTTAAATTACTACAATTTCCAAGTCCTGGTGGAATACCTCCACTAAACTTATTGTATGACAAATCCAAGTAAATTAAATTCTTGCAAGTGCCTAAACCCAAAGGAATGCTACCCTCAAGACTATTTATAGCTACATCTAGATATACCAGGTTCTCAAGGTTGTTCAGACTCATAGGAAGCTCTCCTGTCAACTGGTTCTGACCCAAAAACAACTCCTGCAATTTACTACAGTTTCCAACGGATGAAGGAATCACTCCTGAAAACTGATTCTCATACAAATACAGATGCACAAGCTCACTCAGATTCCCAACATTTCCAGGGATGGAACCATTCAAATTGTTAGTATACAGATGTACATAAGCTAAGGCAGGAATTGCAAACAAGGATTCAGGTATTGCACCAGAAAAGCCATTTTTATACAAGTCCAAGTTTTCAAGAAGACTACAATTGGCCAATTCTTTTGGGATTTTACCAGAAAAATTGTTGACACTCAAATCAAGAGTCTGCAAGTGCCTAAAGCTGCCAACTTCAGGTCCCAATTGACCAGAAATTCCATAACCAGTGAGGTTCAAGGTAACCACATTGTGGGCATTGTCACATTCTATTCCAACCCATTGGCATGGAGTGGCATCAGAAGCACTCCAGCTTGAGGATATGGAAGCAGGGACAGAGGTCCAATGCTTGGAGAGTGACAACAAAGCCAACCCATCAGAGCTCAAACTAGATACAGTAGATATGGACACAGAGAAGCAGAGCAACAGCAACAAGAAGAAGAAATTGAACAGATAGAGCTGCATGCTTTCTAGTTAGTTGAAGAAAATTACTTGGTAGAGATATATGAGCTTTGCTGTCAACAGTGCATAGCTTGCTTCTTTGAGCTCACAGGAAAACCCAGCATGCAGATTGAACTTGCGTCTGTCTGAAATGAGTTGGAAACAGAGTTGAAAATGTTGGGGGAGAGAGAGAGAGAGAGAGAGAATGGATATGTTGGGTTGGCATGTCGGTTTAAGCTTAAATAAAAGATTTTCCGCAGCTAACCCATAGAAGCAGAAAAAGAATAAAATTAAATTAACACTACGAGGTCTGTGGTCTCTGACTGTGTGCCACGTTTTGGAGGACTTTCTCTATCCTAGAGGTGAGAGAGCGACTTGAGTCATATTTATACTGCCAAAGCCAAGAACAGAAAAAGACTCTTTCTTGTTATGCTGTGTGAACAGGAGATTTCTTTCTTTCTTTCTTTTTAAAAATAAGTTCACAAAAGATAATAACTTAAACTGAAATTATATATTATATGGAAGGTTGCAATTGTATCGTTTTTTATTGGATTATAATTTATATGTCCCCCACCAGCAGCTACTTGGTCTAAATCAGTGGGACGTTTCACACACAACATGCTGTAAGAAGAGCATGCTTTCCACAGCCTTTTGACCGCAATATATTTATTGTCACTCCCTTCCCTTTGGTTTTGTTCCAAGGCAAAGCAGGAGGTTTGCATTGCATGCTTTGCCATAAACATCGCCATAAAATAATCTCTTGAAATTGTTGTATAAATTATAGAAGCCCGTAATTCAATGTGAAAAGCAGGTATGGACTTCGTCCTGTCCACACGTGGGAGTGCCAAATTCCAAGTAACCATATATTATATGCTATGACTCCACACGGCCATACCAGCAATGATTTTCCTTTGAAAAAAAAAAAAAAAACTTAGTGCGGTGGTCAAGAAGGTTATGTGAACATTAAAAAAACAAAAAACAAAAAACAAAAAAACTATACACTATGTGCATGTAAGTTAATTTTGTCCGTTGATGTATTGTGAACCATATATGTACAAATAGTGAAAATAAATTCACATATAATAATTTCATTATTAAGATTCATCGGGGCGTGAACAACTGATCACACCATTCTTCTTCCTACTTATAACAAGGCCCTACTTCAATTCTCTATTCTGACTTTACGGGGGAGTAAAAAAAATGGATCGGAGTAGTTAGGTGTGTATACATACAGCAGCTGGAGATTCAGCCTTTTTTGTCAAAGAAATACTGGATGGTGCAGCCTACGGACAATGACTACTCAATAACATAGATGGTGATACGGTGGGGTTTTTATAGCTAGAATTAATTTAGCTTGTGGTCCATACGGGTACACAGAGAAATATAGGAGGTCAATTATTTGTGTTATAAATTAAATAAGACCGAAAGGGCTTACCTATTATTTTGATACTACGGAATATTTCAATTATAAAAAAAATTAATTATGAGACTGATCTTATATTATTGTATGTTGATAGCTGATGTTATCCTATTAAAGTATCTAGTAAAAGAATCATGTCTTAAGTAATATTTTGGAAAATAAATATTTTGTTACCCTCTTGTATCCTTCTAAGCAAAAGCTATGAAGTTTATGTTGTAAACTTGTACTATTGGAAACACCATGTATAATGGAAGTGTTTATGTTTAGTTACTGGTAGTTCGAATTGAGTAAGTTAATGAGTTTGACTTAATTGTTCTTTTAGTGAATTTGGTCTGATTTTGGGGTGTGATAATTTTATTCCGTGAACACATATAATGAGATTATTTAAAACAAAGCTAAAATTTAGATAGAAAGAGCTTATATGACATCATACGAAATTTCTTTATCTTTTACAATGATGAAACTGAATGGTTAAGGTTTTGTTTCCTTCTTTGAAGATGGAAAAGAACTTTCCCACTACTTGGGAACAAAATTATAACTTGAACTTTAAATTTTTTGTTTAAAAATAGCATGTGGTAGTTGGGTTCATTTTGGTGAAAAGACAAAATGATAGTGGGTGAGATGGAAAAGTTTGCTTAGAAAATCTGTGCAGTGGAAGATCCTGAATTTGAGACTTTCTACATCAAAAATATTCTCTTTAACAAAGGTATTCGTGCTTGGTGGCTCAATATAAACCTCATGAAAGTCCATTGGTAGTTAGGGCTGAGAAGTGAGAAGACAAAATGATAGTAGGTAAGATGGAAAAGTTTGTTTTAAAATGGCAAAGTTGGTTTCTCGAATTCTCACCAGCAAGCAATTTTCTTTTTCTTTTTTTCTTGACTTCATACGTCTCATGCATAAAAATAAGATTGTATTTTTTTTTGTCTCATGTTTGCTAAGTCCATGCATGGGAAATTGTTGCTTTGCACATAAGAAATTAAGGGGAAAATGAAACCTTTCCTCCCCCCCTTCTTGGGTTTTGTTTTCCTCCTCATGGAAAAGTTTGAGAAAAGTAGCTAACATTAAATACACATTTTTCATGACCATATTGTCCTTATTAACGATTTAGAATTACAATATAGCATTAGACGCATTTTTTTATTTATTTGATTTTATATGGGTATAAGTGAAAATTTAAACAAAATTTGTTTTACATTCCTACATAAACCAAACATGTGAAAGGAAATAAAGTGGTATTTCTTGATTACTTTCCCAGAATTACTAAACATGAGAAATGAATCTCCATTTCCCATACCTTGGGAAATGACATGGGAAGTGATTTCCCCTCAAATCCGTTCTATGAACCAAATGGGGCTTAAAAGTTTCGAACTTTTGGGCAGGCCAATGGGCCCATCCTATATGGCCCTATTAAATGAGTCACTTATAAAAAAAAAAAAATTTAATGCAATCACAATGAATTAAATGTAATCATAATTAATACTAGTTTTCGTTTATAATAATACTAATTGATTATTAATATTCATATTGGATGAGTCATTAATTTCTTTTAAATCTTTTAGTTCAATGAATGGGTAATTAACATTAATTATATATATATATATATATAGTCTCGATCTCTTGGACCACAGGAGTCCAAGAGATTGTGGTCACCCGCCGTTAGATATTAATCTAATAGTTCAAGAAAGTTTTTTTAAAGGAGTGCAAGAGTGAGTGAACTGTTGAATTTACACCCAACGGTGAGTGACCACAAATCTCTTGAACCCCTATAGTCCAATAGATCAGGACTATATATATATATATATATTATCTATAAGCTTAATTGTCGGGTTTGGCCGGGCTGCCCATGGGCTTAAAACTTAAGGCCCATGCCCTACCCACTACACAACTGGTTGGATAACATCGGGCCAAGCTAGCCCATAGCCAAAATAATTGGGCGGGGCTTGGGTTCGCCCATCGGACTTGGATCGTTTTTACAAGCCTAGTAAAGGGGAAATCGCATTTACACCCTTGGGGTCTTCAGGAACTCGAGGTCTTTACTCAAGACGAGCTGTCTTCCTTACTGAATGAAATAATAAAGGCTACAAAAAATCTTAATGATCAATATATCATTCGGAAAGAAGCCCATGGAACTATCTATGAAGCCTCTTTGGCTCAAGACAAAGATTATACTATCAAAATGCTTGTATTTGCAGCGCAATAAGAAGGGCGTTCGAGCATGGTTAGAGGAACTCAAACAGTGGGGACAATTAAGCATCAAAATCTGGTTAAATTGGAAGACTTATTGTTAAGAAAGGACCACGATTTAATCTTGTATAGGTACATATAAAATGGGAGCCTTAAAGGTGTTGTACGTGAAATTAAACTCCCACAATATGCTGAGTGGACTGTCAGCTACTACATGATAACACTTAAAGGTGGTGGTCAGCATACTCTTTTGATTAATGTGGTGAGCAAAAATGCTCCCCTTACAGGATTACCTAAAATAAAGCTCGATTTAGATAAAAAGAGACATCACAAAAGATTTCCTTATCTATAAAATGACGAAACAAAACATGTTTCATAAGGTTTTGTTTCTTCTTTGAAGATGGAAAGGAACTTTAGCACCAGTTGCGAACAAAGTTAACTTTAATTTTGAATTTTTTGTTTAAAAATAAAATGTCGCATGTGACTAATTTTTTTATTATATATTTTGTACCTTTGGTAGTTGAGAATTAGACTTCAAGTGAAAAACAAAAGAATAATGCTAAACGAACCCTAAAATTAATTGAGTACGGTCTATTACCATACTATTTATTGAATTACTAATTTATTCTAAGTGACGAAAAAAGATATATTGAATTGTAAAACAAATGTAATTTTAATAAGTGCCCTACGCACCATATTCAACCCTAATCAAACGAAAGCGAAAAGTCATATTTCCAAAAACCTTAGAACTAACTCCAACAATTTATTTTGTCGTTATTTAGTAAATACAATGTGTATCTGATATGCAAACGAAAGCACTAATCATGCAAATTTGTTACAGAATCAATTATATGTTCCATGTACTACCCAATTTGTAGATAATGATCATTTGCACAATTTTTCATGCCAAGATATGAACACATGCTTATAAATTATGGTCTTTAGACACCCAAAGGAAAAATCTTTCCTAGTTTCATAGCACCCCATAAATACAAATCCTTAAGCAATGCAATTATATGATGAAAAGCACCTAGTGTATAATCATTCTTCATTAATTATCTGGTACATATCATATGAACAAGCCCAAATTACCCAGAAATACACCCATAATTCTAATCTCATCAATGTACAGATCAACATGAGTTATGAGTGACATGTGTCATGCAGGCTTATACTAATTCTGATCGCAGGTTCACCTCTGTGAAGTAACTATGCAAAAACTATCAAATAAGTAAAATTACCAATGTTATTGTTGGAAGTCATATTTCCGTTTCCAGTATATGCTTCTTAGCATCAACTACACAAAAATTGATCCACGATTTGCAGGAATTTTCCTTACGAATCAGATAATTCACTGCAAATCACCAACCATCCGCAGAGCACCAATTGGTCACACTCAACGGAATTATTTGGAATGAAAAGTGGTAAATTAAAGCTGAAATTTCATCCCAACATCGACATGCAAAATTTATGAGGCAAACAATCCAAAATTCAACAAAAACAAAAAAAACAAAATTCAGAAAGGAAGATGAACTCATAAGCAGGAAACGATGTATGGGTTTGTTGTTGTGTATGATAAGAGTGTATTATGGTGTCTCAATGATACTTTTAGTAGTTAAATAGAGTCTAAACCCCGTTTTATTTTGGAAGAGTGAACAAAATTTAACATAAGGGATTGGCTTTTTGTGTGAGTGAGAAATCTTACATTCATAACTCTTTTAGCTTTGCTTTTGTGCTTTTGAGCTTTTGCCCAAATAAAATGCGGAAGGGTTATTGAGATTTTTTTTTTCTTTCTTTTTTTTGGGGGTACAATGGAGGACCAAAGCCCAAAAATCACTTTTTAATTTTGGTCCTTAAATCGGACAATAAAATTATCATTTGGGTCTCGGTTGTTTGCGAGAACATATTATGAAGAAAGCATGCAAGCACTTGCAATTTCACATAAGTTTTGGCTTTGAAACATCCCGGAGCCCATCTTGTGAAACATGCCATGGTTACATATAACCAACGAGGTTTTGGACTTCCATCATTTTTAGATCGACCATTTTTGAAAGAATCTTGATGTAAGATGGAAGAGGGATAGGATAATTGGCTTGCACCACAACTCAACAACATCACCATCACAATTCACAATCAATCTCATAATGTTTTCCTCCACACCTCTGTTCTCTTTGAAGTTTTTTGTTATTTGGAAGTTGAAAATGAAGATGTAAGATCCGTTTCTTTGACTAAATATGATACTGTGTGCGTGTATCTCATAAATTCTCGACAAGCAAATGGTCCTCAGCAAGCTCGAAACATTTTGAGAAGGGCTTATCATCGAACAGCATTATAGATATGGTAACAGTTGAGATGATCTTCAGAGGCTTAAACTTGTAAATGTGTGTGAACAATTTAGGTTGATCAAACATTTAGTAGACAATACAAACCAGTAATCAGTAGGATCCTACCCAATTTAAAAATGTCTGCACTTCAGGAAAGCTTGAAAAGATCCTCATCATTCATGTCTTAATGTCTCTAAACATTTTAACATTTAACAAGTGATCGCCCAAACCTCATAGACCTCAAGAAGTTATCTTTTTGACTCAAATCACTAATATGGTTATTATGATAAACTAAGAAAGCTATACTGCTGGCAAGCGAGCTAACTAGTGTAGCAAAAACTGCACAGGCAGAGGATCTTATCGGGGGTCAGTAACAGGCCAGTATGCGGTATACCAATACATTAGTTGTGTAAATATAGATGCGCCAGAAATAAAATGCATCAGCAAAGTGGAATGTGCATAAGAGACATGAACTATCATATAATGGTCATTCATGAATGACGTACAGATGTTACGTATAGAAGCAACAAGCAACAGGCTACAGAATGGGAATTTCCTATCTCAGCTCCCAAGCTGGGCAACTGACTTCAATGTTCCAGCAACTGTGTGTGTGAGAGATAGATAGGATGTTTTGAAGTCATTTCCCTCATAATTACATACGGATGCAACACTATCAAGTAGGACTAAACCTAGTGTACAGTAGAAAAAGCATACCAGTTAGAACAACTCATTCGGAAGATTCAAGAGCTAGCCTTTTATGCTTCTCACTTGGGGATTTGCATCTAATAATTGCTTCACAACATCTCTCATCATCGGCCTCTTTCTAGGATCTTTATCAGTACATCTGAATGCCACCATAAGCACATCGACAACTTGGTCCATAATACTTGAATCCAGAAATTCCACCTTAAGGCTTGAATCAACAATTTGATCAATTTCTTCTGTGTTGCTCCACACTGACCTAACCCATCCTACAATGTCAGTTTGCTCCACAAATGATGGATCCAATGCCTTCTTTCTAGTTATCAGCTCAAATAGAACAACCCCATAACTGTACACATCAGATTCCACGCTCTTCGCTGGTCTAAATGCATTTTCTGTCACAAAATATGCCAGATACTTTAGTTCATTGTACACCTGAATATAGAAACATTGTTGATCAAAATGAAACTAGAAGACTTACCTGGTGCAATATATCCAGTTGTTCCCACAACTGCAATGGACGTCGTTGATGCAGAAGACTGATCCAGAAGTTTAGCAATACCAAAATCAGCAATATGCGGCTCCATATCAGCGTCTAAGAGGATGTTCATTGGTTTGACATCTCGATGAACTATAGGGGGGTCACAATCATAATGGAGATACTCCAACCCGTATGCAGTTCCAAGTGCTATCCTATAGCGGACACTCCACTCAAGAGTTGGTGGGGGTTTAATTTCATGCAAAACATCATTAAGGCTCCCATTTTGCATGTACCTATACAAGATTAAACCATGGTCCTTTCTTAACCAGAAGTCTTCCAATTTAACCAGATTCCGATGCCTAATAGTCCCGAGGGTTTGAATTTCTCTAACCATGCTCAAACGCGTTCCTTCATGCCCCGCAAATAGAAGCTTCTTGACAGCATAATCTTTGTCTGGAGCCAAAGAGGCCTTATAGACAGTTCCATGGGCTCCTTTCCCAATGATATACTGACCATTAAGGTTCGCTGTAGCCTCCAATACTTTGTTGAGCAAGCCAGATGGCCCCTCTTGAGCAGAGATCTCAAGTTCCTGCTTTGTCTTTTTGCGCAAGAGAAACATATAAACCAGTACATGAAGCACAAAAACAACAAATAATGAAGAACCTAGGGATATAAATGCAATTGCCACTTTACTAAGGCCTCTATGCTTGCTTGATTGACTGTTGCATGGCTTAAAACTGTTGTTTCTTCTTGCACAAGTTGAGCCACATGATGGAAGGTAATTGACACATAGGTAGGGATTGCCCAAAAATGATAATGGAGATGAGTTCAAAAGGTTCATCAATGTCTCTGGTACTGCACCTGTGAAGTTATTGTCTGAAACATCAACCTCAATGAATGAATTGATATAATCAAGAGCTTTTAAAGTCCCTGTCAAATTGTTATGAGATAGATCTAGTCGTTGTAGTCTTGCCAACTTCCCCAGCTCTGAAGGAATCGGACCTGTCAATGCATTATTGCTAAGATTCAATGCATAAAACATACTAACCAATGCTCCAATTGATGAGGGAATGGCACCTCCCAAAAAATTTCCACCAAGTTGTAGCTCTGAAAGCTTTTCGAACTCTGACAAGAAAGGTGGAACACCGCCAGTAAAACTGTTGTCACTTAAAATCAGCTTTGATAAACCTGTCCAACTTCTCAAACTCGATGGAATGGAGCCATTCAACAAATTTGATCCCACATCAAACTTATACATTTTGGTACAATTTGATAGGTGAGGAGGCAGAGGACCAACCAAATTGTTTTTGAAAAGAATCAAAGAACCAAGTTCTGCAAGACTCCCTAGTTCCTGGGGTATAACTCCTGTTAAATTGTTCATGGACAAATTGATGGCTGTGAGATTGCTACAGTTTCCCAAGCTTGATGGAATTTCTCCACCAATCTCATTGTTGCTGATGTCCACATATGAAAGGCTTGAATTTTTTGCAAACTGTGGAAGAACCCCAATGAGGTTGTTCTGTTCCAATTTCAACCTCGAAAGAGTAGAGCAATTTCCAACATCAGAAGGTATGGTGCCTTGAAATCGATTGAAACCCAGATTTAACACCCTTAACTGCTTTCCATGGCAAAGATTTGGAGGGATTTTACCAGTGAACTTGTTATTGGTAAAATCTAACTGCCACAAACTGCTGTTAATCCCCAAACTTTGAGGTATAACTCCAAAAAATAGGTTGTTGTACAATGATATATTTTTTAGTTGCTTCAGCTCAGTCATCACTTCAGGCAGCTCCCCAGTGAGGCTATTATTGTACACAAGGATATGCTGAAGACTTTGAATCTTCCATATGCTAACTGGAATTTCACCAGTTAACCGGTTCTCAAATAATTCAAGGTCCTCTAATTGAGTCAGCATTCCCAATTCACTAGGAATTTCTCCCACTAGTTGGTTCTTATACAAGCGTAGTATCTTCAAGGATTCACACTTGCCAAGTTCAGGAGGTATTTTACCAGACAAATGATTTAGAGGAAGGTACAGGGTTGAAAGGTACTTGAGTTGGCCAAAGGAAGATGGAATAGTCCCCTCTAAATTACTACCCACAGCAGAAAATTGTGTTAAATTACTACAATTTCCAAGTCCTGGTGGAATACCTCCACTAAACTTATTGTATGACAAATCCAAGTAAATTAAATTCTTGCAAGTGCCTAAACCCAAAGGAATGCTACCCTCAAGACTATTTATAGCTACATCTAGATATACCAGGTTCTCAAGGTTGTTCAGACTCATAGGAAGCTCTCCTGTCAACTGGTTCTGACCCAAAAACAACTCCTGCAATTTACTACAGTTTCCAACGGATGAAGGAATCACTCCTGAAAACTGATTCTCATACAAATACAGATGCACAAGCTCACTCAGATTCCCAACATTTCCAGGGATGGAACCATTCAAATTGTTAGTATACAGATGTACATAAGCTAAGGCAGGAATTGCAAACAAGGATTCAGGTATTGCACCAGAAAAGCCATTTTTATACAAGTCCAAGTTTTCAAGAAGACTACAATTGGCCAATTCTTTTGGGATTTTACCAGAAAAATTGTTGACACTCAAATCAAGAGTCTGCAAGTGCCTAAAGCTGCCAACTTCAGGTCCCAATTGACCAGAAATTCCATAACCAGTGAGGTTCAAGGTAACCACATTGTGGGCATTGTCACATTCTATTCCAACCCATTGGCATGGAGTGGCATCAGAAGCACTCCAGCTTGAGGATATGGAAGCAGGGACAGAGGTCCAATGCTTGGAGAGTGACAACAAAGCCAACCCATCAGAGCTCAAACTAGATACAGTAGATATGGACACAGAGAAGCAGAGCAACAGCAACAAGAAGAAGAAATTGAACAGATAGAGCTGCATGCTTTCTAGTTAGTTGAAGAAAATTACTTGGTAGAGATATATGAGCTTTGCTGTCAACAGTGCATAGCTTGCTTCTTTGAGCTCACAGGAAAACCCAGCATGCAGATTGAACTTGCGTCTGTCTGAAATGAGTTGGAAACAGAGTTGAAAATGTTGGGGGAGAGAGAGAGAGAGAGAGAGAATGGATATGTTGGGTTGGCATGTCGGTTTAAGCTTAAATAAAAGATTTTCCGCAGCTAACCCATAGAAGCAGAAAAAGAATAAAATTAAATTAACACTACGCGGTCTGTGGTCTCTGACTGTGTGCCACGTTTTGGAGGACTTTCTCTATCCTAGAGGTGAGAGAGCGACTTGAGTCATATTTATACTGACAAAGCCAAGAACAGAAAAAGACTCTTTCTTGTTATGCTGTGTGAACAGGAGATTTCTATCTTTCTTTCTTTTTTAAAATAAGTTCACAAAAGATAATAACTTAAACTGAAATTATATATTTTGACCCAAAAAAAAACTGAAATTATATATTATATGGAAGGTTGCAATTGTATGGTTTTTTATTGGATTATAATTTATATGTCCCCCCACCAGCAGCTACTTGGTCTAAATCAGTGGGCCGTTTCACACACAATATGCTGTAAGAAGAGCATGCTTTCCACAGCCTTTTGACCACAATATATTTATTGACACTCCGTTCCCTTTGGTTTTGTTCCAAGCCAAAGCAGGAGGTTTGCGTTGCATGCTTTGCCATGAACATCGCTATAAAATAATCTCTTGGAATTGTTGTATAAATTATAGAAGCCTGTAATTCAATGTGAAAAGCGGGTATGGACTTCGTCCTGTCCACACGTGGAGTGCCAAATTCCAAGTGACCATATATTATATGCTACGACTCCACACGGCCATACCAACAATGATTTTCCTTGGAAAAAAAAAAAAACTTGGTGCGGTGGTCAAGAAGGTTATGTGCTCATTAAAAAAACAAAACAAAAAAACTATACACTATGTGTATGTAAGTTGATTTTGTCCGTTGATGTACTGTGAACCATCTATGTATAAATGGTGAAAATAAATTCACAGATAATAATTTCATTATTAAGATTTATCGGGGCGTGAACAACTGATCACACCATTCTTCTTTCTACTTATAACAAGGCCCTACTTCAATTCTCTATTCTGACTTTACGGGGGAGTAAAAAAAATGGATCGGAGTAGTTAGGTGTGTATACATACAACAGCTGGAGATTCAGCCTTTTTTGTCAAAGAAATACTGGGTGGTGCAGCCTACGGACAATGACTACTCAATAACATAGATGGTGATACGGTAGGGTTTTTATAGCAAGAATTAATTTAGTGTGTGGTCCACACAGAGAAATATAGGAGGTCAATTATTTGTGTTATAAATTAAATAAGACGAAAGGGCTTACCTATAATTTTGATACGACGAAATATTTCAATTATAAGAAAAATTAATTATGAGACTGATCTTATATTATTTTATGTTGATAGCTGATGTTATCCTATTAAAGTATCTAGTAAAAGAATCATGTCTTAAATAATATTTTGGAAAATAAATATTTTGTTACCCTCTTGTATCCTTCTAAGCAAAAGTTATGAAGTTTATGTTGTAAACTTGTACTATTGGAAACACCATGTCTAATGGAAGTGTTTATGTTTAGTTCCTGGTAGTTCGAATTGAGTAAGTTAATGAGTTTGACTTAATTGTTCTTTTAGTGAATTTGGTCTGATTTTGGGGTGTGATAATTTTATTCCGTGAACACATATAATGAGATTATTTAAAACAAAGCTAAAATTTAGATAGAAAGAGCTTATATGACATCATACGAAATTTCTTTATCTTTTACAATGATGAAACTGAATGGTTAAGGTTTTGTTTCCTTCTTTGAAGATGGAAAAGAACTTTCCCACTACTTGGGAACAAAATTATAACTTGAACTTTAAATTTTTTGTTTAAAAATAGCATGTGGTAGTTGGGTTCATTTTGGTGAAAAGACAAAATGATAGTGGGTGAGATGGAAAAGTTTGCTTAGAAAATCTGTGCAGTGGAAGATCCTGAATTTGAGACTTTCAACATCAAAAATATTCTCTTTAACAAAGGTATTCGTGCTTGGTGGCTCAAGATCAACCTCATGAAAGTCCATTGGTAGTTAGGGATGAGAAGTGAGAAGACAAAATGATAGTAGGTAAGATGGAAAAGTTTGTTTTAAAATGGCAAAGTTGGTTTCTCGGATTCTCACCCGCAAGCAATTTTCTTTTTCTTTTTTTCTTCAGTTCATACGTCTCATGCATAAAAATAAGATTGTATTTTTTTTTTCCAACTTTTTATGGAATCTTAATTACGCTAACAAATTCCCATTATCTTTCCTTGAGTAAATATTACGTCTATTACAGTTTGGCACACAAGTCATCAAATAAGACCCGTTCAATCTTTTTTGTGCACATCTTAACAAACACATACAAAAGTGTAAAGGCAAATATCCAAATCAATGACTAGTGACAAGATCAAGAGCACCATATGAGGTCAACTAGGGCATGCAAAAAGTGAACCAAGAATTGAAAGGTAGCACCGTACGGAACGTTAAACTCACTTCTTTCTTTTTCTTTTCACTTTTCCATGTTAGTCTTCACAACCTATATTTCATTTACAATTAATCAGTGTCACCCCAAAGGACCAATGATATGTTGGGTTGGCTTGTCTGTCGGTTTGGGCTTAAATAAGCAAAAAACCTTACTTATAACCAGCCGACCAATAATACAATGACACGCGAAAAAGTTATCGTACATGTCATTGCGTTATTGATCAGAGATAGCAAAAAGTGTTATTCCCGTTACATGAAAGTGTTTTAACATAGCTTAATATTGTATTGCTGAGGATAATATGGTTATTTGAAGCTTTCCACTACACGTGCGGACATGACAAATTACAGGGCTTCTATTATACAAATTTTCTATATTTCTAAGAGATTATTTCTGCTTTATTTTATGGCAATGACCGCACACGGCCGTATCTCTCTTTTTTTTCCCTCTTTTTTTTTTTTTTGGTAAGTAAAAAGAAGGAGATACAACACAAGGACTTTTCAGGAAGTCGCCTATCTTAATATTATTTTTGTCCAAACTAGCTTAACCTCTATTTTAATTTAGTCTTAGGTTTTGTTTCCTTCTTTGAAGATGGAAAACAACTTTCCCACTGGAACAAAATTAGAACTTTAGATTTTTTGTTTAAAAATAGCATGTGGCTACCTTTTTATTTGGGTTTTTGTTTTGGTCAAGTCCATCGGTAGTTGGGTTCGTTTTGGTCAAGTCCATTGGTAGTTTGGGTTGAGAAGTGAAAAGACAAAATGATAGTAGGTGAGATGGAAAAGTTTGCTTAGGAATTCGCAGTGGAAGATCCTGAATTTTAAACTTTTTACACCAAAAATATTATCTTAAACAAAGGTATTCGTGCTTGACGGCTCAAGATCAGCCTCATAAAAACCTTATATTCACTGAGGAGTTCTTCCAGTGGAACTTTAAATGGTAGTTGGGTTCCTTTTTTGGGTCAAATCCATTGGTAGTTAGGGCTTAGAAGTGAGAAGACAAAATGATAGTACGTGAGATGGAAAAGTTTGTTTTAAAATGGCAAAGTTGGTTTCTCGAATTCTCACCTGCAAGCAATTTTCTTTTTCTTTTTTTCTTGACTTCATATGTCTCATGCATAAAAATAAGATTGTATTTTTTTTTTCCAACTTTTTATGGAATCTTAATTACGCAAAAAAATTCCCATTATTTTTTCTTGAGCACATATTACGTCTATTACAGTTTGGCACACAAGTCATCAAATAAGACCCGTTCAATCTTTTTTGTGCACATCTTAACAAACACATACAAAAGTGTAAAGGCAAATATCCAAATCAATGACTAGTGACAAGATCAAGAGTACCATATGAGGTCAACTAGGGCATGCAGAAAGTGAACCAACAATTGAAAAGTAGCACCGTACCTAGCTAAGATAGGTCATCATAAGGATTTGGGTTATTATGAGCTCCCTTCTCCTCCTGATCAGTTGCAGCCTATTTTAGATGATGATAAGAATGGTCTCTTGAGGCCTAGATTTGTTCTTGCGTAGTCTTTTTGGTTTGGGCTTTGCTCCCTATTTTACCAACAACAACAAAAAGTAGCATCATACGGAACGTTAAATTCACTTCTTTCTTTTTCTTTCACTTTTCCATGTTAGTCTTCACAACCTATATTTCATTTACAATTAATCAGTGTCACCCCAAAGGACCAATGATATGTTGGGTTGGCTTGTCTGTCGATTTGGGCTTAAATAAGCAAAAACCTTACCTATAACCAGCCGACCAATAATACAATAACACGCAGAGAAGTTATCTTACATGTCATTGCGTTATTGATCAGAGATAGCAAAAAGTGTTATTCCCGTTACATGAAAGTGTTTTAACATAGCTTAATATTGTGTTGCTGAGGATAATATGGTTACCTGAAGCTTGCCACTACACGTGTGGACAGGCAAAATTATAGGGCTTCTATTATACAAATTTTCTATATTTTTAAGAGATTATTTCTACTTTATTTTATGGCGATGACTAGACATAGTAGTACCTCTTTCTTTTTCTTTTTCTTTTTTGTAAAGTAAAAAGAATGACATGCAACACGAGGACTTTTTAGAAAGTTACCTTAATATTAATTTTGTCCAAACTCACTTAACCTCTTTTTTAAATACAACATGAGGTCATATCAATATTATAAATACAAGAAATCCTTTAGTACTACAAGAAATCCTTCCGCCCCCCATAAATGTTCCATCAAGTCAACTTGATGTCGTTCATGAATATACGACGATTGCATCTCCGTGTATCGATCAATCATACGGGGCATAAAACTACTATCCCTAACCAACGGTTCATGCTACACTAGTTCTCCATTTGGCCCTATGGGTTTTTCATAAATTCGTGTCAAGGTCGTGTTCATGGGATCCGGTTCGTACACGTCTGCAGCATCGTAATCATACTCATCCTCCACAATCATGTTATGGAGGATGATGCATGTCATCATTATTCTCCTCAGCACCTCCTCATCTAACAGACGCGTCGCGCCCCTAATAATAGCCCACCGGACTTGGAGGATACCAAAGCAAATCTCCACATCTTTTTTGTAACCCTCTTGATAGGCAGCAAATAATTTTTGTTTCTGGGATCGGGTATGTGGAATTGATTTCACAAATGTGGTCCACCTCGGGTAGATGTCGTCAGCTAGATAATACCCATTCTGGTAGACGGTATTGTTGATTTCATAGGTGATATTCGGGGCTTCACCTCTCAAAACATCATTGAACACCAGGGATTGACCCAGGACATTCAAGTCATTTTGAGATCGGGCAAATCCGAAGAAGGTGTGCCAAACCCATGTATCAAATCCAGCAACGGCTTCAATGATGATGCTTTTCTGCCTTTTCCTATTTCCATAATCCCCTTGCCAAGTAGTTGGGCAATTCTTCCATTGCCAATGCATGCAGTCAATGCAACCAATCATTCCAGGAAATCCTCGAGACTCGGCTTTTTGTAAAAACCGTTGCAGGTCCCTGAGCGTAGGTTTGTGTAGGTAGTCCCTGGTGTACAGAGTTCCCACTGCATCACAAAATCGCACCAAGCTCTCCAAAACAATGGACTTCCTCATCCAGCCAATCTCGTTCACCTAATCAGCAGATGACCCATACGTCAACATTCGTATCACAGCTGTGAACTTTTGCTAGGGAAGAAGTCCCAAATTTCCAGCAGCATTTTTCTTTTGCACAAAGTATTCATCATAATTGCAAATATCACGCATGACTTTATTGAACAAATGAGGTTGCATTCTATATCTCGCTCGAAAATGAACATCAGAGTACAGAGAATGTGGGATAAAATAATCTTCCAGAAGATTCTTACCCCGAGAATGTCTATGTCTGTCTGTCCACATTCGGGCCACAGCCTTCTCGTGAACAACGACGGCTCTAGTTTTCTACATCAAGCAAAGCCACAGCTATGCCAAGTTGCTCATCTAGTTCTCTCTACACCCTTTTGCTTGCAGCTCGTGTACGCATTCTTTCTCTAGTTTCTCGATTTTGCCTCTCCAAAACCTCTTGCATGTCTACCATTTGAGAATGGAGAATGAAATCTAAAATCTGAGAAATGAAAATGTAGAGAATATCTAGTGTGGGTGGTATGAAAGTGAAAAAAATATTGAGTAGAAAGTGAATAATAGTAGAAAGAGAAGAAAATGTATGAGGATTTGACGTTAAAAGTAAAGAGTATTGGTTGGTATTTATAGAAAAAAATAAAAAAATTTAGTTTTTTTTATTTTTTTAAAAATAAAATTTTCCTTTTTTTTCTTTTTTTTTTTAATTGCACAAAATTGGCTGCAGTTGGATTGCTGGAAAAAATCTGATTTTTTTTAACGTTGGAGCGTGGCTTACGTCGTTGTGACGTCAGCACCAAAACTTGGGCTAGCGCTCGGGCCAGCCCAGGTTGCTAGGTCCCACCATCTGCTAGGGCCTTGTTTTGTTGCTGAAAACGAGATTTTGGGCCAAACCCACCACACCACACCCCCCCCCCCCCCCCCCCCCCTCCCTTGCTGGAAATGCTCTTATGATCTAGCCTACTTTATTGCCCTACTTGAATGCATGAGTTCTAACTTTGCGGGGAGTAAATAAATGAATCATAGTAGTTGGGTGTGTATACAGGCTACATCAGCCGGAGATTCAACCTTTTGTCAAAGAAATACTGAGTGGAGCCTCCCGACCATGACTACTCAATAATAAATTTGAGGGGTTTGTTTTTGTATCTAGAATTAATTTCTCTTGTGGTCCACATGGGTCCATATTCCGTGTTATAAAAATTAAATAAGATGAAAGGGCTTACCAATAATTTGATATATTCTTCCTTTTTATGATACCTAGCTTTTTTGCACATGCTTCTGCTCCTACGAGAGGCTTTTTTTTAAATAAAAAAAAATATTTTTGCATTAAAAAAGATCATGGATAGTTGTGTTCCATAAAGATAGGATCTATTATCTGATTTTTCTTTTAATTTTAATTTTAATTTTTTTAATATGAAAAAATGTGAATTTACCATATTATCCTCATTTAATTAATAATTTCAATTCTTAATGTTTGCATTAAATAAGGGCATTTTTTTAGTATTTTGAATGTTTCACCATTCTTTGCCTTTTGCTTTATATATATAGATGAAGTAGATAAGCCCAGTAGGTGTGAGGTTTTATCACAAAAAGCCTAGGTATTATTAGTAGTAAAACCATTCATTATATTTTATATTTTATTTAGTCAAATTTCTGATGTGGGACTTATATTCTTCAACATGCCCCCTCACATGGAACCACCACATAGTGGGTCACACGTGGAGCCAAATCCACATCGGAGTCAAACATTCAAGCCCAACACGTGAGCATCACGTATTGGGTAAAGGGTACGGGTAAACACTCAAGCCCAACATGTGAACACCATATATTGGATAAGGGTAGAGACCCAATTCATGCCCAATCAATCAACCCGCTCTCATACCATGTTAAATTCAGAGAGACGGGCCAGCGGCCCACTACTAGCAACACTGATATTGTCCCCAACTTAACCATCTACAAAGCCCAGTAGATGTGAGATTTTATCATAAAAGGCCTCGGTATTATTAGTAGTAGAACCATTCATTATATTTTGTATTTTATTTAGTCAAGTTTCCGATGTGGGACTTATATTCTTCAACAATTTTTATACTCAAGGTTTATGTTTGATTTTTTCTCCCTTAATATCGCTTGTATAAAAATATAGAAAATAAAAAGATAATGAAGTAGATAATATAGTAATTGCGGATCAATTACATGTGATTGAGTATTTTCTCCCAGGAAAGTACTATGTGGATTCGGGCCCGTTGATTTCAAGGAGACAGAGAGATTAGGAAGTGGGTGAGGGTGAGGGTTGCTAGGAGGTGTTTATGAATTTTTTAAAGGGTGGGCTAACTAAAGTTATTAGCTTAAAATCTATTTTTTTACTTATAGTTTATATACTCTTTCTAGAAATAGAATATACATTGAATCATATGAATCATGTTAGTCATAACGCTATTGACTAATTTTCAATAACCTTCCTAATTCTACATTACATTGGAATGGTTGGGATATGACTAGATATTAAGCAGTTGTTTGGTGCAGTACAAAACCAAAGTTGAGATTAGTATGGATTGCCGTTTTTTATTTTTTATTTTTTTCATTATTATATTCTCATTTCCAAACTAATTACAACAAAATCGATTTTCAATCCAACCAAAAAAAAAAAAAAAAGAATAAGTTGTCATCTTCAGACTTCTTCCACCATATGTCTGCCTATGGAATCAACAATAAAAAAAGAAACATAAACTTAATTGAAGAAATTTTAAATATCATAAATATTAAATAGCACAAGTATTCTATATTAGTGTATGTTGACAACTGATGTTATCTTAGACTATCTACAAAAGAGATATTTTTTTTTCCCTAAACGCATCTCATGAGGCTTACGGGTATCTGAGCAATTCTTCATGTTGCTTTTTACAGAACTCCCCTCTTGTATCATCAAACCATCAACCATTAATACAACATCAATATTATTTGATTTCAAATTCAGACCATAAACACGAGCAATACCATCGCCTACTTGAAGTACAATACCGGTATTTAAAATCTTTACTTCTCTATTATATTGCTCAATACGTTCGCGGATAATATTATGAATTTCATCATATAAAATCAATATGGGATTCATATTTTAAAAAGAAGCTTATATGACATCATATATATACAAAGTTTCTTTTATATTTAAAATGATGAAACCGAGTAAACAAAACTTTTGTTTTCTTCTTTGAAGATAGAGAAGAAACTTCGCACAAGTTAGGAACAAATCAAAGCTACTTATAAAAATAAATAAATAAAACCTTTTGGGGTTGGGTTGAGGCTAGTGAAATAACAAAATGATAGTAGGCGAGATGGAAAAGTTTGCATTGACAATGGCAAAGTTGGTTTGTTGGATTCTGACCCTCGAGCAATTTCTTGTGTTTGAAAACACAATTTTGACTTCATACATCTCATGCATTCATAATTACGTGAAACAAAAGAGCAGCTGCAATGCAAAAACCTGATCCCTCCTCAAATAAATAGCTTTGTCATTTTGTATTGGAAAATCCTCAAATGAATAGATTTTCACGATTTTCAGGCTGACCATTTCGAAAAGATTCACGATGTAAGAGGGAGGAGGGATAAGATGATTAACTTGCACCACAAGCAACCTCATTATATTTTTTTTCCACGGCTCTGTTCTATTTGAATGTTCTTGTTATTTGGAAGTTGAATATGAATTCAAGATTTGTAAGGTAAATGCCCCTTTATCCAAGAGAAAAAAAGAACCAAAGTATTGGATAATTTAGCATATGGGTAAAATGATTTGTAAGTTCAACATTTGAAGGACCAAAAAAATATATTCTCAAAAAGATCTCGAGTATCTTTCAATTTTCTCACGTTCATATCTCTTGGCATTGCTTTTAAGCTTTTGATACTAAAACTTGACTCTATGTTTTTAAGGTGATACAACGGAAGATCTGTTCCTTTGCTACATCCTCTAGGACTAAACTAGAGCAGAAAACAGATACCAATTAGGACAAACCATTACGAGGATTCAATATCCTTCTTTTTCTCACTTGGGGATTTGCATCTAATAATTGCTGGATAACATCTCTCATCGTCGGTCTCTTTCTAGGATTTTTATCAGTACATCTGAAAGCCACCATAAGCACATCCACAACTTGGTCGATTATATTTGAATGCGGGAGTTCCTCCTTAAGGCTTGAATCAACGATCTGATCAATGTCTTCTGTGTTGCTCCACGCTGACCTAGCCCATCCTACAATGTCAGTTTGCTCCCCAAATGCTGGATCCAATGCCTTCTTTCTAGTTATCAGCTCAAGTAAAACAACCCCATAACTGTACACATCAGATTCCACACTCGTTGATGGTCTAGAAGCATTTTCTGTCACAAAACATGGCAGATACTTTAGTTCATTGTATACATGAATATAGAAACATTGCTGCTGAAAATGAAACTAGAACCAATACCTGGTGCAATATATCCAGTTGTACCCACAACTGCAGCGGACGCCGTTGATGCAGAAGACTGATCCAAAAGTTTAGCAATACCAAAATCAGCGACATGAGGCTCCATATCAGAGTCTAAGAGAATGTTCATTGGTTTTACATCTCGATGAACTATACGGGGGTCACAATCAAAATGGAGATACTCCAAACCGTGTGCAGTTCCAAGTGCTATCCTGTAGCGGACAATCCACTCAAGAGTTGGTGGGGGTTTAATTTCATGTAGAGCATCATGAAGGCTCCCATTTTCCATGTACCTGTACAAGATTAAACCATGGTCCTTTCTCAACCAGAAGTCTTCCAATTTAACTAGATTTCGATGCCTTATCGTCCCCAGGGTTTGAATTTCTCTAACCATGCTTGAACGCGTTCCTTCATGCCCTGCAAATACAAGCTTCTTGACGGCATAATCTTTGTCTGGAGCCAAAAAGGCCTTATAGACAGTTCCATGGGCTCCTTTCCCAATGATATATTGATCATTAAGATTTTCTGTGGCCTCCATTACTTCCTTGAGTAGGGAAGACAGCCTGTCTTGAGCAGAGACCTCAAGTTCCTGCTCGGTCTTTTTGCATAAGAGGAACATATAAACCAGTCCATAAAGCACAAAAACAACGAATAATGAAGACCCCAGGGCTGTAAATGCAATTTCCACTTTACTAAGGCCTTTATGATTGCTTAATTGACGGTTGCACAGCTTAAAACTGTTGTTTCTTCCACAAGTTGAGCCACATAATGGAAGGTAACTGACACATAGGTAGGGATTGCCCAAAAATGATAATGATGATGAGTTCAACAGCTTCATCAACGTCGCTGGTACTGAACCTGTGAAGTTATTGTCTGAAACATCCACCTCAGTCAATGAAATCATATGATCAAGAGCTTTTAAAGTCCCTGTCAAATTGTTATGAGATAGATCGAGTTGTTGTAGGCTTGTCAACTTCCCAAGCTCTGAAGGAATCCGACCTGTCAATGCATTATTGCTAAGATTCAATGCATACGATAGACTAACCAATGCTTCGATTGATGAGGGAATCGCACCTGCAAACAAATTTCCACCAAGTCGTAGCTCTATAAGTTTTTCAAACTCTGTGAAGAAACGTGGAATTTCTCCAGTAAAACTGTTGTCACTTAAAATCAGTGTTGATAAATCTGTCCAACTTCTCAAACTCAATGGAATGGAACCATTCAACAAATTTGATCCCACATCAAACTTATCCATTTTGGTACACTTTGAAAGCTGAGGAGGTAGAGGACCAACCAAATTGTTCTCGAAAAGAATCAAAGAACGAAGTTCTTCAAGATTCCCTAGCTCCTGGGGTATACCTCCTGTTAACTTGTTTATGGACAAATTGATGGTTGTGAGATTGCTACAATTTCCCAAGATAGATGGGATTTCTCCACTAATCTCATTGTTGCTGATGTCCATATATAAAAGTCTTGAATTTTTTGCAAACTGTGGTAGAACCCCAATGAGGTTATTGTGTCCCAGTTTCAACCTGCTTAGACTAGAGCAATTTCCAACATCAGAAGGAATGGTACCTTGAATTCGATTGAAACCCAGATTCAACTTCCATAACTGCTTTCCACGGCAAAGACTTGGAGGGATTTTACCAGTGAACTTATTATTGGTAAAATCTAACAGCCACAAACTGCTGTTAATCCCCAAAGTTTGAGGTATAACTCCAAAAAACAGGTTGTTGAACAATGATATATTTTTTAGCTGCTTCAACTCAGTCATCACTACAGGCAGTTCCCCGGTGAGGCTATTATTGTACACAAGGATATGCTGAAGACTTTGAATCTTCCATATGCTAACTGGAATTTCACCAGTTAACCGGTTCTCAAATAATTTAAGGTCCTCTAATTGAGTCAGCATCCCCAATTCACCAGGAATTTCTCCCACTAGTTGGTTTGTATACAAGTGTAGTTTCTTCAAGGATTCACACTTGCCAAGTTCAGGAGGTATTTTACCAGACAAATGATTTAGAGGAAGGTACAGGATGGAAAGGTACTTGAGTTGGCCAAAGGAAGATGGAATAGTCCCCTCTAAATTGCTACCCACAGCAGAAAATTGTGTTAAATTACTACAATTTCCAAGTCCTGGTGGAATACCTCCACTAAACTTATTGTATGAAAAATCCAAGTAAATTAAATTCTTGCAAGTACCTGAACCCAAGGGAATGCTACCCTCAAGACTATTGTTAGCCACATCTAGATATACCAGGTTCTCAAGCTTGTTCAGACTCTTAGGAAGTTCTCCTATCAACTGGTTCTCAGCCAAATACAAGTCCTCCAATTTACTACAGTTTCCAATGGATGAAGGAATCACTCCCGAAAACTGATTCTCATATAAATCCAGATGCACAAGCTCACTCAGATTCCCAACATTTCCAGGGATGGAACCATTCAAACGGTTACTATACAGATGCACATAAGCTAAGGCAGGAATTGCAAAGAAGGATTCAGTAATTTCACCAGAAAAGCCATTTTCATACAAGTCCAAGTTTTCAAGAAGACTACAATTGGCCAATTCTGTTGGAATTTTGCCAGAAAATTTGTTAACACTCAAATCAAGAATCTTCAAGTACCTAAATCTGCTAATTTCAAGTCCCAATTGACCAGAAATTCCATAACCAGTGAGCTTCAGGGAAACCACATTGTGGTCATTGTCACATTCTATCCCAACCCATTGGCATGGAGAGGAATCAGAAGCATTCCAGCTTGAGGATATGGAAGCAGGGACAGAGGTCCAACGCTTGGAGAGTGACAACAAAGCCACGCCATCAGAGTTCAAACTAGATACAGTGGATATGGACACAGACAAGCACAACAACAACAAAAAATTGAACAGATAAAGCTGCATGCTTTCTAATGAGTTGAAGAAAATTACTCGGTAAAAATATGAGCTTTACTGTCAGCAATGCAAAGCCAGCTGCTGTAAGCTCTCAAGAAGACCCAGCATGCAGGCCTTTGCAAAGCCTGAAATGAGTTGAAGCAGAGTGGAAAATGTAGTGAGAGAGAGAGAATGGGTATGTTGGGTTGGCTTTTCAGTTTGTGCTTCAATAAGAGATTGGAGCAGACTTTATTGTGTTGCTGAGGTTGAGAGCAGACTTTTATTGTGTTGCTGAGGTTGGGAGCAGACTTTATGTGTTGCTGAGGTTGAGAGCAGACTTTTATTGAGAGCAGACTTTTATTGTGTTGCTGAGGTTGGGAGCAGACTTTATGTGTTGCTGAGGTTGAGAGCAGACTTTTATTGTGTTGCTGAGGTTGGGAGCAGACTCTATGTGTTGCTGAGGTTGAGGGCGGACTTTTGTTGTGTTGCTGAGGTTGACCCATATAACTAAAATATTTCTGTTGGATTATATGCCCCCAGCATCTACTTGGTGTAAGTCAGTGGGCCCTTATTTGTGGAGGGAAGCAAGCAACTCTCAAGAAAGGAGAAAACCAGGGTTATTTTTATTTTTATTTTTATTTTGGTGAATGGGTTGGGTAATCCAAAAAAAGGGTGGTTTAAAAGAAACATAAATTTCATTGAAGCAATTTTAAATTTCATAGATAGCACAAGTATTCCATTTTAATAGAGAGTGCTGCTAAACAAATTCTAAAATTAATTGAGTAAACAAAAAATGGAATACTTTGTGTTGGAAAAAGCCAAATGAGCAAAAAGCCATCATAATTATTATATTTATGTTACAAAAAATGGAATACTTGTGCTATCTATCAAATTTGAAGCACTCTATTAATTTTAGGGTACTTAGTTAATGATTTTCGTTAATTTTAGAGTTCGTTTAGCAGCACTCTTTTAATATTGTATGTCGACAGCTGATGTTATCCTATTAAAGTATCTAGTAGAAGAATCATTTTTAAATTATATTTGGAAAATAAATAGAGCTTATTAAATCTAAGTCCAAAACGATTAGTTGTCATTGAGTTTAGTTCACGTGTTTTTTGTCTTAAATGTAAGTCCTTTGACATTTATTATTTTTTTTGTTGTGTAGATTTTCTCCTTTTAGGTAAATAAGAAAAATACATTGAAAATCTAAATTTAATGCATTATTTCCTTGCAATTGAATTCTCAATTTGTGCCTTTTTCTTTCTTCCTTTTTTTTTTGTTTTCTTTTTTTGTCATTCTCTAGGGAGGGGAGGGAGAGTATTATATTGGATTGCTTCAAAATTGTCTCCTAGGTGAATTGAACCCGGGTACACTCGGGGAGTAGAGGGAGAGTTTAACCCACTTTTCCACTAATGCTATGAAATAAATATTATATTCCCTAAACACATCTCATGAGATGAGATTATTTAAAATAAAGTTCCATTTAGATAAGAAGAGCTTATATGACATCAGAAAAGTTTTATTTTATCTGTAAAATGACAAAACAGCGAGCGTCTTTTGTTTATTCTTTGAAGATGGAAATGAACTTCCGTACCAATTGTTTACTCTTTGAAGATGGAAAGTCGAGATTGACTTCAATTTTAAAATTTTTTGTTTAAAAATAAAATAGCAAGTGACTAATTTTTTTTTATTTTTTATACCATTGGTTGTTGAGATTAAGACTTCCAAGTGGAAAAACAAAATTATAGTAGGTGAGATAGAGAAGTTTGTTTTCAATGGCAAAGGTGGTTTATTGGATTAAGCTTTTTTATTTTTTATTTTTTTGAAAACACAATCTTGACTTCGTACATCTCATGCATAAGATAGGATGGTAATTTTGCAACTTTTTATGGAAACTTATGAACGCAAAAGAGTATCCTTATTTTTCCTTGACCAATGTTTCGTGTATTGCCGATTGAGCAACAATCCCACTGTTTTTTCAAGAAAAATAACACCCCTTCACTCTTTCGTGCACATCTAACAAGCACATACAGAAGTGCAAAAGCAAAGAGACAAATCAACGGCTATGGCCAAGATAAAGGGAACCATAGAGCATGCAGAAAGTGAACCAAGAAATGCAAAACTATTTCAAAATGTTTCCTCCTTTTTATTTTCACTCTCCAAGTTAATTCTTATTCACAACCTACATTTCATTTCACTTACAAAGCAATTAATGTCATCTCAAGGAAGGACCCATGAATAGTTCAATCATATTTGCTTCAAACTTCTAATACCAAAGTATTGTCATGATCCGTTTCCAAATTCCTCTCGTTGATAAATGTCAAAAAGTCTTATTAATCTTTAGGCGGCTTGATGATCGTGAATCAAACCTCCATACATAAGGTGTGTCTGACAGTAACCTTGCCTAGTGAAGTAATATTACCTGAAACAAAAGAGCCGCTGCAGACACCTGACCT
Source organism: Prunus dulcis (assembly GCF_902201215.1). Lineage (NCBI taxonomy): Eukaryota > Viridiplantae > Streptophyta > Magnoliopsida > Rosales > Rosaceae > Prunus > Prunus dulcis. The sequence goes on from NC_047652.1 coordinate 15,815,937, forward strand.
CCTCATATGAATAGAGCTTTGTCATTTTGTATTGGAAAATCCTGTATATAAACCACACAGCATATAATACCCAACATCTTCTCAAGATTTATGCGTCCAACATCTTGAATGTTAAAAACAGCATTACTAGCACCTCGCTTAAACGATGACCTATGACTAATCTAAGATTCTAGTATGTCGTGGTGATGGAAATGACAATGGTTATGGAAAGGAAAGCATGATAATGGTGTGATTTCCTAAGTTTCCACATCCTAAAAAAGTTATGTCATGATAGAGAACCGGGAACCACCTTCAGATGAACTGTTGATATAAGTGATCACTCGAACCTATGTAGAAAGAAAAAAAATGTAAGATAGAAAGATGCCTATATAGATGGCCATTCCTAATTTTGATGTGCAGCAATTTAATATGAAGCAAAACAAACACAAATCCAACAGATCTGCAGACCCATGCACCACTCATCCTACAGATGATAACAATATTTATGCCCCTAATATCCAGGCATTAACACATACTTCTGAAAAATGCATGTCACAAAAACGTTATAACATGGACAAATGTTATGTTCATGATGCCACTATGTGCATTCATTCACATGAGGAGAGATGCTAATGCTGATGACGTGAGGATGAAATGGATGCATGCAACAGCTGCAAGATGCATCCTATCATGTGGTTGTATTTGTCGGTAGCATAAAAAACAGAGTACATCCCCTTCAAGCTACTGGTATGTCATAGCCGGTGGAGCTCCATTGGCAGCAGGGACAGCACCAGGGTGGTTCCCATCCTTCCTTTTCCCAAATGGGTTCTTCGAATATGTATTTATAGGTCAAGGAAAAACACATAAATTACGAATCATAAAAAGGAACATGGACAAGTCACAAGCAACATATATACATCATCCAGTGAACAAATTCATATCTTAGCAAATTAGATATATCTATGGTATACCAGAGAAAAAAGAAATATCACTGTGCTCTACGTGCAAACCCATTACATAAATATCTCTAAGGTTAACATTAAGAAATCGCACACACGACAAACAGCAAATGCAATTCACGAGACTATAAAGTAAGTGAGCACACATGATAACTTTTGCACGCCACTAAACCAGAAATACCATACATCTGGGAACCAAGATGAAAAATTAAAGCTACTTCTGTTCCAACAAATACCACATAAATGAAAAGCAAGAACCTGATGCATTGGACTCACCAACATTAGATTTAATAACCTACGATGGCAACTTTCTCGGTTTTGATGGGTTGAAAGGTAGGGTATTTGAGAATGTGATGGGAGTTATCTTTCTCTGTTATTTTGTAAGATTGGAAAGCATCTTGTAGTTCTACTTTCCGAGGATTGAATTCTTCCTGTAGGTTGCACGTTTAGTTCTCTTCCAGTAGTGCACTCCTTATTCACTAATTTTGCACCGCTTCACTTTTATTTCTAATGAATGGTTCTGTTTCTTACCCAAAAAAAAATTCATCCTAGATAACAATGTTCTGAAATGGTTGAAGGTCACTTGAGTGATTAGCATTTAGCAACTAGTCAGGGCGGTGCCTTCAAGAGAGTCTAGTACCCAGGTAGCACACATTGTAACTATGCTAACCAGTGCTTGCAGAGTGCAATTAATATATAAAGGTTCAAAAGGAAAAAACAAAAGATCAGCCATAACAAAACTTCAAAAGGATATTGTATTCTCATGCCTACAGAGCCCGAACTGGGGATAACAGCACCCTGCAAACTGTGGTGTACATTGGAGGCACTGTTTACATCCTGCACGTATTATGTGGAAAATCCTTTTAGAAAATATAGAAAAAGGGCACGTACTCAAAATACATATCTCAACATGAAAGGTTAATGACCAATGCATAACTGCTGAATAACCATTACTCACTTCAAACTCAATGAAGCAAACAGTATGCCTTTCTTGTCTCAAGACCTTCATTTGCTTAAATCCAGGTTGTCTGCAAGACCAAAAATCATGAAATAAACAAAAGATTATCCAATTTAGTGGACATCTTTACTGTGAAACAAGGAGATGAAACACATTGCAAGATAAGCAGAGATGAGATGTTCATACGAGTTGAAAAGGCCCCTCAGTTCTTCCTCATTAATGCTCTCGCCAAGATTGCCAATAAATAAGGTATTGCACGGTGGGTTATCTTTTGTATTCTGCAGGAATCACAAGAAGCATCACAAAAAAAGAACAAATTATGGGCTTCCTACCACATCACTCATAATGAAAAGCCAACATTCAGAAAAAATAAATAATTAAAAATTAAAAAATTTGACAGATCTGAAACAACAAAATTACAGCAAACATGAAGAAAGAAATTGGGAAACACAAACAAAATAAGATACATAACACTAACACTAACTAAGAAAAATTCTTTAAATTTTTAGTAGAATAATATGAATAAACATATGGCACAGTGGATTACCAGAACAGGTACATAACTACTAGGTGCTGGTACAGGAGCAGAAGGGGGCATTGGTACTGGAGGAACAGGATAACCACCATATGGATCATATGGAGGAGGTGGTGGAGCCATATACCTGGGCCACATAAGCAACATTCACATGAGAAAATGTGATGTATCTGGAAAGGGAAATATATGATCCGTTGAGCAGCAGAAACGACTGATTTTTATTTTATTTTTCAGAGTATATATTTTCCCTTCTAATATACACCGCTTTTTAAAAGAATAACAAGAAATCAGGCAGGAAAATAGATGAGCAAATGTTCAATTACCCATGTGGCCCCCAAACAGGTGGTGGAGGAGGATGAAAAGGAGATGGACTGCTATAACCAGCCTGCGTGTAGTCACCACCAGTTCGCAATCGTTTACTTTGATCATAAGCATTTGCATCCGCTACGATTCCTACAGTTTCCAACTCATATTAGCGCATCATAACACATTACATTCAAACTCGCAACAGCTAACTGGAAACTATTGACATTATGATCTGAACGACCATAGTGTGGTAACGATAAACAGGAGTCACAGAACCCAATATTTACACATTACTGAAAACAAGACTTCTCTCCTTTTCCAAAGTCAAAATAGAGTTTGAAACAAAAGCCATTGATCACTCCACATGCCCTATGAATGTAGATCATATTTTCTGGACTAGCTTCCTCACAACAATTGAAAACAAATAACGTCTCCAATTCAACTCAAAACAGTAACAAATTGCACCTCATCCTCACCTCTTTTAACAAAAAGATTCTTCTTTGCCATCTCCGTGTGCAGCACCGCCTTTGACTCCGAATCGAAAATCATTCCCTAAACCGCAAAATCCAACAAAAACTCAAAACTTGAACATTTAAAATTAAAAAAGATAAAACATAAGAAAACCATAGATAATTATACAAAGCTAACCTGAAGGGCGTCTTTGGCAGCAATGGCTTGCTGAGCAGTGGAAAAGAGAGCAAAACTCATAGGCTTCTCGCCTTTGTGGTTGACCTGGGAGGCCTCGTAACCCGGCAACCACCTCAATAGGTTCTGTATCTCTCTCTCCTTTACATCCTCGGGTAGACCCGTGATGAAAATGGTCCGGACCTCGTCGGTGGCGGGCCGGTTAGGGTTGTCGACGAGGTAGTGAGGAGGAGGAGGAGCGACAGCGGTGACTACCGGAGGAGGCGGCGGAGGACCGGCTGCCGGAGGCCATTGCTGGTGGTATGGGTGGATCCCAGCGCCGGCCATGTCGATTTGTTCCCAAAACCCTAGAGAGAGACAGAGAGAGAGAGTTGAGATTTTTCGAAGGTACAAGTCGAGATTTTGGACTGGGTTTTGCCGCGAGCGCGATTGGGAATCGCCGAATTGGGATTGGGGAGAACTGAAACGGTTGGAAGTAGAACCTCTACTTCTCCTACCTCATCTTTAACCGTGTGATGACACGTGGCTAAGATAAGATCGTGTGGTTCATAATATTTTACGTTTTTGTATAATTTTTTTTGTTCCGGCCTTGATCAATTGAAATTTTTCAGCGCATCGAAGAAATTTTTCAGTGTCACTAGAAGATAGTAAGGGTGGCCATGGTCTGGATTGGGTCGGTTTCATCTCAAAATTATGGCCGAATCAATTACAATATGACGGTTTGGTTTGGTTCGGTTTGGATAAAAGTTATAAAGAAAACCGAACTAAACTAAACCAATTTAAGACGGATTGGTTTGGTTTGGTTCGGCCGGTTTGGCATTAAGCCCAATTCTCTTTCGTTTTGCATTTTTTCAACATTATTAGCCCAATTATAACTAAAAAATTCACAACTTGATTCATACATAAATCATTTTCTATAGTACGAAACCATCTTAAAGCTCAAAATATCATAAAAACTTCATATTTCACTAACTAATATAACTCAATTCAAATATTCATATATAGTTATTGATTAATTAGAGTATTATACATGTATAATAAAATATAAATAAATAAATATACACATAAACGGTCCGGTTTGGTTTAAGCCAGTTTACAAAAGCTCAAAACCAAACCATACTATGTACGGTCTGGTTTGATTTTTAAACCGTTTGACTTTTTCTTGATCAAAACCAAACCAAACTGGTAATTATGGTTTGATTCGACCGATTTTATTGGTTCGGCTGGATTGATGCCCACCCCTAGAAGATAGTATTAATAATTTATGTTATGATATATGAAATTGGTAATACTGTATTTTGATTTTAGTGATTACATTTTTCCAAATTTCTTCATCACAATTCGCGCCATCAGCAAATCAAGTCCAATTGGTCAAATTCCGTTAACACGCACTTGCTGGGTGTGTGCAAGGGCATTATTGCCTTTTCACCCCAGCCTAGCTCTCTCCCTCCTTCGTCATTAAGAAATAAAACCCCGGAGCAAGAGTAGATCCAATTATACACAAGGGGGCTCAAGTGCTAACCGATTACTGAGTTTTTAGAATATGCACTTGAAACTTTGAAAGAGCAACTTCAGTAGAATTACTAGGAGGGAAGGAAACTTAAGAAAGCTCATACAAACCCAGCAGAAGTTCACAAACCCAGCAGAAGAATTACTTCTACTAACTACTACACAAGCATAGGCAATAATGGAACAACAACAACAATTGCAGCGGCCATAACAATCACTGAAAGCAGGTAAAGAATTGCAAAAACTAACTAAATAGCAATTCCAAGACCCTCACTTCTGCCATATATCTGGTTGGCAGAATTTTTCACTATCTGATATTAAATTCACAGCTGCAGCCAAGGGTATTATTCTATACCAGAAACTATAGATTGAGGAACACAAACTCTTCAATATCAGGCACCTTCCCTATTTTTTCCAAAGTCCTTTTGTTTGGTTCCTCATCCACACCAATTGCCATTAAGGCCTTCTTCTGCACTGTTCTTCCCACACTCATAAAGCTCACATTCACATTATCATTCCCAAGTATGTTCCCCACCCGGCCTATCATTCCGGGTTGATCCACCTGCCGGCACAGAATGAGGTTTCCTTCCAGGCTCACATCCACACCAAAGGATCCCAAGCATGTCAGATGAGGCTCCCCATACTTTACTTTCCCCTCAATGCTTATGCTTCCACTCTCTGAAACAGAACTTGCAAACTTAGACTCCACATTGGATATTTGCACCTGGATTGAATCAACAGGGAACTCAGGAGATGAGTCTACAGCTACTCTTTCCTCGCTTATGCGCAGGCCTTTCTGCTTCGCGACGAAATCTGCATTGACTAGATTGATGAAGGAGGCGGATATCGGTTCGATGATGCCCTTAGTGATCATTGCCCTGAGAAGTCTGGTGTCCAAGTCATCGGGGTCCCGAGCTGATTTGTAAACCACCCTCACTGATGTGATTCCACTCCCTCCCGCTACTAGTTGGACAGCCAACTTACCAAGCTTCTCAGCTAGCACAACATAAGGAGACAACTCAGACAGAACCTGAGAACATGAAGAATGTTTTGTACTCAATTATTCTTCTTCTATGAATAAGTATAATTTATTGGAGATGGGAAGGATGCACATTGTGCAGCATGTACCTCAGGAGGGACCATGGGAGCGTTGACGGCAGTTGCAGAAAGTTCCCCTTTCAAAGCTCCAACTACAGCCTCTGCTATTTCAATGGCTACACCTTCCTGAAATATCAGGTTTCATACCCAAAATTCGATTACTTAAAGAATTAATCAGATATCTTTCAACAAAAATTTGTATAGGAGAAATTAAAGATACCTGTGCTTCCTTTGTGCTAGCTCCAAGATGAGGTGTGAGAGTGACATTCTCATGTTGCACCAATTTGCTATCTTTCGGTGGAGGCTCCTCTGTGAACACATCAAGTGCAGCCTGTTCCAAAACGTTATAAAAGACATAACAGAAATTCAACATAGATCAAAAGAATGCTGAAAACATCTGTAGACAAATCAGGAAATGTGGATCATGAACACAACATATCGACGGTATTTTTCCCTCCCTGCGAATCGAAGTGATCTTGAATAAACATGCTATGCTTCTATGTTTGTTTAACTTGGTCAACCTTGACATAAATTTAAATTAGAGAAATATATTACCTGAGCAACAACTCCACTATCAAGGGCTCTCACTAATGCATCTTCGTCAATGACGCCACCCCTGGCAACATTAATGATGCGAACTCCCTTCTTCATCTTTGCAAATGTTTCATCATTGAACACCTTTGATGTCGCAGGGGTGAGAGGCATATGCAGTGAGATGAAATCTGCAGTGGCAATGGCCTGCTCAAAAGAGACCAAATCCACACCTACGGCACGGGCTCTGTCAGCTGGGGCATATGGATCATGTGAAATAACATTCATTCCCAAGCCTTTTGCACGTCTAGCAACTTCTGATCCAACTTTTCCGAATCCCATTACTGCTAATGTCTTCCCAACCAGAGAGACACCAACGTACTTGTTTCGTAGCCATTTTCCTGCAGAAGACCATCATTTAAGTTAGCCTTATCTGCACGTTAGCAGTCTATCTAGAGCATCAAAGGAAAGCCAATAGTCACCAGTCACCATGTTTGGTCCAAAACAATCAAATTTTAATCTTAGAATTCATTCTGAATTAACACAACATGAGACAAGCACAAATTAAAACCTGCCTCATTTGCTAAGATCACATATCAGAAACCCAACACTTGAAAAGCAACCCTTTGCGTTTTCAGAAGTTATAACTAGCTAGATGAATATCTGACACAATTTGATTCTGATTTTACTTGGAAAAAGAAAAAAAAATGGCTATGCTCACATGCGAATCATGTGCACCCACCACCTTGTCAGTTCAATAGCATCCCACAGTCAAATATATTTGAACATTTTTGTTCACTTGCTCAGGCACGACAATCACGTTTCTACCCAGAAAGCGACAGATCGCATAGATTCAATGCCCAACCACCACTACAGTTCTTTTTCTTTTTTTGACAACAACCACCACTACAATTCAATGAATTGAAAACAGTACAAAAGTGGAAATTCGACCCGGCATGATTTGTGTCATCAAACTCAGCAAACTCAGATAGTTATAGCAAAGAACAATTACTTTTACCATCCAGATCAATTATTTTGCTCAAGAGAGCGTACTTTGCATCTAGTGAGAAAATTGACCCATCAAGTATATCTTAAAGCTTAGATCCTCAATCCCAAGGGCAAATTTCTTATTTATCAACCACCAAGCATATGCCACTAATTTATATTATGCCAATTTGAAGCTAAAAGAAACAAAATTTGGACTTTTTTCTTGCTTAAAATTTTTGTAATGAACCCAAATATAGTTTCGCTTAGCAAATATAAGGGCGAGTATGAAACGAGTTGTAAACTAAATCTGAAATCTCGCTACCATAAAAATATCCAATTTACCTGAGGTCTCGTTCCCATAAACGAGGAAGTGGGTTGGAAAATTTTAAAAATTATAATTAATTTTAAAAAAAAAGGTTGTTTATAGTTTATACCAGCTTTGATGGAAGCATCAGCCTGTGCAACATTCCGTGACATGGCAGTGAGCAGAGCAATCCCATGCTCTCCGGCGGCCACGGTGTTTGCCGTGGGTGCATTTACGACCAGGCATCCGAACTCCGTGGCCGCTTGTAGATCCACATTGTCAATACCAACACCAGCTCTTCCCACCACCTTCAACCTCCCTTTGGCGGCCTCAAAAACCTGCCTGGTTACCTTCGTGCCGCTGCGAACAATCAAAGCGTCGCATGTCGAGATCTTGGCACAGAGCTCTTCAGGAGAGAGGTTATATGCGCACTCCAAGTTGCCAAAGCCACGTAGGACTTGAAGACCGGCTTCTCCGAGCTTCTCGGAGACCAAAATGGTCGGGGTTGAATCTGAAGACGTTGGCTTGAGGTTTTCGGACTTGGAAACGGAGGTCTCGCATGAGTCAGCTGTTTTCAAAACGTTGGTTATGAGAAAAGAATGGGAATGAGAATTATGGGCATGGGAATGGGCATGGGAGAGTTTTAAGGAGATGGGGTTTGAGGAGGAGGTGTGGAGGAAGGAAAGGAGGGAGGATTTTGAGGAAGATGGGGGCTGAGAAGAAGGTGAGGAGGAGGCTGTGAAGGGGGAGGTGGTGGAGATGGCTTTGATGGAAGAGGAAGCCATGGAAGCTGGAGGAAGTGTTTTGAGTTTTGTTTTTCTTTGTTTCTTTGTTTTTTGGGTATCTGTGTGTGATTGATTGGGTGTGGGTGTAAGGGGAGAGTTGTCTAAAAGAAGAGTTTCGTAAACCCAAATTGGGGTATTTTTATTTATTTATTTAATTTAGATATGGATAAATGAATGAGAGAGGGTGTAACTAAGAATAGGTAAGTTTTGGAGACTAAAAGTTTTACTTTAAATTACAGCCTCTGCAGATTTGCCATCTAAATCATGGGTTGCAGTTGCACCATAGGATGTAGAGAGCAAACATAAAGTGTTTTTTTTTTTTTTTCCTTTTTTATTCAATTAAAGCAATATCAAATTCTCGCGTATGATATTTGAAAGATCTTCCAACAAAGTAAAAACAAAAATCTCTAAATTAAATTACGGGATAATTAATATTGAATTGTAGGGTTTATTTCTTGGACTGCAAACTTGCTTGGGGTTTAGGAGTTGTAAGTAATATTTGCTTGCAAGCTCAATTCTATTATAGGGAGATGAATTTGGTGTTTGATGAAATTACTAGCTTTAGGATATTATTGTTGGGGTTGCTTGATTTCATGCCATTTTTGTTTTTAGTTAGTTTGGAAACAAATGCCTCTAGACTAAATATAGTCATGGATGAGGACAACATAAAGTCGTATTCTACCTTCAGTATAAACTTACAAATGCCTTGCATCTAAGGGATTCAAATTTAAGATTGGTCTCATGTCATGCTTGTTCATTAGTAGAAATTAATTTGCATGCAGGTGACTTTTTCTGTTTCTCTCCTCAGATAAAATTGATAAATTAATTGTGCATGTAGACCTTATATCTTGTCGTTAAAAAATACTTTATTGTCTCGGTTTCGATTTCCTCTCTTCATATCTCCTTCGTTTATGTAACTAATCCATCACATAAGAAGATAAGATAGGAAGATATGATAATGAAAACGAAAACATATGGAAGGTTTACTCTTCGTGATGCTATCAGTTATAAAATTTAAGAGCCATAAACACAAGGTACGTAATTGATATGGTCACTTGAACTGTGATGACATGATTGTGGTTTTAAAGTCATCATCAACTTTTGTACAAAATGTATTTGATGCAAAGACTGGTCATTCAGTACATGTCCCCACATCTTCCCCACTTCCATTTTCTTTTTTTTCTTTTTTCTCTTTCTAACTCTCTCCCTCCCAATCCTTTGTGAAGTTTAGCCTATGGGATCTTGGTTTGTCGTAGAGGTTTTGAGTTCTAATTTTAGGCTTCTTCTCTCTCGAAGAGAAAGAGGCCAAGTCAATTACAATTATTACAGGGCCCATGCCTGAATTTGTGATTTGCCCAGCTAAAATGGACAAGTACCTACTTTTGGCCTTTCATTCAAGTCACTACTCTTCAAGTCTCCAAATAGTTAAGAGCTATCTTGTTGAGATAGATACATATTTAAATAAAATCCATAAATTCATCTAATATTTAAGAATTTTTTTATATTACACATATTGTTACGAGAATACAAATTATTATTTTCAAGTCTCAAGTAGTTAAGAGCTTATTTTGTTGAGATAGATACATATTCAAATAAAATTCATAAGTTCATGAACATTTAGAAATTTTTCTATATTATACATATTGTTACGAGAACACGTTTGTAACTGTTACATCAATGAATATGATATAAATTAGATAATCACATATTTAAATTTGATTCTTTAGCCTTATAATATAAGACATCAGACTAGTGCATGATTGCATTTCTATCCCAGTACATAAATCTCTCTCTCTCCCCCTCTCTCCAATAATGATGAATAAGAACACATCAAGTAAGAGAGAGACTTACTAATTAGCAATGGATCATGATCAGACCATTCATGTGGATGTGGGTCTTGGACCCTCTCTTCTTTTTCATTGTGCACCCAACAACTCAACTTTGTCTACTCATGGGTCCTTCCTATATTTTCCAAAGTTTAAGTTTGCCTCAAATTGTACGTAATTGCCTCAATTTAAGAATGACATGATCTTGACTTAAATTAACAAACATTTAGTAGTGCTACCCTTTTATGTTTATTCGAATAACTTTTTGACTTCATTCTCCCACTACACTAGCTAGTATACTCCCACTTTAACTGATAATTATCTCTTTAAAAAAATAAAAACAAAACTGATAAATATCTCTCCTATTTTTTTCTCTTTCTGTTTCACCACGCAATATGCATGTTCTAATCTTTAAAGGATTTGAAAGACTTATTGTTTATCAGGAACTCAAACCTATCTCGATTAGGTAGCCTTTACCTCAGTGTTTAATAAGGATAATGAAGGCTTAAAGGTTCCTAGTTCTACAAGGATTGGAATAGATTAGTTCTATCGCATGAAGGATATCTCTAAGTGTTTCCTGATGGGCAGGACACTTAGAGAGATGCATATATATAGAAGGCTCCCTCCTAGATCCGATACACACAGCACAGCTAAACAGAAATTCACCCATCAGAGTTATAGCTATAAGGATCGGATTCTCAGGAGAAGAACTTCTATACCTTGCGCTGCAAATCT
>NC_047652.1:15827193-15861246 GCF_902201215.1 Prunus dulcis
CGATGTCTACGGACATCCAGTCTGATTATAGTTCAGTCAGTGCACTTGACTTGCCTCACGAGTTTCGGGGACGCTCGGACCGTGAGTGCCAGGATTTGCGGCTCGGCAGACTTGGTGTCCCGAGACCTGCCAGGATTGCGGCTCGGCTGACTTTATGTCCCCGAGACCTGCCAGGATTGCGGATCAGGCTGACTACGGTCCCCTGCATCCTGCCAGAGCGACTCGAGTTGACTTGGTGTCATCGAGGAATCTGCCGGCGGGACAGGCTGATCATAGTCCCCTGATTTCGCCAGTTTGCGGCTCGGGTAAGTCTGTGTGACGCCCGAGACCTGCCAGGGAATTGACGGAAGTGACAGGGGTACATACTGGTGGTATTTTCAAAGGATTCTGAGTTTCTTTATTAAATATTGATTTTCAGCTACTATAAATCAATTTTTCTGATTTTTGGGACACAGATCCCTTTTTATTTGTTCAGTTATGAAAGGTCTGAATACTGAGTTTTTATACGCGTTTGATTTTAGTACTTTTATGAAAGCTTTGAATTCAGTGGTTTGTATGAAACTTTCAAGCTTGAATATGACTGATATAGAATGCCTTGAATTGACTATGCGTGATATAAAAAGTAAGTATTTAGTTTTATTTAGCTAAATTTCTTTTACAATGGGGGATATTATGTTTATGAGAATTATTTTTGAAGAACATTATTTTGGTCCACTCACATTTTCAACTTGTTTTTCGCCCCCAGGCCGTAGAAGTACGCGGGATCCACCACCGGGCCAATTATAGTTTCCGCGCCAAGGTAAAGTTTTGCAGAAAATCCTTGCAACCTTGAAAACCCTAGAAAATGCTCTGATATCATGTTGAACATAAGGAACTGAGGTTGGAATCTGTTTGTTGACTTAGTCTGGCTGTTGGTAGGGTTTCTGAGATTGTTTGACAGGTGAAACGTTTTGGGAATGGTCAAAATACAGGGGAGACTCTGCCGAATTTTCGGCAGAAGTCTACGGAAATTTTAAAGAGGATTTGAAGTAAGAAGGGTAAAAAGGTCATTTGTGCCCGACATTTGCCAGGTGTCGGACACGCACAGGACTTGGTTCGAATTCCAAAGTGGAAATTGGGTCGGGTCCTGTCAGTATGAGTATGAAGGGAACCAGCTCCTCATCCTCTACAGGCAGTGGTCAATCTAAGAAGAATTGGAAGAATAAAGGAAAGAAGTGGGAAGATAAACCCAATTCGAGTGGGAAGAATGAAAACTGGAGGAGTGATCAATCTAACAAGAATAATCAAAATAAAGAAACTTGCAAACACTGTAACAAGTTGCATTGTGGTAAATGTTGGTTCAAAGATAAAGTCAAGTGTCATCGATGTAACAAATTCGGTCACATTGCTAGGAATTGCTCTAGTAATATACAGAACAAGGCTGGACCAGTTGCACATTTTGCACATAATCAAATATCGGGGACAACCAACATGTTCTGTGCCTCTCACTTGCTGTCAAAGCCAACTGATCTTCTGCTTGGTATATTGATAGTGGGTGCAGTAACCATATGACATCTCACGAGTCACTACTCTCTAACATTGATAGGAGCTTGAAGTGCAAGGTGAAGATGGGAACATGGGAATTGGTTCAAGCTTCTGGAAAAGGGACCCTTGTAATCCAGCCGAATGATGGTCCCAAATACATACAAGAAGTGATGATTGTACCTGGCTTAGATGAAAATCTTCTAAGTGTTGGACAAATGATTGAACATGGCTATTGGCTAGTATTTGGTGATTCCATGGTGAATATATATGCTAATAAGGAAATGAAAGAGCTGATGGCTAATGTTCCAATGAAAGGGAATAGATGCTTCCCTATGAAGTTTGAATTCATGAACCCCGTGATGGCAAATAAAGCAGAAGTTGACAATCACTCATGGAAATGGCATAGAAGATTTGGTCACCTAAACTATGTTAGCCTGAAAATGCTTTAAGATAAATGGTGGTTGGACTTCCTAAGTTGGAAAGTGTTGGAAATGTGTGTGAGGGCTATGCTACAGGCAAGGCTCACAAAGACGCATTTGACAAAATTGAAGTGTGGAGAGCTTCACAACCATTGAAGTTAGTACACTCAGATGTGTGTGGCCCGGTACAGGTCATTACAATTGGAGGAAACATATATTTCCTCACTTTCATTGATGATCATACAAGAATATGTTGGGTGTTCTTCTTGCAACACAAATCAAGTGTTTTCTTAATGTTCAAAAGATTTAAAGCCATGGTGGAGTTACAAAGTGGATTTCAGATCATGAAGCTAAGATTAGACAGAGGTGGTGAATACACTTCAACAAAATTCAGCAAGTTTTGTGAAGACTTGGGGCTTGAAAGCAATTAACAGTAGTCTGTTCTCCTGAACAAAATGAAGTTGCAGAGAGGAAGAATAGAACCATTGGTGGAGATGGCTAGAACAATACTTCATGAAAAGAGAATGTTTACCAAGTTTTGGGGAGAAGCAGTTAATATTACAATCTACATTCTCAACAGGTGTCCTACAAGTGCTCTTAAGAACAAGACCCCGTTTGAACCATTCAGTGAAAGAAACCCTTGAGTAAAGCATATGAGAGTGTTTGGTTCTCTTTGCTATACTTATATTCCATCTCAGCAGAGACATCATAAGTTGGAAGAAACTAGTGAGAATGGAGTCTTTGTTGGATGTGGAACTTGTGAGAAAGGGTACAGGGTGTTTAACCTGAGAACTCAGAAAGTAATTGTGTCAAGAAGTGTGATATTTGATGAGAAATCTCTCTGGAATTGGGAAACAAATGAATATGTGCACATGTTAATTCCTTAGAACAATAGTGCAGAAGTAGGGATGACTGAAGGTGAGATGGAGTTTGAGTCTCCTAATCAAACTCTATCTTCTTCATGTGCTAATCTTCATCAAATGATGCCTCACCAAGTACCCAATCTGAACAAAGTGCCCCATCTACATCAAATGAAGCTGAAACGTCTGAACTTTATGATCTCACACCTGTAAAGTGGAAGAGTCTAAATGACATCTTTGCACAATGCAAAGTAAGCATTGTAAAACCTGAAAACTTTGCTGAAGCAATTCAAGATGAGGCTTGGAATCAAGCTGTGAGAGAAGTGATCACAATGATCGAGAAGAATTCTACATGGGAGATGGTTAACAGACCTGGTAACAAACTAGTTGTGGGTGTGAGATGGATCTTCAAGACAAAGCTAAATCTTGACGATTATATCCAAAAGCACAAGGCACGACTTGTAGCTAAGGGATACATACAGAAGCCCGGAGTAGATTTCAACGAAACTTTTGCTCCAGTGGCAAGATTGGATACAATTAGAACTCTAATTGTTTTGGTTGCTCAAAGGAATTGGAAATTTTCCAATTGGATGTGAAATCAACATTTCTAAATAGAGTGTTGAAGAAGGAAGTTTACATCCTGAAGGTTTTGAGGTTAAGGGAGCAGAAGACAAGGTCTATAAGTTAAATAAGGCTTTCTATGGCTTGAAGCAGGCACCAAGGGCCTGGTATGGTCAATTGATACTCATATACTCAAGTGTGGATTTCAGATAAGCATAAGTGAAGCTACTCTGTATGTGAAGACTAAAGAAGGTATTGGTACAGTCATTGTGTCAATATATGTAGATGACGTTGTGTACACTGGAAGCAGTAGTGAAATGATGAAAGAATTCAAGGAGGATATGATGAACAAGTATGAGATGACCGATCTGGGCTTGCTGCATCATTTCCTATGAATGGGGGTAATCCAAAAAGAAGGAAAAATCTTCATTCATCAACAGAAGTATGCTAAGACTCTGCTTGATAGATTTGGTTTAAAGGACTGCAAACCAGTGAGCATACCACTAGTTCCAATAGAGAAACTCAAAAGAGAATATGAAAGTGAACTTGCAGATGAGGAAACCTACAGGAAAATTGTGGGGAGTTTATTGTATCTTACAGCAACTAGGCCTGATATAATGTATTTAGCTAGTTTGCTTGCCCGCTTTATGCATGGTCCCTCAAAGAAGCATTTTGGCGCTGCAAGAAGAGTATTGAGGTATGTACAAGGAACTCTGGATTTTCGCATTGAATATGTGTCTGGAAAATCTGTTGTATTAATTGGATTTTGCGATAGTGATTAGAGTGGTTCAGAGGAGGATATGAAAAGCACATCTGGGTATGCTTTTTTATTTGGCAGTGGTGCATTTTCTTAGGTCTCAGTGAAACAAAACAATGTTGCGTTGTCAACTACATAGCTGAATATATAAGTGCTGCAGCTGAATATGTAAGTGCTGCAGAAGCAACAACTCAGGCAATCTGGCTAAGATTTGTGCTGGGTGATTTTGGAGAGGAGCAACTAGAAGTTACACCAATTATGTGTGACAATACTTCTGCTATAGCTATGTCTAAGAACCCTGTGTTCCATCAAAGGTCAAAGCACATAGGAAGAAAGTTCCATTTCATCAAAGATGCAATTCAAGAAGGAGTGGTGGATACGATCTATTGCAAAGGTCATGATCAAGTTGCAGACATCTTCACGAAGGCATTACCAAAGGAAAGCTTTTGCATTTGAAATCAGCAAACCATTTAGAAGGGAGTGTTGATGTGTAAATTGGTTTACTGATTTACTGTTTACAGCTAGAATGTCTAAGTAACAGCTTAGATTCATTTTCTGATAGGAGAATTTTGTGTGGCTCAAATGCCTATAGGAAATTGCCAAGTGTCATACACACATCGGTGTTCAATTTTGTACATTTCCTGATATAAATCGTTTGATAAAAAGAAGAGAAATAGTTGAGCACAACATAGCTGCTCATACGATTTTTGTAGAAGTATTTCTTCCAGCTCCTTCTTTCATCTCCTTCCATTTTCTCCCTAAAATCCAAATCAATACCTAATATTCCAACATGCTTGTTATGTGACGCCTGCTTGTCGTCTCTTCCTCCTCGACGGAGTTATCTCTGTCGATGCCTCTATGGGTGTTGGTCAATCCATTCTCTAACAATCATAAGTTTTGGATATCGGGCCCCAATCTTAAATATGGAGGCACGGTTGAGAATGCAACAAAAAGATAATTGCATCCTAAAGTTGTACACCATTCACTATTGATTGCTTTTGTGAATTCCTCCAAGTATTCCAACGGCTATAACAGAAAGGATAGGCCGAAATCATTTGGTTCTAAAACATGCAGCATGGGCTTTGATATCACATGTAAACCATAGTGACTGCACATAATAGAACACTTGTCCTTTGGTCTTCCAAGAGAGTTGTCAAAATATCAAGTATGTACAAGTATTCTTCTCCTCAATACGATCCCTCATACATTGATTATAAATTGGGTGAATCCTTTAGTGTAGGTTGGGGTTGATCGTTTGAGCAGGGGCACTTGTATTTATATGCATCTACCTAAGAATCTATCCCATCAAGAAACTCTTAAGCAGTCCTTATTGCACATTAAATAAGGAACCCTTTTAGTCTTGGTATTACACTAATAACACATTTAGACAAAGACTAAATGACTAGGCTACAACTAAGCTCCTAATCAACATAAAGTTCCAATCCTTATATGATTAGAAGACCACATTAAGTGGTTCAAGACAATATAACGTCTTATATATCTTTCTCACATAATCAGAAAAGAAAGTGTTTTATAATAATAGTAAAGATTTTCTTTGACGAGATTAGTTAAAAGAAAATTTATGAATCCGCTATAATATAATTGAAACCACCCCATAAGCCTTAGAGATTTTGGTTTCAATTTGTATGTTAAAAGAAATAGGTGAAATCAACCTTGCCAATTTGCTGAAAGAGGTTAATTAATTTAACTTTTGTGCTTAAATTTACCAGAAAATAAAGTAAACTGAAAGAACAAGGCACAAATTTCGTGCAAGTATGGCTTTGGATACAAAATTTAACTAAATAGATTTTTATATTACTATAAAATCTCAAATCTTAAATGCCAACAAAAATATCCGTACTCAAGTTAATCTGAAGGGGTAGTAATTGCATGGTGAGGTTTGGAAGAAAGATAGAAATCATGCCTTTTGTCACATGGCAGACTTTGATTGGGGTGTATATTCTAACAAATTATATTACAAAAAATATTTATTTTTTCATGAAGCAAGGCGGTTGGCAGGTTGCCATATGCACTTACTTTAATTAAGTTTTACTTTTTTTCTATACAATACTTTAATTAAATTATTACTTGACTCGATTACAAAAAGTTAGTTTAATTAAAAATATAGGGAGCTTTTACTTGTAGTACTCTGTTTAGTTTTTTTTATTCTGGCAGAAAAAGAAAAAGAAAAAAACCCATAAAAAGCATAAGGGAAAAAGAAAAAAAAAAAAACTCTTTAAGGTAACAGAATACACCAAATAGAAAAAATGGTTACTTAAAAAGCTTGATCTCACTGCAAATCTAAAGGTCTTTTTTTTGTTGCTCAGTCTATTTCAAAAGTCGAGTACTACCAAAGAAATATGTGCTTCATAAAAAGGACGGTGGTTTGTCACACATCTACACTACTAAGGTGTTATTAGGATTTGAATTTAAGACTACTTGTTTGCAAGTAAAGATTCTTTTCTATTGAGCTAGATCCCGTTGACATAAAAAATATAAACTTATTAGAGAGATACTTATATATGGTAAAAGGCTTATGTTGTTTGCACAAACACAAATAATACTACTGGATAAGCATGAATAATACCACTCTAAAATGCAAGGTGATCGTGAATCACGTTGTCATGCTTTAGTTGTAATCGGTGATATTCATTTGTATACACTTGATAATAAAGAATTGTTAGAAAAATGTTTATGTCGTTAGACAGTAAATTTAAAACAATCGTGTAGAGAAAAATCAACCCGATGAATAATTTAAATGTTATTCAAATTCAAATTCTGACTTTCAAAAATTAAGTAGTAATGTTGTCCGACAATTCTAGTGAAGTAACATTTCTCACTAGTAAATAGCATATAACTACAAACCGTAGAACTCCAATGCCAAAAGAACAAAAAGGAACAACAAAAATGACTATCTATAAGTTCTTTATGTTTTCCACATTGGGTCAACAAAATCGCACGTACTTTTTTGGTCCGAACATGTAGCACATTAGGCACATATATAAACTACAATATATTTAAATCTAAATCAAGCAAGAATTGGTGGGAGTGGGACACAAAGAAGATTCAAAGACAGAAAAAAACAATTAAGAAATCAATATCAACCATGAAAGACACTGCTTCTCAGAAACTTCCTTGTGTGTACAATAAGTCGTTTGTCTTAAAACTCTACGCCGGGTGCCAGCATCCAACTCTTGACTCTTCATCTTTCTTCTTCTTCTTCTTCTTCTTCTGCAGAACCGGAGCACATCACATTAAATTCTCTTCATTCAAATCGGAGCTACCCAAGTAGCCCAACCGTTTGAAGTGGGACAGGACAGGACAGGACAAGACCCAAAACTGGTGGTGGGCTCCCCTTCTTACTCTTTCTCTCTCTGAAAGAGGCTAAGGCTGAGGAGAAGTTGATCCATTTGATAAAATCCAATTTATTTTGCTTCTAGGCTTGAGGTATTTAATTGATTTCAACTGATCCCCGTTTTGTTTGATTGTGTTGTGTTTGTTACTAAAAGTGAGCTCTTTTAAAGTGAATAGGTGTAATTGGAATATTGGGTGTAATTGGAATCTGTAAGTTGCTTTCTTGCATTCCATGCCATCTGTTCTGCAACTTCATTTATTTCAACTTTCAAAAACTGGTTTGTTTCAATATTACTGAGCTATATTTGATATGTGAAAGAAGTGAAGAAAACTGGTTTGTTTCAATACACTCGTTTAGTATAAGATTGCATCCCATAGCACCAAAAAGATGAACCAGAGAAAAGAAAAATGAAGAAATAATCAGGACTTTGCGGAAAAACCAATAAAGTTTCTTCCTTTGGGTCACCATACATTTACTATTGATTTCATGTGCATTATTCTTCTGCTTGCAAACATTAATATGAGTGATTGCTATTACATGGTCTAAGTTACCTTATCAAATGGTAAATGCATCTTATGTTTTTGTGAGCAGGGTCCTGCTTTGGTGTAATTTCATTTCTGTGTTGTGGTTCCTTCTTAATCGGTTGGTAATCTGTACTTGCAGATGGTTTCCATAGATGAAAAGACAGACCTTGAATATGATGAAGAGATCCCTTTTAGCTCGTCATCAGCCACCAGTAAAATGGAGGCTTTGGACTTTGAGATGATTCATTTGCATTCCCGGGCAGAATTGGCAAACTCATGGATTTCAAGACATATACGGATGAGAGTTCCGAAGAGCATCTACTTTGTCTTGATCAAAGCAAAAATCAACGTATTGCTACCATTTGGTCCGTTAGCGATTTTGCTACATTACCTTACTGGACAGCATGTATGGTTCACATCTCTCTATCATTTTTATGACCGTTTCTTTTAGTTTGGAGAAGAATGTAGTGAGACTTAGGAAGTAGGAAAGTATCGAAGAAAAATTGTCTTGAAATTGTTTTGCAGCAAGTGATCGAGATTAGTGGTTTGCTTGTGTTCTTTTGCATTTTCTATTAAAACTTGAAATAATAACCTTGTGATGTAGCCTTATCATATGTGGCAAGGTGTTCAAACATAGTTTCTCTTAGACACATTGTTCAAGATTCAATAATTTAAATTGACATCACCCCTAATCCATTGACAGTTGCTTTGTATACGTTAGGGATGGGTTTTCTTCTTCAGCTTAGTGGGCATTGTGCCTTTGGCAGAGCGTCTAGGATATGCGACTGAGTAAGTTCTGGTTTGTGAAATTAAATATAGCATTAAATTTTCCTAACTTTGTCCAAGGCTAAGTCTTGCCTTGCCAATTATTGTGCTGCAGGCAACTTGCTTTCTACACAGGACCAACAGGTATGATTAGAATTTTTACCATGCCAACTGATGGTAGCCTAAATGTTTTTTGCGTTTTCATGAATTTTTGTTGTGATATACATATCTCTAACTGAATTATGATTTCGGAGAATCTTTGTCTGAATATATAACTATATTTTTGAAGGTTCCTGTCTTAGTTTAGACTCCTGGCTCTTCCACTGCTATATAATAATGTTCTCTTAACAAATTATCTAACACAAAATTTTGCTAGGTTGTCAATCGGGTCTTTACCTACATTCTAGTTTATCACTATGTGCATGTTCTGGTTCAGTGGTTTATGTGAAGTGGATTGTTTTTGTACACGACTTTGATCATACCAGTGAGTGTAATAAAGTTTGTGCCACTGGTTGATTAGATTGTCTGCTTACGAGTGTGTGTACTGTACATTCCTTAAAATTTTTAGTTGCTAGAAAAAGAGTGATTCAGATAATTAAAGGTTATCACAGTTTCCCAGTGCCAGATAACCTGATGTACTGTTCATTATGGAAATGGATAGGTAGTTCCTCTTGTTTTCAAATGGAGAAGTTTCTTAACCTACTTACCAATTCAAAGTATCTTATACCTTTATGTAACCTTTTCTTGTTATCTCTCAAGCTGGTTTTTGTTGGGATTGCAGTTGGAGGTCTTTTAAATGCCACATTTGGAAATGCAACGGAAATGATTATATCAATTTATGCATTAAAGAATGGAATGATTAGGGTTGTTCAGCAATCTTTATTGGGATCAATCTTGTCCAACATGCTTTTAGTGCTCGGATGTGCCTTCTTCACTGGTGGAATCGTTCATTACCAGAAAGTTCAGGTTTTCAACAAGGTAGATCTTCAAATTTTGTTGAACCTTGTACCCTGAATTTTAGTGTGGGTTCTTTGACATTCTTTCATCTTGATGTCATGAATTTACATCCAAATGTGGTTACTTTTGCAACAGTCTGCCGCTGTTGTGAATTCAGGATTGCTGTTGATGGCTGTCATGGGGTTAATGTTTCCAGCTGTGCTTCATTCTACACACTCAGAGGTCCATATTGGGAAGTCAGAGTTATCTCTTTCAAGATTTAGCAGCTGTGTAATGCTAGTGGCATATGCGAGCTACCTTTTCTTTCAACTTAGAAGTCATCGTAATCTTTATAGTCCTATTGAGGAGGTTAGTTAGGTTTGCTCAATCGTCTTAAGGGATCTAGAATGTCATTTCTTTCTATTTTGAACATTGTGCATTAGTTTTTCTTCATCCTTTGTTAGTTGTTTGTTTTTTTTAAACTATGGACCTAAAATGATGAATTCGTTACATTTTCTGAATCTTGTATGATCTTCAGATTCTATAGGAGCTTTAGTCAATTGGTTTTGATTTTAAAAAAATTTCAAAGTTAAGGGGTTTATTTCCTTCTTAAATTTATTATGATTTTATTATCCATAAAGAAGAGTGATTAGTAGTTCTTTTAAGTATCTATTGAAACCTGAAAGTTAATACATGGAATGGTTCTTGGGAACATTTTCTGACAAACTGCATTTAGTTGTTTAATTATCCTCTATTTTGCAATTGTTTCAGGAAGGAAACCAGGGTGGAGATGATTCCGATGAAGAGGAGGCGCCTGAGATAACTCACTGGGAAGCAATTGGCTGGCTTGCTATTTTAACTGTGTGGGTATCCATTTTGTCTGGATACCTTGTTGATGCTATCCAGGTAACACCTGCTTGATATCGTTGCCCACTGCTCTGGATGCATATTTTCTGAGCTGATATTCTGCTGACCCTTTGCATTTCGTGTATGTTGTCAAGGAAATGCATACCACTAACTACTGTTTTCCAATTATGAATGAGAAACATTTGGTCTTCACTTAAAAATTATTATTTAACACTATTATATTATTATATCCAATTCATGTCCTTCAAAAGATTGTAAATTTCAAAAGCCCATCAAGTCACTCTGTCAGTAGATGGCCCTTCTCTTGGTCAACAATTTTAAGTTCTCAAATCCAATTCTGTTCCACTTGTAAGGAGGAAGGCTGTGACAGATCAGTCCAATTGTATAGCTGTGGCTTCATGTTCCAAATTGACCAATTTAACCATCTCGTAGTGGTAGAAGAAATCCAGCAGATGCTAATGGCAACTGAGATTCTAGATGTTGTGTAACTGAGATTATAGAACTAGTTTTCCTTGACTTCCCAAAGATGCGCCCAGCCTCAACTGTGCCAGATGAAAAACATATTCATCAAATTTAGTTGATATTTTCTTCTAAATAATGAGATGACCATTCTAACCATACTATCACCCTGCAACCAAAGTCCCTGTTTCCTGAAACCAAAGAGTTGCTTCAAAGTTCTAACCATTCAAGAGCTTTTTAATACTCAAACCCTTGATTCATTACTCCAATAAATTAGAACTTTTAACCAACCTTCTCTCCCCTTAATTTTCCTTACATCATGATGAAGTATAGGTGGCTTGTTCAACCTTCCATTTCTGTATAACCATAACTTTGAAGCAAAATTTCTTGTCCTATATCAATTTGTTACCAAGCTTTATATCCTATGCTGAAATGCCTTTTTCTGTATTTGATTGTGAAGCACATTTTTTTATATTCTTGGTTTACTGGTAATTTGACCGTAGTTTTGGGTAACTATTTGATAACTTAACATATTTACTGTTTCTCCAGGGAGCATCTGACTCATTCAACATGCCTGTGGCATTTATCAGTGTTATACTGCTCCCAATTGTAGGAAATGCTGCAGAGCATGCAAGTGCTATCATGTTTGCCATGAAGGACAAGCTTGTTAGTGCTTTCAAGATTTGTAAACCTCATTTTATAGATTTCATTTATTTTGTTGATGAAATTAATCTTTCTACAGGACATCACACTTGGAGTTGCTATTGGATCTTCTACACAAATATCCATGTTTGTGGTAAGGACTTGACAGTTGACTAGCTAGCTAATGAGTTCTCACTGCAGATTCTATGAACCATCACAAACCTCTGTTGGACTTGCTGCTTATAGTTTCTCTTGAGTTGATTACATTCCTTAAACAGGATTACATTTCAAAACGGGTGCTAGGAAGCTAATAATTTTTGTGCTCTTGACAATTGTAGATTCCCTTCTGTGTAGTTGTTGGGTGGATCATGGGACAGCGAATGGACTTGAATTTTAAACTCTTTGAGACTGCTACACTTTTTATTACAGTGTTAGTAGTGGCATTTATGTTGCAGGTTTGTGATTTTTTTTCTTGTTTGTCTTCCTTTTAGCCATGAAGATTTCTCTAGTTTTAACTTTTAACGTATTTTTGCCCCCTTAGAATTCCAGGAAATATTCTAAAATTGAGGAAAAAAGGAAAGTTATATGTAAAACAATTACTTATAAACTAAAATCATCCCACCTTGAGGCTTCTAATGACATAATCCAAGATGAATTGTGCTACATAAACTAAAATCAGGGAATTCTTTTCTGTCTCTCTTGGGAAAACTGCAAAGTTGCGCGTCATGCTTTTTTATTTTATTTTATTTTTAATTGTACAGTATGACAAGTTGATTTGCAGATGGATTTAGACATTTATTATCACCTAGTTGCAGTTTTTTTTTCTTGTTCATTTTTGCCTGATATAAGATTCATTGCCTTTATCTTTGTAGGAAGGGACATCAAACTATTTTAAAGGCTTGATGCTTATTTTGTGCTATCTCATAGTTGCAGCCAGTTTCTTTGTACATGTCGATCCTTCAGATGGTGAGTCACAAAGAACTTATTATATTTTTTCAAGAGAAAACAAACGCGGATATCTTTGTATGCAAGGGCGTATTCAGGCCTCGAAAATATGAATCTCTTTGTGGTTTCATTTTCTGCACATAATCCCTCAAATTTCAACTGTGTCAAAATCAACACATTAATTACGTTTACAGAGTTGATATTCTACTAACATAACAACTTAAACTTGGTCTTAGTTATTTGTTTGTTGGGTTTTGTTGCAGCTGATGATTAAACTAACCATTGGAATGGTGGCCATGCCTGTAAGAATCTATCTATCTATCTATCTATCTATAGATTCTATAGTATCTGCATGCAAAGAGGTGGTAGGAGACATACAGGAAGCAATGCTTCCGCAGCCTTCTCAAGCCTGTGATATGCATTTTATTTGCTTTATTTTTGTTGATCATAGAACGGAAAATCCGAATGATCCCCCAAGCATCAAAAGTCTGCAAACTTCCTCAGCTTTGTATAATAGAGTAGTATAATTCTTTTCAGAAGCATGGACACTCCCTTTTGCAATGGTTTTCGACAAAATGACACGCCTCACTTTCGAATCAAAATTTTGTTCTTCCATCTTTGTTCACTTATGTTGTGATCTCTCAATAATGTTCAGCCAATGCCGTATTTTAATTTCAAGATATTTCAAAACGATTAATGTATCTGTTCACTTGATGATTATGATTTATTTATTTATAAGTATCTATTTACATTACTTTGAACCATTTGAAATTTAAAAAAGAAAATATATGTAGGTTTTATATTAAAATTCGTAATTCAATACCTAAAATATCAGGAATTAGGTTGATTAGTATGAGTAGTTGATTCAATTCCAATTCATTGTCTGAATTATTGTGTCTCTAATAAATACCAAGAACATGTAAAAGAGTTAAAAAAGGTAAATTATGTAAAAGACTTAACTAAGTCAATAACTAATAACAATTACTTTTACTATTATACGAAATTTGCCACTACCACCAAACAAAAGTCAAACAAAAACACTAGTTAGAAACAAGAAGATAAACTCTAGCAAATTCTAGTTGACCTGAAAAAAAACAAAGAAGGAAAGTTCAACAAGTTGTTCTTTTCTACATGATAGCGCAGGCATTAGGATTTTCATCATTAAACAGACTGGTATAAAGATCCATTGCATGCTCTTGCTGTGATGGCAGTTCATTCAAGTATTGCCCTTGGTGATTAGGGCTGCCGTACCCAATCATCCCTTGTGCTGCTTGACCCACTGGATAGTTGCCCATGGGGCCCATCTGGACCATCTGGACCATCTGGCCCACCTGACCCTTTTGATGCTTATCTCCTCTACCATTGCCTTTACCTTTGATCTCCTTCCCTTTGTTGCTCGCTTTGCCACTTTTGGCCACTTTGCCTTCGTTTTCATCTTTGCCACTTTTGGCCTCTTTGCCTTTGTTTTCATCACCACCAATCACAATGCCACCACCCTCTCTTTTACTTGTACTTCTTCTGCCAAACCAATTTTTCCATCCAATTTTTTCTTTACCTCTTTTACTATCATTCCCTCGCATGCTTACCTTGGGCATCTCATCACCATCATGAAGCTGACTGGCCATTTTTCTTCTGTGTATGTGAGAGAGAGAGAGAGAGAGAGAGAGAGAGAGAGAGAGAGAGAGAGATTGATTGAGTGAATGTGGTAATTGAGACAGTTTAACAATCACACCTCAAACACATGTTTATATAGTAAAACATATTTGATAACCCCATTTGAAAACAGGAAATATATCTTGTTTTCTTTGGAGAAACGGGAATGCTAATTGAAGAAGCAAGAAGAAAAGAAAGAAAAAGGGAAACCAAGATTTACAAGATTTGTGGAAAAAAAAAAAAAAAGGAAAGGGAGAGGCTAAACCCATGATTTTTCTTTATAACTTTTACAACTGGTACACCTCACTGCTCTACTTGCCGATTATTGGAGTAAAAAAAAAAAAGGGGTAACATTCAATTTTGTTCGAAATAATGTAGTTACTAAAATATAAAGATTAAAGTGGTTAAGAGCATTCGATTCTCCCTTTTCTTGATATTGCTTTTGTGAAAGAAAAAAAAGAAATCAAATTACCAAATCAATTTAATTGAAGCAACCAAAGCCTTGTGTATTGAGGGCTGTAACCTTTTCTTTTCACTTTTGCTATGGTTTTTCACAAATACGACAGTCTGCCTCCAAATCAAAGTTTATTTCCTTGATGTTAGGTCCACCCCATTCATTTAATTTTGTTTCTTTCATCCTAATGTGTCTATTTTGATATATTTCAAAACATTAATTTATGTAACAAATTAGATGCCTGGAGTTTTCAAGTTGCTTTCAGAATGAATTTTGAAAAGCCATAATTTGTAGTTCAACAGAAATTTTAAATTGTGGATAAGCACTTCCCCCTCAATCATAAAATGGAAACAAAACCCTTTGAAGTTAACTAAAAACCCAATTCCCTTCTCTACCTCCTTCTATTGGCGGTGCAATATTATGGCTTCTGCTTTTATGGCACTTCTGGTGCTGCAACTTTTGCAGCAAGTCAATGCAAGGCATAGTTATGAAGCAGAAGGTGGATCAAGATGTGATTTGTACGAAGGAAGATGGGTTTTTGATGATTTACATCCTCTATACGATTCAACTCACTGCCCCTTCATTGAGAATATTTTCAACTGCCAAAAGAATGGTCGACCTGACAAACTTTACCAGCAATATAGATGGCAGCCATCTGCATGTAACTTACCAAGGTACCTTTAATTAATTTGCTCCGAAGATATTTGATTAAAAACTTATGAGGATATATAGTTGAAAACCAATTCTTTGTTCATGTAGATTCAGTGCCGAAGATTTCTTACAAAGATTCAAAGATAAACGCATAATGTTTATTGGAGATTCACTGAGTTTGAATCAATGGCAGTCACTTGCATGCATGCTTCACACAGCCATGCCATACTCTGAGTTCACCATAGAGATCCCACCCCTCAAGTACACCACTGAGAGGACCCTTTCCACATTCACATTTCCGGTAAGATTGGCTTTCTCCATTCAATTGTCTCTACGTCACGCCCTATTTTGAGAATGAACTTAAAACTTGGATTAGACTAATTCTTGAATTGAGGCGTGACAATTAAGGCATATCGTATCCCAACAGTACAGTCCTGATCTCTTGGACCCCTGTAGTCCAAGAGATTTATGGTCACTCACCGTTGGATGTAAATTCAACGGTTCACTCATTTATGACTTGAATCGAGTAATAATCATTTATGTCATATTGCATTTATATATATCATTTTGAACCATTGGATTAATATCCAACGGTAGGTGACCACAATCTCTTAGACTCCTGTGGTCCAAGAGATCGGGACTGCCCAACAATATTCAATAATTATTATCTTGTCTTCTATGATGAAGCAATACAATGTTTCGGTGATGTTTGCGCGCAATGTATTTCTTGTTGACATTGAAAAAGAGGGTTCTTGGCAAGTTTTGAAACTCAACTCAGTCCAGGACACCGAAGTATGGGAGGGAATGGATGTTTTGATTTTCAATACATGGCATTGGTTTATTCACACCGGGAACATACAACCGTATGTAGCCTTCACCAACTCCTCAATATTTGCTTCATAACTTTGTTTGTTTCCCTTCCAATTAGGGGTACCAAAAATGCATGCATAATGCATTGTTGGCTATCTATGATTATGTTTACTTTGTTTAATTTGTTATAGATGGGATTTCATTCAAGATGGAGAAAATACATACAGAGACATGAATCGCTACGTTGCCTTCGAGCAGGCTTTGGAAACATGGGCTCGATGGGTGGATAAGACCATAGATCCCTCCAAAACCAAGGTCTTTTTCCAAGGAATTTCACCCACTCATTTCAAGTAAGTTATCAAAGGGGGGTTTTTTTTAAAATTAAAAATTAAAAAACAATCAGAAAACTGCTTATGTTTTCATTTACTAACCTATCCATTCAAACGAGAGTCAACTTGATTTATATGATTCAAATTCACAGTATGACATATTACAAATATATTTTGTCAAATAATCCCGCAAAAGAACATTTTCCATCAAATGGCTTTTAAAATCGAATACAGCTTTTACCATTTTATATAAACCCACACACATGTTACATTCTTTTGTTACATATAAGCATGTTATGTCGTATAATCATCAATTTAGACGAATATATTAATAGTTTAGATAATATTTTTTAGCAACATGACATGTCAAATTGTTGCATGTAAGGATATGAATGTTTCTTACATTTTTGTATATAGGAAATTGTTGTGTGTTTGTTGATAATAATGAACAGCTTAATTGTTGTTAAGTTATTAGTGCAAGCCTTTGGGGTTTCCATGAGGGAAAGAACTGCAGCAGAGAGATGAGACCACTTCCTGAGCCACCAAGATTTTCAAATCCTGCAGAAGTGATAGTAGAGAAAGTGTTGCAAAGTATGTCAAAGCCAGTCCACTTGCTCAACATTACAAAATTGTCACAACAAAGAACAGATGCACACCCATCCGTGTATGGCTATGGTGCCCAAAATGGCATGGACTGCAGCCATTGGTGCCTTGCTGGTGTTCCTGATGCTTGGAATGAACTTCTTTATGCAGAGCTCATTCGGAATTAGAATGATTTCAATATGTCAATGTCTCATGTGTAAAACGTTGTTTTTGATGTTTTTGTAGAAAATGTATAACAATTTTTTTTTCCCACCACGATGTGTTTGAAGTGCTGTATTAGCCCAACCTCTTAATAAAGGCCAACATCATACTTTACTTAGCCCAAAGCCATTCTGGAGCACCCAATAACCTATTACATTATAGTAATTTAGAATATCTCATTGTAAAATAAATAAAAAACTTTAACACATTCATACTATGCTATCTTTTTTTTTTCTTTTTTTTTTGGATGCGGTGCATACTATGCTACCACACGAGTCATCAATAACACCATGTGGGATTCACTGTCAAACCATAAAATTAATCCAATTTTTAGTTATCAACTAATATGGAATATGCAGATGTGAATTAGACTAGTTAGCGGGCGGTGCCCTTTCCCCTTGTACCCAAGTTCTAATTCCTCTCAAAATTGGTCACCATTTGGTCACATGGCTTCTGGATTGTATCATTCATCATTGGGAGTATATGCATTAACTAAATGAAAATTGGTCATCAATCACATGACATTGTAACTAACTGTATTGTATATCGTCATTCAGTATTGACACCTAGCAGAAATTGAAGTTTTTCTCTATTAATACTCCCAACTTCAATACCAATTGAAGTGGCAAATAACATGACACGAGACATGTCGCCCAAACCTTTGTGTGTGTAGAATTAGCATTAAAAGTTGTTACACTGCTCCTATAAGAATACCATTTTTATCATGTTTTACTGGGACAACTTAAAGATTTATAAAAGAAAAAGGTCACACACAAAGAACATTGAAAAACCTAATCACAATTTTTTTTTTTTTTTCGGGGTACAGTAAAGATTTCCCACCTTCATTAAAACCAAAGACAGATTCCAATGCACAATATGTAAAGTGTGTCAAGCCGAAGCTATCAGCCTATCACATTAGCCATGAATCCATGACCCTCCATTAATTCACCTAAATTATTTATCTCTGAAAAAAAAATGTGGGAGGTGCTGATGACAGTTTTAAAACTCCCCCCCAACCCCCACTCATGCACGATTGAAAGTTTTCTGCCAACCTCTCCATTGATATCCATTCATTCATAACAAGTGACTGCAACTTGAATTGAATTCTTTACTTCTCATTTCTTTCCCACAACTTAAAATATAGGAATACTCTCCCATCAACTACACCATCTACCTCTTAATAAACCCACCAATCTTTTTCTTTTCCAATTTCTTTTTTTCTTTTAAATATCCACACCAATCAAGCTTGAAAAATCCAAACCAACTCGATCGATCTAATTTCATTAATTTTTGCATATGGGTGCACTGGGTTTGGGGATTGCCTTTGCACTTCTGGTGTTGCTACCAAGTTTAGAACACCAAGTGCACGGGAAGCAAAGCAATTACGAGTTGAAGAAGTGTGATATTTATCAAGGAAGATGGGTTTACGATGCTTCTTACCCTCTTTATGATTCAAGCCTCTGCAGCTTCATAGAGAATGCCTTCGCTTGCCAGAAGAATGGTCGAGCCGACGAACTCTATCTCAAATATAAATGGCAACCCTTTGCATGCAAGTTACCTAGGTACGTAATTTTTTTTAGGTGAAAGGGAAATTAGAGT
Source organism: Prunus dulcis (assembly GCF_902201215.1). Taxonomy (NCBI): domain Eukaryota; kingdom Viridiplantae; phylum Streptophyta; class Magnoliopsida; order Rosales; family Rosaceae; genus Prunus; species Prunus dulcis. Next base: position 15,846,108 of record NC_047652.1, read on the forward strand.
TTCGAACTCGGAGTTTGAGTGTGGGGATAAATGCTCGCTAATATACGGGAGCTACAAGCCCTGCCTAAAGTATGCTCTTTTGTTATATTTTTTCCCTAACTAATCTTTGTTTTATAGTACAACGAAGGGGGCTTGATTACAATTTTAATCCTCTTAAAATATTTACCAAAAAAAGAAGAAAGAAAGAAACTCTAGTGCCTCAATTTCTCATATTCTTATAAATTTGGGCTCAAATTCTTGGTATTGCCTTCATATATCTTATTCCAAGTTCTCTTGTCATGAATTACATAATTCATTAAACTATTTTATTGAATAGGTTTGATGCGGAAGATTTCTTGGAGAGATTTAGAGATAAACGCATCATGTTTGTTGGAGACTCATTAAGTTTGAATCAATGGCAATCATTCACATGTATGCTACATGCAGCCTCGCCTGAATCTGAGTATAACTTTGAGAGAATAGGATCAACCTCTACATTCACATTCCAGGTATTCTACATGGGTAGCAATGTTCATATTTCTCTTCTAATTATCTGCACTCCAAATTGAATATTTTATAAATTTTTATGCGCCCACAATAGTGCAGGGAAGCGAAAAGATGAGTGTTCACCACTAGTCTTCTTTATTCATTTCAATTGAGTAGCCTCTATATACATGTGCAGAGTCACAATGTTTCTTTGATGCTTCAACGCAATGCCTTTCTTGTTGACATGGAACACAATAAATATGGGAGGGTTTTGAAGCTCAACTCGATCGACCACGAGGATGGCTTAGCCTGGAAGGAATTTGATGTATTGATCTTCAACACATGGCACTGGTGGCTCCACACCGGAAGAAAACAACCGTGAGATAAATAATTGAATTGTTTATAGTTTTCATGCTAGATTATTTTATATAATTTTAGTGGTAGATCATTTATTTTCTCGTAATTAATCAAATTGAATATGGTTGGTTGTGTAAATGTATGCATGGCAGGTGGGAATTTATTCAAGATGGAAACACTTTACATCAAGACATGGATCGCTTTGTTGCCTATGAGAAAGCCTTAAGAACTTGGGCTCGGTGGGTGGACAAAAATGTTGATCCTACTAAAACCAAAGTCTTCTTCCAGAGCATTTCACCGACTCATTGGAAGTAAGTTCACAAATATAATGTTGAGCCTTAGTCTCATAAATTGGTTAATATACATATCTACTCTTTTTTAGTTCAACGGTGCAACTTTTGAGTTATAGAAGAGGATAACCCTCCTTTCTTTTAAAAGGGTATCAAATTGTGACGTACATATATAAAAAATCCGAATTCAGAACCTCTTTCAACAAAATAATAATTAAATATCACTAAAAGCATGTCTAATGGGATTGATCTTGCCTAGGTTAGGTCCAGATTTGGTCTCAAATGAAAAAAAAAAATCACTTTCTAATGCATGTGTTTGGCCTAGTCTAGTTTAGCCTAAGGCAAGATACGGAGCTGGTATTGTCCACCTGCTGGCTCGGGCAAGATAAGGGACCCATTGCCAGTTTTTGAAAAGAAAAAAAGGAGCAGCAAAAGCTGACTCAAACAACCATTGAGAAGTTGCCATGTGGCGCTCTCAAATGCAACAGCCCAACGGCAAGTTGCATTCCTCACAACTCTATAAAAACCTAATCATTTGTTCATCTCTCAATTACTCCAAACATTTCTACTTGTTTGTTTTTTTTCATTTTGCTCAAAATTGTTGTTCCAAAGTATGGCTCAAAATTGTTTTTAAAAATAAATTTTTGTGTTGCTTTTCTTATGCTTTGATATTTATCACAAATAAAATAATAATAAATTAAAATAACAAGTTTTGAGTTTTAGCCCCTAATCCCTCATCACCACTAGAACCACAAAATTTGAAAGGCTAGATTTTGTGAATGGTACCATTTTAAGGGGCTAAAACAGCACCGAGCCCCTTGCACTTGCATTAGACATGCTCTAACTAAACCAAATGATCATTGACGGCCCAAAAATATATATATATATATATATATATATATATGGAGTCTCTCTATCTATTGGAGTACCAAGTGACAAGATCAGATTAAGACTATTTGAAATGTTATGTTAACTTGCATGTAATTGTTGGTTGTTTTAAATTGTTACTAAAATTAAAGATGATCATGTTGTGAAAATCAGTGCAAGTTTTTGGGGAAACCCAGAAGGGAGGAACTGCACAGCAGAAACAAGGCCACTGGCAGAGCAACCATACCCAAGAAGTCCACACCCAGCACAAGTGATTGTGGAGAGAGTTTTGAGAGGCATGTCAAAGCCAGTCAACTTGCTTAATGTGACAGCTCTGTCACGGCTAAGAAAAGACGGTCACCCTTCTATATATGGCAATGAAGGCCACCGTGGCATGGATTGTAGCCACTGGTGTCTTCCTGGAGTTCCTGACACTTGGAACCAGCTCCTATACACTGAGCTCATTCGAAACTGAAATATTATTTCATTACTTTGGGGATAATTATAAGCTGTTTTTGCCCCATAAACAAAAAATATCATGTCAAATATTTGGTTATTGTTACAATGAATATATAGTCTTTCTTTTATTTCGGTTTTATATGTATGTTTCTTATTTTTTTGGAAGATAAAGAAAAAAAACCTCGAAACAAGATACATAAGTGGTTTGGCTTTGAGACGGTTATGTGATTCTGCCTCACCAATAATTAAGAAAGTTCTTAATTATTTGATTAAATAAAAGGATAATCCAGACTCATAATAAGAACAAGTAAAAAAATAAAAAAAAAATAAGAACAAGTAAAATAAAAGAAAATGGGCTGCAACTACCATATCATGGACAAGGAAAATCAATCCTTCAAATTTCACCCCATATAAAGGAGAAGAATTTGCGTGTAACCGGAATGTCATCGTGACGGTATCCTAACACTATCACACATTTTCATGTCAAAAACTTAAAGCACATAATAATAGATGATGAACTTATGATACCGTCACGTTAGATTGAAAGAGTCGTATACGCCGGATTTGCTTCCTTCTTTTAGTAGAGAGTTGAACCCGCATCAACTTGTTCGGCTTCTTTATCATGCAATTGAGTCCTCACCTCAACAGGGGATAGTTGAAGTTTCTTTGCTCAGCCATTGAGTCTCGATTAGTTAGTGACTGCCTCAAAGGTATACTAGAGTGATAGAGTAAAACTCGGTCTACTACATCAAATTTCCTCCATTTTATGTTTAATTATTCAAATACAAATCCTTGCGTCTTTGTCCCTATTTGCGACATGAAGAGAGAGCACATCGGTTGACAATGAATGTGAACAAAGTGGATTGAACAGGCAATCTGCGCCTATTAAGAAAGGAACCTGAACTATGCTATAGTCAAATTACCTGTATGTTTTTCTTCATAAAAAGAGTATTGCTATTTGTACCACATTCAATGATTATATTGTTGACCATCTCTCTAATATAGATGAGTTCCACATACATTAGTGGAGCCAGTTATTAGATAGGTGGTCAGTAATGTGGTTAATAAATATGATATAAATAGCATTGTTGTAAAAAGCCCATTATATTGTTCATTAGATAAATAGTAAATAGATAGAGACATAATAAAAGCTACGAGTTGGACTAGTGGAAATAGAATGCAGAGCATTGCACGCGTCTTTTTTGGAGGTCCCGGTTTGAGCCTCGGCAACGTCGCCCTCTTCGTCTTCATCCTCTTGAGGCTTTGTCAACTATGTAATGTTGTATTTTTTTTTTATAATAATCTACATCAGTAAATTCTGAATTTTATGTCTAGTTCATGGTTGTAAATGAGAATAATCAATTGAGGCTGTTTCTGTGAAGTTAGGGTTTAAGTTTGGTGATCATTTCGTCCACTATTTTGTTAAGCCCTTTTCAAATAATTTCATGACAATGGTTCTGCAATTTGTTTTGTCTCACAGAGTTCATCTCTCTGCGGTTTGGATATTCAAAGAAGACGATGAGTTCAGACGAAGCCAATAGTCTCCACCAGACAGCCCTTCATCGAAGTCGAACGGGATCGCAGGGTAGAACAGCTGAAATTTACCGTTATGTTCCCCTCGGAGATTATGAAAATGGCGGAAGTTGAAATCTTTAGAGGCGTGGATTATGGTTCCGATCGAAAACCCATCGAGGGCGGCTTATTGGACCCCCGCTTGGGCCCCCCAAACAAGAAGTGTGGAAATTGTGCAACTTATGGTGCAAATTACAAGGACTGCCCGGGGCATTTTGGGTATTTGGCACTTGCCCTCCCTGTTTACAATGTTGGGTATATGGGCACTGTCGTGGATATTCTCAAGTGCATCTGCAAGTCATGCTCTGGTGTGCTTTTGAAGGAAGAAATGCGGGTTGAGCATTTGAGGAGGATGAGAAATCCCAAGCTGGGTCCTTTGAAGAAAACTGAGTTAATGAAAATGGTGGTGAAGAAGTGTAATGATTTGGCTGCTAACAATAGGCCAGTTGAGTGCTCCAAATGTGGATATTTGAATGGTTCTGTGAAGAAGACTACCGGCGTGGTTGCTATTATTCATGATCGTTCTGAATTTGGTGGTGTTATGGATGAGTTGAGGTCAACAATTTCTGAAACTAAAGTTTCCAGTGCACCATTTAACTTGGAGACTCATTTGATGAACCCTGGAGAAGTTTTCTCTCTGTTTAAACAGATGCTTGATGAGGATTGTGAGTTACTTTATCTTTGTACCAGGCCAGAGAACCTTTTGATCATGAACATTCCCGTGCCTCCTACTGTGATTCGTCCTTCAGTTTTGGTGGACGACTCATGGACAAATGAAAATGACATTACAGAGAGGTTAAAGAACATTGTTCAAGCAAATGCTCGTCTTCGACACGATTTAACACAAGATTTACCACCAGCTTATGCAGGCGGGTTTAAGCATAGTTGGGATGCACTTCAAGTTGAGGTTGCTCAGTAGATAAATAGTGAAGTTCGTGTTCCCTTTGCCATGCAAAGTGGCAATCCGTTGGGTGGTTTTATGCAGCGGATCAAAGGGAAGGAGGGGCGTTTTCGTGGGAATTTATCTGCCAAGCGGGTTGAATATACTGGCAGAAGTGTTATATCACCTGACCTAATCTGAAAATTAATGAGGTTAGGCTCCCTATCCAAATGGCTCAAATCTTAACCTACCCTGAACAGGTTTCTCGTTATAATATTGAGAAGTTGAGGAAGTGTGTCAGTAATGGAATTTATACGTACCCTGGTGCCAGATACGTACGCCGTAATGGCAATGAATTCTACTTAGGGGGTAGCAACAGAAAGGCATATGCTGATATACTGCAATATGGTGACATTGTTGAACGTCATCTAGAAGACGGGGATGTTCTTCTTTTCAAGAGACAACCAAACCTGCATAGGATGTTCGTTGCGGGAGCAAATTTTCCCACGAGAATATTCGGTTCGGAATATTCCCCTTTCTTCTTCGCCGCCTCTTTCTCCCTGCAAAATATAGAACAAATAAGAGGACTACACCCGGGAGGTGTTGGCCAAAGGCCCTCCGATGCCTAAGTCAGTTCAATCGATCCGTAAAGAAACGATAGCTAAAATAGGGTACGAGATGTGTTTATAATATAAATCGGGCGGCCGGAGCCTTATGTAAAAGAGAGGGACAAAAGAGGTGGCTAGGGTTTGAGAGGAATTTTCTGCAAAGTTTTAGTAGTAATTCTCGCGTACCTCAACCCTTGTGTGTGGCTATGCTTTTATAGTAGTCTCGGAGGCTAGGGTAGTAATTCTCGCGTACCTCAACCCTTGTGTGTGGCTATGCTTTTATAGTAGTCTCGGAGGCTAGGATTTCAGAGGAATAATTCCATAGATGGAATGAAATTATTCCTCCCCTTTTTGGAATTGATTTGATTAATTAGGGATTTGATTAATTAGGGTAAATCAAATCCCTAATTGTGGTAAGTATCAAATCAAATCCTGATTCAATTAGGTAACTCCTCATTTAATTGGGAATCGTGGTAATTAACCAAATCAATTCTCAACCTAATTAGGTAACGTTCAATTTAATTGGGTAATTCCCAATTAAATTGAGTAACTCCCAATTAGGTTGATTAATTCCCAATTGAGTCAAATAATCCCCAAATGATAGGAATTATTTGACCTAGGGTTTGATTTAATTAGGTTCCCACATCCGTCATCTGTCACAGGGCTAAGGTTATGTCTTGGAGAACATTGAGGTTTAATGAATCTGTTTGCAACCCTTACAATGCTGATTTTGATGGTGATGAAATGAACATTCATGTCCCGCAAACAGAGGAGGCAAGGGCGGAGGCTGTTCTGTTGAAAAAAATCTATGCACCCCGAAAAATGGAGAGATCTTGGTTGCTTCAACTCAAGATTTTCTAACATCCTCTTTCCTTATAACAAGGAAGGACACTTTTTATGATCGAGCATCATTTTCACTAATTTGTTCATATATGGGGGATGGCTTCGATTCGATTGATTTTCCAACACCTGCCGTAATTAAGCCAATAGAGCTGTGGACAGGAAAGCAGTTATTTAGTGTTCTTGTACGCCCGAATGCATCTAAATCTGACTGTTAAGGAGAAGTCCTACTCCAAGACTGATGAAGATGGAAGGGCAATTGAGGCAATGTGCCCAAATGATGGCTTTGTCTATTTTCGTAACAGCGAGCTTATAGCCGGGCAACTTGGGAAGGGTACTTTAGGACATGGCAATAAGGGTGGGTTTTTCTCCGTTCTTCTCAGGGACTATAAAGCTCATGCTGCTGCTGCTTGCATGAATCGTGTAACTAAGTTAAGTGGGCGATGGATTGGTAATCACGGATTTTCAATTGGGATTAGCGATGTACAGCCAAGTGACATTTTGTGTGAAGAGAAAGAAGAGATAATTAAAGAAGGCTATAAAAAATGTGATGAGCAGATAAAGTTGTATAATGAAGGACGGGTTCTGATGCAGCACAATCACTTGAGTCTGAGATAACTTGTGCATTAAACAACATCAGAGAGCAAACTGGAAAATTGTGCATGCAAAAGCTACATTGGAGAAATAGTCCCTTGATCATGTCCCAGTGTGGTTCTAAAGGATCTGCTATCAATATCAGCCAGATGGTTGCCTGTGTTGGTCAGCAATCAGTTGGTGGTTGTCGTGCACCTAATGGATTCATAGACCGAAGCCTTCCTCACTTCCCTAGAGATGCAAAAACCCTGCAGCTAAAGGCTTTGTTGCTAGTTCCTTTTACAGTGGCTTGTCAGCTACGGAGTTTTTTTTCCATACAATGGGAGGGCGAGAGGGGCTTGTGGATACAGCTGTGAAAACAGCTGAAACTGGGTACATGGCTCGTAGATTGACCAAAGTTATGGAGGACCTATGTGTTCAGTATGATAACACAGTACGGAATTCAGGTGGATGTATAATTCAGTTTTGTTATGGAGATGATGGTATGGATCCTGCAGTGATGGAGGGAACAGAAGATGGAGCTCCATTAGACTTACCCCGACTATTTCTGAAAGCCAAGGAGACATGTCCTGCTCGAAAAAATGAATACTTGTCTCCTGAACAAGTGATTGAGATGGTGGAGCAGGCTTTCAAAACAAGATATGACTCTTGATGGTGGTTGCGCTGCTGGTTTCAAAACTTCTTTGGAGCAGTTCCTGAATAAATATGTTGAAGCATTCAGAAAAACACACGAGACCTTTTTGTTGGATGATCATAGTGCCTGGAAGGAGAAGATTGTGCAAAACATATCTGGTGTTACTTTTAGACAGCTGGAAGTTTTTCTAGATACTTGCATTTCACGTTACCATTCGAACAAAAATCGAAGTTGGAACAGCAATTGGAATAATTGGAGCTCAAAGTATTTGCGAGCCTGTGACGCAGATGACGCTGAAAACTTTCCACTTTGCTGGAGTTGCCAGCATGAACATTACACTTGGTGTCCCTCGTATCAAGGAAATTTTAGACGCAGTGAAAAAGATCCGTACACCTGTCATATTTGCAACACTTGAGTGTGAAACGAATGTGAAATTTGCAAGGTTGGTAGCAGGTCGGATTGAGAAAACAAATCTCGGGCAGGTTGCTGAGAATATGAAGATTGTAATGACTACAAGATCAGCATCTATAGTTGTCACGCTTGATATGGCCATGATTCAAGATGCACACTTGTCTATAGATGCTAATGTGGTAAAAGAATAAATTTTGCAAACTCGGGGAATCAAACTGAAGCAAGAGCATGTTAAGGTTTTGGATGTCAGAAAATTAGAAGTTGTTCCTGAAGAGGCTGATAGGAGCAGACTTCATTTTCGCCTCCACAATCTAAAGAGTATGCTCCCAAATGTTATAGTGAGGGGTATAAAAACAGTTCAGCGTGTTGTCATTAATGAGGTAAAAGAAGAGAAAGAAGACAATAAGTACAAGTTGCTTGCAGAAGGCACAGGGCTTCTAGCAGTAATGGGAACCGAAGGAATTGATGGTTGTAAAACCACAAGTAATGATGTTTTCGAAGTGCAGAGAACACTTGGCATCGAAGCTGCGAGAAATTGCATCATTGGGGAGATAAAGAGTACTATGAAATCTTATGGGATGAGCATCGACGATCGACATATGATTTATATAGGGGATGTGATGACATGGGTGAAGTTCTTGGGTTCACAAACTTTGGAGCTAAAAAAATGGAGAAGGGTGTTTTGGCATCGGCTTCATTTGAGATGCCAGCTGATCATCTGTTTAATGGTGGTGTAAATGGGAGAGTTGAAAGTGTTAGGGGTGTAAGTGAAAGCATAATCCTGGGTCTGCCAATTCAGATTGGCACTGGAATGTTTAAAGTTAGAACAAAAGTTTCTTCTGGTTTGGGGCAGCTCACAGGTTCTGGACCTCCACATTCAGATGTGCAACTGCCTTATGGGCCTGCAGGCACTACTTTTCCAACTTAAGTTGAAGAAAAACTGAAGCTGGATTTTGCAGAACTGCTCATTTATTTTTTTGGGTAATTTGAATCATCTCATTTCCCAGTCATTTTTGTTGTGAACTTTCTGACTTGTTTTTTTACTTTATTTTGTTTTCTCTAAATTGGAAGCCAAACTTCAAAAGATCAGAGTGTTTTATACATGGGGAGCCAGCTGGGGCTACTAGAGTTGTCATATCAGATTTGAACTAAAGAAAATTTTGTTACTTCCTATGGTTTCTGACTGAGGCTCCTGCCTTTTTATCAGATTCATCTTCATGATATAAGCTCACATTTATTCCTTGTTGCAGAAGTAGAATCCAACCGTGCCTGGAAATAAATTTTCCATGTCATGCTTCGAGAAATCAACGTAAGAGCATCAATTGGTCTCAAACTTGACCTGCGGCTTTATGATTTAGTTCATCTGTTTGCATGTCAATAAAAATTAATCCATTTTTCCCTTGTATTTTACCCCAGAAAAACAATGAAAAAGAATAGAAAAAAGTGAAGAGTACTAGTCATAGAGGTGATAAGAAATTTAAGTCTCAACCTCTTTTGATTTGTCCTGATGGATAACAGGTAAATATTCCTTGCATATCAACTGTGGAGGAAAAGAAATAAATATTGGTAGCAACAGATATGAAGCTGATGGAGAACAAAGAGGTGCTTCAATGTATTAAATGGGTCAAAATTGGGCTCTCAGTAGCACAGGGAACTTCATGAACAATGAAAGAGGCATAATTGTGGTAGGAGAATCCGGGCTGTTTACTCCTGATGATATTGCCTATGTACAAGAAGTTGGTGTTTAAGCGGTTTTGGCAGGAGAGCCGATTGTGTAATAGAGTGACCCTTAGAATAGAAGGGAATAGCTGAACTTTCTGGTAAAGACATTTCCTTATGACTCAGTTAAGGGAGATTACAGCCCACTTGTACAAACGAGAGACTGAAGTTGCCAACTGCTTGTGTGATAGTGAGAGAGATTTTTTTTATTTTTTTTTATTTTTTTTTATAACTAGCTTGTGCAAGAAGCTGATGATATTATCTATTTTCATCAAAATTTTTATGTTTTTGGCAGTGGCGGATCCAGGATTCAAAAGTCAAGTAGGCGAAATTTACTTTAAAAACTCGACTGTACGAGTGAATTTCATTCATAAAAATAAAAAGATACACCTAATCGGGGGGACGTAATGAGCCTTTCCCTCAAATATGCATCTCTATACATAAATAAAAGCTTAACACAAAAAAAAAACAAAACAAAAAACAAAAAACAAAAAAATGTAATGCAACGCAAAACTAAACTATTTAAATCTAAAACTTTATCCTACGAGGCTTAGAAATCTTAAATTCCTCAATTATCTCTGCATTATCGATACTATTAGCAAACTCTCTTTCAATGTGGAGGATCATGCAATCAGCAAGGAATTCATCAGCTATGGTGCTCCGAAGTCTATTCTTAATAATTCTCATACGTGAAAAAGCTCGTTCTGTTGTTGCTGTAGAAACAGGAAGAGTCAACACCAACCAAGTCAACCTGTAAAGCAAATGGTAGTTTTCTACCAAAGTTGTTTCCACCAATTGTTGACATAACTGAGGAAGAGTGGTGACCTCGAAAAGCCAATACTTGATTTGCTAGATACCTAATGCCCTCTATTGTGGTTGTAAGTCGCAACCAATTGTCCATCACTTGTTTCTTTGATTGCTTATTTACCATAGTTTCAATATGAAGAGATGGGTTTTTTAAGCTAACCCACTTTTGCATAGCAAGATGATGTGGTGAATTTAGCTTGCCTACATGACTTTGAAATACACATTGATTGCCACCAATTCTCTTCCAATTTTGAAATCCATGAATAGTAAAGGCTGTATGTGAGTGATTCATGTCAAATAGGAAGCAAGGAAAACAAAATGCCATATCTTTAGCAACTGAATACTCAAGCCACGAGAATTTACCAAACCATAATTTATTAAATCAACGTAAGTCTCGCCCTTCTAAGTGGCTTGGATAGTCTTCTAACTCCGGTTGACATGGTCCTAAAATAATATAGGCTTTTCACACATTATCTTGTTCATTCACCGAATATTAGCATATTTGAATAAGTAATTCCGGATCACACTCAAGATAATTAATATTAAAATCTTGACAACTATCGACTCTTTGAGTCTCAACTCTTTCAACTTGAGGCTCGATAATGGGAGAGTCGAGAATATTTTGCTCATCACACATGGAGGCATTCTACCAGATGATGACCCATCATTCTTTTTCTTAAAAAAAGACAACAAATTCTTTGTTTTCTTGGGGTTCCGATTGTGATCCGATATAATAAAAGATAACCTATTTAATCAAACATCCCAACAAAAAATCAAACAAATTCTCATAATAGCATCAATGCCTTTAATCAAACATCTCAACAATACCAACATCATATCAAACATCTCAACAAAATTCTTAAAATCAAAGACCTAATTAATTTCAACAAAATACCCAAATTATATTTCATTCCTAATTAAACCCTAGAAGACTTAATTTCAAATTAAAATTAAAATTAAGATGCATACATTTATTTTAAGAATAACCTAATAGAAGAAAATAATTAAAGAGGAGAGAATAAGAAGAATACTTGTTTCCTTAGATATGGGAAGAAAGAGAGAACGTCAAGAAGAAGCTGCCAAGACTGTCAACAATTGAACAGCTTGACTATTGCACAACCAAAAGGTAATTGGTTGCTTATATTCCCCACTTTTTTAAAGTTTGACTGGGTCATCCCATAACACAAGCGTGTGGGCTGGTTATAATTTTTAACCTTTTTTTTTTTTTTTTAAAAAAAGTTTGAGTGGGCTATAACACATGTGGGTTGCTTTTAAGTTATACATGAGCTGGGTAGGCATGGGTTTACACCATCACATGCGCTGGATAGGAATAACTTTGCTCACATATAGGTTTTTTTCTAGTGAAAAAATTTGGGGTAGGCAACTGCTTACCCTGCTCTGGTTGAAAAATTAAGTGGTATCTACGTTAAAATCGTAATTGCATATCCACAAAATCGAGAATGAGATCAACTAGGAGAAGTATTTGATCTGATTCCCATACCTTAATTACCCAATTTAAGTTTTCCGATTTATGACTTCTCACATCTGGTAAGTAAACATGAATGTAGAATTTGGGAAAGAAATTAAAATATTCATTTTGGCTCCACAATAAGAGAGGAGGTAGAAATTTCCAAAAAATAAGAAGGTAGAAAGTGAATAAGAGATTGACAAATTTCCAATTAATACAAGGAGTAAGTTATTTATGGACCCTACCAATATGAATTATTTGATATTAAAATAGGTGAGCCGACTAGGGATGGCAAAAATCCCCGTAGGGGCGGGTCCCCGTCGGGTCCCCGATCCTAACGGGAGGAGATTTCAAGGCTAAATGGGTATCGAGTACGGGGATCCCCGAACTTGAAAAATCCCCGACGGGTATGGGGAGGGGATGGTATTGGCGCCCCCATCCCCGAACCCGACTCGAAAATATATATGTTTATATTTAAATAAATATATATATAATTATAATATTTATGTTTAACCCTAAGTTAACTTCCATCTCCTAATTCTTCCTAATTTTCTATGGAATTTCATATTGATATGATTTTGAATAGTTGAGTTGAACTTTATAGTTAATTTGGATGTGTTGAATGATAAGTTAATATGAAACTTAATGTTAAAATGTATGATAAATATTTTTTTATGCAAAAAAATCGGGGATTCGGGGCGGGTATGGGAGATAGTCCCCCGACGGGGACGGGGACGGGAATTCCCCGAAACCTAATAAACGGGGATGGGTTCGGTGACGGGGGCGGGGATGGAGAGCGGGGACCAATAACATTCAATTTCTAGATTTGTTTCATGGTCATTTTATTTTTTGATGTGTTGAAGGATTCCATTCCGTCATCACTTGTTTACATTTTTCATTTGCACTACAAGAAAAACGTCTATTAGTGGCCAACAAATTGGTGATAAAAAAATACCAAACAAGCGCTTAGTGGTCAACCAACTTGTATATTGGTTGGTCAGTTTGTTAACCACTGAAACGCAGTCAATTAGAGCATTCACGGACTACATTGGGCTCCCTAAACCACATTCTTAGCTAAAATTTAGGGAGAAATTGAAAAAACCCACTGTAAACACGAATTTCTTGCGACAAATGAGACAAGAACACGTGTACAAAATAATATTGTATTTATGAAATTTAGGGTTACAATCTCTGTATTGAATCCTCTTATTCGATCTCCAAAGTGTTTAAAGAAAATTTGTGTTTGATACAAGGGTCGTAGAGACTTGATCTTGATCAAACGGGTAGCACAAAGCTTGTTTGGTGTTTGGGATTTTTATGGTGAAGGAACCGGCACGTATTTGTTGTGCTTGGTGGCTCTTCCAAGGTAGGGTGAAGAATGCAGAGAGTTTTCTGTTTCTTCTGAGTGCTAGGTTTTTTTTCTCCGACCTCTTCTTTCGTCTTGAGGCCTCCTATTTATAGGCTTTTGTCGGATGCTTGACCTAAATAACTTTCCTTGATTTGTGGGATTTGATTTGATTTAAATCAATTCCCATAATCTGGCAATTTAACCAGATTATCTTCAATTGATTAACCTGATTAATATTTGATTTAAATCAAAGTCAATCACAGAAGATTCTTTCCTTTAATTTTGTCTTCATCTTGAACCGTTTGATGCACTCCGTCGGATGTCGCCATTTGTCATTTTTGACAACTAATCCAATTTTGATGAGTCACACGCCACATGGGTGAATTACGGGGCCCACGATTTAATCCACCGAACCCTAATTATTTTCTTGTCAATGGAATTTATTACACCAAAATTTCTTTGTCTACAAATTGCCCCCACTTCATGATGCATTGTAGACATGGGCCTTTTCACGTGTAGGAGGTGCAGCTTGAAGTGTTCCCTTTTTTTTTCATTTTTCTATTTTTTTTTTTTTTTTTTTTTGGGGTGATATTATTAAGCTTAATAATATCCAATATTGGTAAGATCTTGGGAAGCAAGATACTTTCCTAAACTAGGAATGAGAAACCCTAGCATCACTAGGAGCTTTGATGGTCATTGGCTTCTTTAAATAACAGTATGTTCATGAATATTGAGATCAACCAAATAGAATAGCAGAGAAACCCTTCTTGTTGGCGAGAAGGTCTACGACTTTGAAGTTTGCATCATCCGAATCTCAGCAACCAAAGTGGTGAGAGTTGCTTGTTGGTAAGCCTGAACCCATTCTTCTTCTTCTTTTTTTATTTTTTTTATTTTTTATTTTATTTTATTTTATTTTATTTTTATTTATTTTTTTCAGTGGAAGCAAGATTGGAAGAGGGTTGGAACGTTAGGGCCTGGTCAGTAAGGTTGGAGGCAGGCCCGATATGGGCTGGAAGGGAGGCCCCAGGCCTGGCGCCCAAGGTGGGCTGGAAGGGAGGTGCTGGGCCTTGTGCTGGAGTTGGAGGCGCTGGGCTGGAGGCAGGCGCGAGGTGGGCTGCTGTACGGACTGGGCAGCCCCACTTTAGCTTGGGGCTGGTCCAAACTGCCCGAAATAATACCTTTTTTTTTCTTTTTTTTTTTCGCAGCATATCTAAAATTTTTCAATTTCTTTTTTTTTTTTTTCCGCAGCACATCTATCCCTTTTTCAAATTTTTTTTTAAATAATATTTTTATAATGATGATATTTATATATGTGTATGTTTTTTATAATAGGTACTTGGAAAGAAAGTGAAGAACGTGGACGTCCTATACCGTTTGGGTTTGATCCATCTCTCCGATTTGGTGATAACCCGCTCAAGTGCTTAGGCTTTACGTAAGTGGAGGACGAGTGAAGAACGTAGACGTCCTATACCGCTTGGGTTTGATCCATCTCTCCAACTTGGTGATAATTTTTTTTTTTATGTAAGTGGAGGATGAGTGAAGAACGTAGACGTCCTATACCGCTTGGGTTTGATCCATCTCTCCGACTTGGTGATAACCCGCTCAAGCGCTTAGGCTTTACGTAAGTGGAGGGCGAGTGAAGAACGTAGACGTCCTATACCGCTTGGGTTTGATCCATCTCTCCGACTTGGTGATAACCCGCTCAAGCGCTTAGGCTTTACGTAAGTGGAGGACAAGTGAAGAACGTAGACGTCCTATCCCGCTTGGGTTTGATCCATCTCTCCGACTTGGTGATAACCCGCTCAAGCGCTTAGGCTTTA
>NC_047652.1:15861795-15891166 GCF_902201215.1 Prunus dulcis
GAGCGTTTGGTGCCTTATGCAGTTTTGGCTCGTGCAGGCGAAGGAGCGTTTGTGCTTTGTGCCTTGTGCAGTTTTGGCTCGTGCAGGCGAAGGAGTGTTTGGTGCCTTGTGCAGTTTTGGCTCGTGCAGGCGAAGGAGCGTTTGGTGCCTTATGCAGTTTTGGCTCGTGCAGGCGAAGGAGCGTTTGTGCCTTATGCAGTTTTGGCTCGTGCAGGCGAAGGAGCGTTTGGTTGAATTTGTGTTAAGCGAAGTGAGAAGTATCCTCCTTATGTTTTTCACCTCGGGAGGTGCTCGACGCATTATTCTTGAAGAATCCCTTGGGGAAGAAGTCATGTAGCATGATGGGGCTAGGCGACCTTTGTTTCAAGAGTTCATCTTTTGGAACCATTTTGTTCATATTTGATAATTCATTTCCTCTATGCCTTTTATGTGATTGAGGAGAACTTCTTTTGCTTACAAATCTTTTTGATCGAGGAGTTCTTGGCAAAGGTGCACTCTTATGTAACTTCTTCCGAGTAGCCAATGCCCATCCTTCATTATCGTCATCGAATGAATCGACACTACTTTGACTTTTCACTCCAACACACTCATACGGATTGAGTTGATGGGTTTCAGAGAATGCCCCCAGTGATTGAAGTGAGGGAGAATGTGCCGAACTAGATAAGACAAATGAGATCGTAGCATGGTTAGACTCTACCACCTTGTCAAGATCCATTTCGATTCTTCCTTGTTGTGCCAACTTCATGATGAGATCTTTCAACACGAAGCACTTTTCCACTGGGTGATTGATGACACGATGGTACATGCATTATTTCGGGTGGTTAATATGATTCATCTCTTCAGGGCGTTTGCACTCAGGTAACTCAATCACCTTCTTCTCAAGTAAGTCTTCCAGCATGCCTTCTACGTCAGAGACTGGAAAAGGATACTTCTTCTCCTTCATTTCTTTTAGGGTGTGTCGTCGTGGTTCTTGATCTTGAGTCGACTCGGCCTTCCTCGCATCTTTCTTGCCTCGAGTGGAAATCTTCATTGGAGTAGCACTGATCGTCATTGACTCCAAGATGCGTGTCCTCAAAGAGTCTGCCCCATTTCTCGACGACTTGTCATTTCGATGATCACTCACCATTTCCTTTCTTCCATCGTGATTAGCGATACTTAGCTCTATATCATGCGCACGAGTGGTCAATTCTTCAAAGGTACGGGGTTTGATCCCTTGAAGAATGTAGAGCAGACCCCAATGCATACCTTGAATGCACATCTCTACAGCCGATAACTCTGACACCCGATCTTTGCAGTCGAGGCTTAATGAACGCCAACGATTGATGTAGTCAACAACAGGTTCGTCTTTTCGCTGCTTTGTGCTAGTGAGCTCTAGCATGCTAACTGAGTGACGAGTGCTATAGAAGCGGTTGAGGAATTCTCTCTCCATTTGTTCCCAACTATCAATTGACTCAGGTTCCAAGTCAATGTACCAGTTGAATGCAGTGCCTCTGAGTGATCGGACAAATTGCTTCACGAGATAATCGTCGTTAGTGCCAGCGCTGTTGCACATCTCGATGAAGTGGGCAACATGTTGTTTAGGGTTACCTTTTCCATCAAACTGCATGAACTTTGGAGGTTGATAGCCCGTTGGCATTCGAAGGTTGTCTAACCTTTTGGTGTAAGGCTTGGAATAGATAAATGTATCTTGAGAAGGCCCACCATATTGAGCCCTGATGGTGTTCGTGATCATGTCCTGAAGTTGTTGGATAGATAAAGAACCCACCGAGGCTGTGTTGCCTTTTCCGTGCGACTTATCACCCGACTCTGTTTCATGACCCAATCCTTTCTCGCTGGATTCAGCTTCATGATGTGATTCTTTCTTATGCACGTCTTGACTAGGTTCCTTATCTTGATGTGTCTCCCACTTGTTAATGAGAGAAGCAATCTGCACATCCTTCTCCTCGACCATCTTAGTCAGTTTGGTGACCGCTTCGCTCATATGGGCCAGCTATTCTTCAATAGACATAGCTCCCGTCACCATGACCTGCATAGCCATAGAATAAGACTCACCTACGGATGCCGAGGTAAGCTTCTTCTGTTGATCGTCAGGCGGGGATCCATGGTATGAGCCTGTGCTCGAGTCAGCGTCTGAAACAAGCGAGAGTGAGCGTTCTCTCGAATTTTTCGAACCCGAAAAACTCCTCCCTTCACTCCGAGAGTTTCTCTCATCCGCCCGAGAGGTATTCTTCTTTTGCCCCAATGAGGCCAAATTGATAACCGGTTCTCGCCTTCGGTGAACATCTTTCACCTTGGCTTGAGTCGGTATGGAAGTAACATGTTGAGTTGCGGATATCGCCTTGGCCTTGCTCCGGGTGACGACCCCAGCAGAATCTCCACTTGAGAAGGAGGCGCTCAAGCTTTTGCCTCTCGTCGCGGGAACGGATTGAATCTTCTTGGAAGCCATCGTTTTTGGTGTGTTGATTGATTTTGGAACTGGAGAAAGAGATGAGAGGCAGAAATGGTCCCACTGGGCGTGCCAAATTTGTAAACACGAATTTCCTGCGACAAATGAGACAAGAACACGTGTACAAAATAATATTGTATTTATGAAATTTAGGGTTACAATCTCTGTATTGAATCCTCGGATTCGATCTCCAAAGTGTTTAAAGAAAATTTGTGTTTGATACAAGGGTCGTAGAGACTTGATCTTGATCAAACGGGTAGCACGAAGCTTGTTTGGTGTTTGGGATTTTTATGGTGAAGGAACCGGCACGTATTTGTTGTGCTTGGTGGCTCTTCCAAAGTAGGGTGAAGAATGCAGAGAGTTTTCTGTTTCTTCTGAGTGCTAGGTTTTTTTCTCCGACCCTCTGACCTCTTCTTTCATCTTGAGGCCTCCTATTTATAGGCTTTTGTCGGATGCTTGACCTAAATAACTTTCCTTGATTTGTGGGATTTGATTTGATTTAAATCAATTCCAATAATCTGGCAATTTAACCAGATTATCTTCAATTGATTAACCTGATTAATATTTGATTTAAATCAAAGTCAATCACAGAAGATTCTTTCCTTTAATTTTGTCTTCATTTTGAACCGTTTGATGCACTCCGTCGGATGTCGCCATTTGTCATTTTTGACAATTAATCCAATTTTGATGAGTCACACGCCACATGGGTGAATTACCGGGCCCACGATTTAATCCACCGAACCCTAATTATTTTCTTGTCAATAGAATTTATTACACCAAAATTTCTGTGTCTACACCCACCTCCAACCATACTTCCTATTCAGCTCCTAAAATAGGGAGACCTCTAAGAGCTCCTAAATCTGAAGAGAGATAAAAGACTCCTAGTGACTCCCTATAATTAAATGCTTCTTTATTTAATATTATTTTAAGCATTTATTTAAAGCAAACTATTTTTTCTTGTTGCTTTTGTGTCTATACTTTATTCAAAAATTAAATTAAAAACATTAAAAATATTTATGACTCTTTAAATTAGGGAGTATAGTTGGAGTTGAAATTTTATAGAGAGCTCATAAAGTAGCTTTCTAGTGTTTATAGCTAAATTTTAACTAAAGAATAGAGAGCATGATTGTGGATGCTCTTAGTGACCTCTAGTCAGGGATGGACCCATTCTCAAGCTAACCTAGGCTATAGCCCAGGTTTCTTGATTTGTTTTAGCCTATAGCAATACTCCTAGCCCACCTACGCAAGCCCTACACACCCTCTTGGGCAGAAAACATCCCTTAGCTAATGCACGGAGAGAAAAAAATAAAACATAAAGAAAGGGCCAATCATCCCTGCTACACGCCAATCAACCATGCCCTTCAATGCTTAATTAAAGCAAACCAAATTTATCTTCAATTATTAATCTTCTTTGATTGTCTTAATTTGTTGATGTTGAAATTTAGGGACTTTTTAGAGTTTATGAAGTATCAATTAGGGATTTATAATTTTTTATTTAAAAGAATTCTATGTAATTTTTTTTCTTCTACTTGCCAAAACATTTGATTGTACAGGTTTTGTAATTAAAAATAAACAAATGAAAGTAGGTCAGCCCTTTATAGTCCCCTAAAATTCCAATATATTTTTAATTATAATCATTCATGTTTTTCGCCATAAAGCTTTAATCCTAAAAATTTCTACATTTTTGGAAACAAAAAAATAGCTTCTACATTTGTAATTGTTTAATTAGTATGAGTTTATTTCTTTTGTTGGTTAGTGTGAGTTTTTGTTTTGGCTAATTAATTTAGATTTTGTGTTTTTTTAAAATTGGAAATATGTACACTTCAATCTCATTGATCATGTTCCTCCCTTCAAAGCTTGTACGTAAGCTAAATCTAACCCACCCTAATTTAAAATCCTAGGTCCGTCCCTGCCTCTAGTCACTACTTTTCCAACTTAAATTGAAGAAAAACTGAAGATGGATTTAAAGAATTGCTCTTTATTTTTTTTCCTTTTTTTTTTTTTGGGTAATTTGAATCGTCTCATTTCCAAGTCATTTTTGGTGTGAACGTGTCATATTCATTGCCACATAAACCTGACTTCTTTTTTAGACTTTATTTATGTTTTCTCTAATTTGGAAGCCAAACTTTAAGAGTGTTTAGATACGCATGGAGAGGCAGCTGGATATTACCGTTGTCTTGTCATATCAATATCATATATTTGGACTCTTGAGTTTGATAATTTTTTTAATTTTTTTTGGTCTGAAGACTCTTGACTTTGATATTCTTCTGCGATCTTGGCTTTCTTCTATTCTGTTTTCTGATTATCGACAAGCCAAGCCTCTATGAACCAAGGATGAAGAGCCGACCTCCCTTCGCGCCCCACACTGTCACTTGTCTCCATGCACGTTATAATTGAGATGCTTTTCATGTATTGTCTGTATGAACGCATTGGTTGAATGGTGGCCCCTTGTCAATATGCGTAAATGAGCTGTAAATTGCAAATTGATCTTTCGTTTGCTGTTCTACTGTGAAAAAGGATCCTAAAGCGATAGTGTATTCTAAATTAATATAATCTATATAAGAGGGAGATTCAAACTTGAGTGCAAGAGAGTCGAGTTCAATACTCTGACCAACTAACTTAATTCACATATGTTATCGAAGTAGCATTTTTACTCGTAAGTAATTATTATGTGATACCGAAACACCGTCTAGCAAGCGAGTTCCATATATTCTAGACTTAAAAGGGTCATAATCTGGCATCTACATGGTATTTTACAATATGGAGGGCCCTATATTATTAAGGACAGACAATGACATGTACGCACTGTTGTGCAAGTTGCTCTCCCATGCATTGCATTCAAACGCGTAGAATTAAATAGTACTTTAGATTTGTTTGTCCCGTTGAAGACTATCATCAGCTGGGCACTCCTGTCCTCTTCTGTTCTAACTTCTGTGTGATTAGAATTAATGCATATCAACATTAGTATAATATGAACGTGTTGCGTCCGTTGAAGACTTTGACTGATAAGTGTGGTGGGGTTTCACATTTCCATTATGTACGTTTGGTTAGCTCTATTTGTTCAATTTCTTTTTTAATTTGAGTGTTCTCGACGTCATTTTTTAGGATTCTTGTACTTTATTTACTTATCAATAAAAATTACCGTTTTAGCATATATAAAAAAGATTGGATTGCAGTGGATTTATAATTAATTTAATAAGTAGCCTATTTATTATATTAGTACAGATTAAGCACAGAAAGATCTAGTTCTAGGTCACATCGTGTATGATTAATTTAATCATCTTTATATATTATTTCCCCCTTTTGGACAAAACAAGAATGTTACTGAATCAGTCACGTTTGTCACCCTGAAGTGGATTGAAAATGAAACAAGAATCTACGCCACGAATTGAAAGGAGCAAAAAGAGTAGCTCGAATGGAAAATAGAATATAAGCCTTCATTTCCTCTCTTTGTATTTTATTTTTTTCGTCAACCAAATTACTTTTAGAAGGAGATGGTGGACAAAAATGCATTCTTAGCAGAAGACAAATTTAACTTCCCAATTGATTTCCAGATCTCATCTACATGTGTACATTTCAGTACAGGGCAGCTGCACACCCATAATAAAATTATTTTATCATGATGAGTATTATGTATCGAGCTCATCACAGATATATATCGTCTTGCATTCATATGTGAGCCGAAATTAAAACCTTCTCCTACTGAATGGAGATAATTATCACTAAATTAAAGGCTAGTTGGTTGGTTATTTTGTTTCGTAATTGGATATAAAAATTCCACTCTTATTCCTTACAATTGATCAACACTGATTTTGTGATTTTATAAACTGTAAAGCATGTGTTGATAAATGACTAGTTACCAATTGGAAACAGTAATTTAATAACCTACCAAGTTCAATTGAGGATTTGCTTGGAAGGTTCCTATTTCCAGTAATGTTCCGTCATGCCTTTTCACTTTTGTCATCATGGGTCAAAAAAAACACCCCATATGGAAAATATCAGAAAGATGGAAGCATACATTGCAACAAATAAATTTCCATCCACACACAAATGGTCAACTACCAAACACCAAGTTTATTATGGATTAACATAATGCACTTGAAACTAAAAACTCCCACACACTCTTCTCTTACCTCCAATCTCCACCTTTCTATGCCTCTCTCTCTTTCCTTGAGCTTCAAAAGCTGAGACTCAGAGTTTGAACTCAAATATGGGAACTGATGATTTTTCATTTCCAAAGTTGCTTCTTGCATACCTCATATGCTCCACTACATTTTTGTTCTTTGCAACTTTTGGACAGTCAGCCACAGCCACAGCCAAGCTTCACAGTCAGGAAGGTACCTTAAAACTCTAATTTGCAACTTTCCTCACGTACCCTTTTGGCAGGAACAGCTTTTGGTTGAGCTCATTTCAGCTAAGTTGACTTGTTCTGCCAATCAAAATGAGTCCCAGGAAATTGGCAAATCAACTCAGCTTAGCTGAACTGAGTTCTCATAGTATTCAAGTTTCTTGATTACATTCAATTTATTCCTTTTCCTTGGTTGGTCTTTTGGGAGGAAGTAAAAGAGATTTGGAATCTTGTTTATCATGAACTTGTGATATTTTATTCAAACAAATTAACATTAGAAAGATGTCTATGTATTGGTCCTGTTTTGTTTTCCTGCAGTTTCTTGAAAACCAAATTAACAGGTAATTTGATTTATTCACCCATGTATTTTTGTTGGGTACTTTAATGGAGCAGTGAATGCATTGAAAGAGATAGGGAAAAAGCTGGGGAAGAAAGACTGGGATTTTAGGAAAGATCCATGTACAGGAGAAGGGAATTGGAATGTGTCGATTGAAGGGAGGAGGAAAGGCTTTGAGAGCTCTGTCGCATGTAACTGCACCTTCAACCACAATTCCTCTTGCCACATCATCAGCATGTACAGTACACCTCTCTCTCTCTCGACTTACAAAATGTTTAGAGTTGATTGGTAATGACAAAAATGTCCTGCATTATGGCATATTCAAGAACTTGAACATTTCATTTTTTTATCAAACACTTTTATAGCTAGTTTTAAGTTCAACTAGGTCAGTTCTTGTTTATTTGACATTCATGAGACTAGTGATGGAATTACTTCACATGGGTTTTATCATTTATGTTATGATAATTCATGAGAGCTCTTCTAATTTGCTCTGAGGATATATTGCAGAGCTCTAAAGGCCCAGAATCTATCAGGTACTGTGCCACCAGAATTTTCTAAGCTTCAGCACCTGAAAGACTTGTAAGCAAAACCAGTTCCTCTCTTATGTTACCTGATTTCCATTTCCATTCTAAAATATTAGTTTTTCCTTTCCTTATACTAAACCTTGTTGGTGCATCCACTAATCTTTGCAATCCTATTACTTTTATAGAGACCTGAGTCGAAATTACCTCAATGGTTCTATACCTTCCCAATGGGGTACTATGCGCTTGGTTACGCTGTAAGCGCCCCATTTCTCATCAGTTACTAATTATTTAATGAACTTGTAATCAACCGAATGCCTTATACTTTGCTATTGAATCTGCAGCTCCCTTATGGGAAACAGATTGTCCGGTCCATTTCCAAAAGTTCTCACCAATATCACCACTCTCAGAAACTTGTATGCTTAATTCTTTCCTTAATTCTCATATTGATGATGACTATGAATAGAGCTGATAACTAGATGCTGGTTGATTAGAAATGAGGCTCTCTATCCTTATTTGTTGAAACTTGACATCAAATCCATATTTCAATGTATTAAAATGGAAAATCCAATGTATCATATCAATAGAAAACCGAAAATATATTTTATAACATCAAATGGTATCTGCCTTATGGGGCCGGAGCAAATATGTCCTTGATAGTAGTTGAAACTCAGTTAGACTTTGATGGCTCTATACATTGTTTTAAACACCATTTCAGATGTTATGATCAAAATAAGCATTACTATATGATTGTATATTACTTACAGGAGCATTGAAGGAAACCACTTTTCGGGACCCATTCCACCGGAAATTGGGAAGTTGATCAAGTTAGAAAAGCTGTAATTTCTCATTACCTTCTTTGTGTACAATCATTTATTGGAAATTCCCACTAATGTGGTCTTTTTTTTTTTTTTACTCTCATTACCATTGACATTAACCTTATTTTTCTTCAGCATTGTATCTTCAAATGCCTTCACTGGAGAATTGCCATTAGCACTAGCAAAGTTGACCAACTTGTCTGATATGTAAGCAAGCATGTGTTCCTTGATCTGTGGGTTTGTCAACCTAAATAAATAATCCTTTACTAATACTGATCTAGTTTAACTAAAATGATCTCTGATAAACCTACCTTTAAGATATATACAATATACAGGACATTAGTTTTTGCTCTGGTTACAAGTTCACTGGGATGCCAAAAGCTATACAGATAACAGATTTTAGATTTATTATGTATATGTGAGTGTGATGCATATGCTATCACATCAGGTGCCTGAAAATATATTGATAGTTTTCTAATATCTTTGAAATGAATCACTTTTCCTGGGTTTCTAGCTAAGTTTTGTTTCCATGAAACTTTTAGGAGGATATGTGACAATAACTTCTCTGGAAAGATACCTGATTTCATCGGAAATTGGACACGAATTTCAAAATTGTAAGCTTCCCCCTTGTAGTTTTCTTACAGCAATCAGAAGTATATATTTTTACGATTTTGAAAATTTCCACTCTTATGTTGCAGGCATATCCAGGGTAGCTCTCTTGAGGGGCCTATACCTTCTAGCATATCAGGCTTAACAAGTTTAACTGATCTGTATGCAATTCTACTGCCTTATCTTTCTTTTCTGTCAAACAAGAATGTGAACTTATGGTTTTACCTTTAATGACTTTTAGGAGGATAACCGACTTGAGAGGTACAGAGTCTCCTTTCCCATCGTTGAGCAATTTGGAATCCTTGAAAACACTGTAAGTTGGAATCCTAACCAGTTTTGCATTTTCCTTCTACTTTGCAAATTGAGCTCATAGGTAGTTAAATGTTTTTAATGCAGGATACTGAGGAATTGCTTGATATACGGAGTGATCCCAGCTTTTATTGCGGATATGAAAAGATTGAAAAACCTGTAAGCACTTAAAACAAATGAATTTCTTGAATTTATGACTTCCCATCATTCTTTTTTTTTTTTCTTATGTTGGAGATACTAATCTGCATTTTTTTTTTTTTTGTAATCAATACAGAGACCTCAGCTACAATGAGCTGACCGGTGAAATACCGGCATCTTTTGTCCAACTAGCAAAAGTTGACTTCACGTAAGCAGATTTCTAGATTATATTTTCATCTTCACACAAACTTATTCTCATTAACTTTTTTCACTCTAGGTATTTGACAGGAAACCAGCTTACTGGAACTGTACCTGGATGGGTCCCAGGAAGAAACAATATTGTGTATGTAATACAAAACTGCAGGAGCTATCTTGCTTTGCTTAGAAGATTACTTTTTGTTTTATTAGTTGAAATTTTGTATACAGGGATTTATCGTACAACAACTTCACTTGGGAAAGCTCAGGTCCTAATGAATGTCCTAGAGGGAGTGTGTGAGTATGATACATGCTATTATCTTTCTCTTACATTTTTTAACCAAATACTTTGTAGAATGATAAAACAATGCCTTGGTGCTTTGTTGCAGAAACTTAGTAGAGAGTTACTCCTCGTCAGCTGATAAATCGTACGATTTCTTTCTCGTCAGCTGATAAGAAAATTTTGTTGCTTCCTATGGTTTCTGATTGAGGCTCCAGCCTTTTAGTCAGATTTATCTTCATGATATAAGCTCACATTTCTTCCTTGTTGCAGAAGTAGAATCCAACCATGCCTGGAAAGAAATTTTCCATGTCATGTTTCAAAAAATCAACGTAAGAATATTAATTGGTCTCAAGCTTGACCTGCGGCTTTATGATTCAGTTCATCTATTTGCATGTCAATATGAATTAATCCTTTCTTCCCTTGTACTTTACCCCTGAAAAACAATGAAAAAGAATAGAAAATTTTGAAAAGTAAAAGAAAACTAGTGATGAGGTGATAAGAAATTTAAGTCTCAACCTCTTTTGATTTGTCCTGATGGATAACAGGTAAATATTCCTTGCATATCAACTGTGGTGGAAAGGAAGTAAATATTGGTGGAAACAGGTATGAAGCTGATAGAGAACAAAGAGGTGCTTCCAT
The DNA here is from genome assembly GCF_902201215.1 of Prunus dulcis. Classification (NCBI taxonomy): domain Eukaryota; kingdom Viridiplantae; phylum Streptophyta; class Magnoliopsida; order Rosales; family Rosaceae; genus Prunus; species Prunus dulcis. Next base: position 15,872,439 of record NC_047652.1, read on the forward strand.
GTATTACATGGGTCAGAACTGGGCTCTCAGCAGCACAGGGAACTTCATGGACAATGATATTGATTCAGATATCTACATTGAAACCAACAAGTCTGCACTTTCAAAAAATGTCTCTGTGCTCGATTCAGAACTGTACATGACTGCACGTGGATCTCCCATCTCTCTCACATACTATGGACTCTGTCTCATAAATGGAGACTACACTGTCAAACTCCACTTTGCTGAGATTGTTTTTACTAATGATAGAACATTTAACAGCCTTGGGAAGCGTATATTTGATGTCTACATCCAGGTAAATAAATCACACCAGATAAACAATGGAGACTCAATCCTATGCTAATATGTACTTATTTATTTATTTATTTGGTATAAAGGATAAGCTGGTGCTGAAAGATTTCAATATAGAAAGTGAAGCTGGTGGTGCAGGCAAGACCATTGTAAAGAATTTCACTGCAGTTGTTTCGAGTAATACATTAAAGATCCATTTTTACTGGGCTGGAAAAGGGACAACAGGCATCCCAGACAGAGGATTTTATGGCCCTCTCATATCTGCTATATCAGTAGATCCTAGTAAGTACTTTTAAAATGCACTCTCGCCGTGCATTTTTCCTACTCGCACGGTCTAAGCATTAGAACTTACTCGTTATTGATGCTTTCAACAATGCAATATAATTGTGCTTAGGAGTTACATCTGGTTCTGGCCAACTCCTATTGATAATTCCACATGAATTATTACACTAGAGACTACATGACAGCTTTTAGTCTACCTTAGCTAAGTTGAGAAGCAAATCTATATATGCTGGTCCCATGCATAACACTAAAAAGAAAAAGGAAGTGAGGGATGACGTAATAGGTTACTGAGAAAGCTTTACGGATTGGCCTTCAATCATAAAGTGAAGAGTCTCAAGTTTTAAGTTTTTCTGTACAAAAAACATGTTTAATGTTTTCATGGAATACATGAGTTAATTAAGGTACACTTGTTGCAGACTTCGAACCTCCCTCAGTTTTGGGCAACAAGAATCACGTCGTTATAGCAGTTGGGACAGTGGCTGCAGCACTACTTCTTCTGCTTCTGGTCTTAGGCATCTTGAGGAGAAAGGGTTGTTTGGGAGGAAAGATCTCTGCAGATAAAGGTCTGATTTTCTATTTCATAACAAAACATGTTTAATTTTCTTCTTAATGTATCTCTTCTTCTCTCCCTAATTTCTCAACAACTCATGTTGGTGAGCAAATTTACTGGTGTATCTTTGTTATAACAAGAAACAGTTTTAATTAATATTCTTCCCTTAACTGACTTTCAAGCAGAGCTCAGAGATTTAGATCTTCAAACAGGATTATATACTTTAAGACAGATAAAGGCTGCAACGAAAAACTTTGATGCAGCAAACAAACTTGGGGAGGGCGGCTTTGGTTCAGTCTACAAGGTAATTTTTGTTTCTTTATGTTAATCTCTTTTTTTTTTCTGGTTTATTCTAAATGTTCTTAGATGAGTAGGTTGCCTCAGATGAAAAAGAAACATTTAAAAAAATGAAAGCCTAAGAAATGAGGGAATGCATTCTACAAGAAATTGGAGAAACTACAAACATCTACCTATTCAATTGGCATCACAGCAATGAATTTACATGAAAAACTTTTCGAAACTTCTCAAATATAACTTGATTCTCTTACAATTTCTGATATGACAAGGTGGTAGTGTATGGAATGTGGAGGCTTAAAAGATAGCAAAATCATCCAAAGAGATGGAGTTTTAAGCCAAAACTAAACCTTCTAGCAGTCAATATGAGCATGTGTGCAATACACAACCAGAAATTGCTGATTTTCTTTTGCTTTCTGAATAGGGTCTGTTATCAGATGGCACAGTAATTGCAGTGAAGCAGCTCTCTTCGAAATCAAAGCAAGGAAATCGCGAATTCGTGAATGAAATAGGCATGATTTCTGCCCTGCAACATCCGAACCTTGTGAAGCTGTATGGATGTTGTGTTGAAGGGAACCAGATGCTTTTAATTTATGAGTACATGGAAAATAACTGTGTATCACGTGCTCTTTTTGGTGAGAATAGTAACACTAAATTGTTTAGGATTAGCATACCATTTAAACAAAAGGCAGGATTGATTCTAAGTATGAAGTAGATTGACTCTGATTTGGATCATATACAGGAAGCGACCCCGTTTGCAGATTGAAACTGGACTGGCCTACCAGGAAGAAGATTTGCATAGGTATTGCCAGAGGTTTGGCCTATCTCCATGAAGAGTCGATACTAAAGATAGTGCATCGCGATATCAAGACAAGCAATGTGCTGCTTGACAAGGACTTTAATGCTAAAATTTCTGATTTTGGCTTGGCAAAGCTTAATGAAGATGACAACACCCACATCAGCACGCGGATCGCTGGAACTGTGTAAGTTTTTGTAGAAGGAACTTAATACATTATCAACTCTTTTCTCTCATTAAATTTAGTAAAATATAACCTATGACATGAGTCTCTGGCACAGTCTTCATGAGGTGGAGCAGAAACTATGTTCTTTTTTGGTAATTTATTTTGGCCCTTCAACTTTGCAGTGGTTATATGGCTCCTGAGTATGCAATGCGTGGTTACTTAACCGACAAAGCAGATGTTTATAGCTTTGGAGTCGTCGCATTGGAAATCGTTAGCGGAAAGAGCAACACAAACTACAGGCCAAAGGAGGAGTTTGTCTACCTTCTTGACTGGGTAACAAAACACTTCCAAAACAATTGTTCCCTTTTCTTCTCTCAGATATCTTCAAGTCCATGACAACCAACTCCATACCTTGCAAACCTAGAATGTTAAGATGAATTTTCTCAGTAAAGCATTCTTCACTGAATGGCGAAATTCAGCTTATGAAAATCTTTCCCATGTTTCTCCAATCAATTCAGCTTTGCCACTTGCGTCTTTGCATCTCATACTATATGTCTTCTTAACTCGGTAGTGTTTGTTATATTTATTCTGTCTCAAAGTTGTGCTTCTTTTCAGGCTTATGTGTTGCAAGAGAGAGGAAGTCTATTGGAGTTGGTTGATCCAGCCTTGGGTTCAGAATATTCATCAGAGGAGACAATGCTGATGCTAAATGTTGCTCTCATGTGCACCAATGCATCTCCCACTCTCAGGCCTACAATGCCCCAAGTAGTGAGCATGCTTGAAGGCAGAACAGAAGTTCAAGACCTGCTTTCTGATCCCGGCTTTTCTGCCATCAATTCCAAAGTCAGGGCCATTAGAAATCACTTTTGGCAAAATCCAAGTTGTACACAAAGCATGTCAACCAACGGTCCGAGAACTGATACCTCTGGTAATTCATACATTGAAACAGAAGAGAATGGCCGTCTTTTAGGAGTTAGTTCTGTAACTTCAGTTAAATCTGAAGAATAAACTGTACATCACAATGGCAAGTATTGTATATAGGTTCTGGATGTGCCATATTATATATAGCAATTTTTGGCCTCCAACCGCATAAATATATAGTCGAAATATAAGGCTACATATTCCATTTTTATAGATGGCTCCGGATTCCTGTGCTTCGGAAGTTTGTTTCTATTACATTGTGTAGCAGTTGGGATCCGCTTGTTACATAAACTATTTAGGCCATTTTAACAATAAAATTATCATTCTAATACCAATGATAATTTACAATTAATTCAATTGAAATTCACAAAACTAAAAAATTTGCTCAAAGCCAAAATATTGGCAGATAAAATCACATAAATATAAATGTATTTTTGTTATACGTAAGGTGAAGGTGGGAAGTATGGCCCGTGCTTGTGTGCTATGTGTTTTTTTTCCTACACATTAATACAAGGGATAATTGTCGAAATGTCACCTGAACTTATACCTTAGTTTCAATTTGTCACCTTAAAGAAAAATTTAAGAGACATGTCACCTTAATTTTTCAAAATCCATGATTTATCATTTGACTTTAATACAATCCAATTTTCCATCCATTTTTAAGGGTATTTTAGTCTTTCCATTTTCAAGAAAAAAAATATTGAGAAAAGAGAGACTTCTCTCTCCCTTTCTCCCCTAGCCCAACCTCACCCGCCCCAAAAACACATCGCACAGGACCCCTCTCCCCTTCTTCTCTCTCTCTCTCCCTGACCATCTATAAAAAAAAAAATTATAATGATTTTTCTATTTTAAAAATACCCTTGAAAATGGAAAAGACTAAAATACCCTTTAAAATGGATGGAAAATTAGATGGTGTTAAAGTTAGATGACAAATCATAGATGGTGTTAAAGTCAGATGATAAATCATGGATGATGTTAAAATACCCTTAATTTTTTAGTTGGATGCTGTTTTGCCTGCCCTTGATATGTCAAATACATGCCAAGTATCTGCCGAATTCTTGCACCATAATATATTGTTTGTTGCTTAAACACGTAAATTTTTATTTTTTCTAAATAAAAACTTTGGTCATCAATGTTCAATATTTTTTAGATTTGGAAGAAGTCTTGAGAGTACTGCGAAAAGAAAAATTTTATGCAACAACAAAAAAATGTTCTTTTATTATAGATAGGGTGTTATTTCTTGGCTTTGTGACGATGCTTACATTCGACTAAACCATTTTGCTCAGGATGATGTGGACAAGAAAGACAATGATGAATGCCGTGATGAGATAAAAAAAAATCCTTAAATTGATGACTAGTGCATTCCCCACCCCCCATCGGATTGAAATGCCTTAATCGTAGTGGAAAACAGATTTTCAACCAAAGTCTTAAATTTAATGGTGTGAGAGAAAACTTCTGATTTCAATTTCATTGGAAAAATCCAAGAATAACGAGAAAAATCATCAACAAATAAAACATAATAATTAAAACCAGAAATATATTTATTTGAAAAACTCCATACATCAGAGTGAATAAGTTCCAACGGAGAAGAAGAGACAGAAAAAGAAAGACTAAATGGTAATTTAACATTTTTACCCAATGGACATGATTGACAAAAAGAGCTAGACTGAGAGCTAGAAGATGGCAGTTTATTATGTGATAACAAAAATTGCAAAATGGACGAAGCAGGATGACTAAGGCGAGAGTGCCACATGGAGCAGTCAACACAGACACCTAGTAAAGCAACACGATCAGGCAAAACTTGAAAAGACTAATTTGGTGTCAACGAAAAGGGATATAGGCCATTGCTATTCTTGCCGCCAAATCCTGGATAAAATAACAATCAGGAAAAGAAGTGAAGAAACAATGGTTGTCAGTAGCAAATTTATGAACAGATAAGAGAGGAAAAGAGGCATCGAGACAGTGAAGAACATCATTAAGATGAAAAGAAGAATTAAGTTGAGAGAAACGAGAGTGACCAATATTTTTAATACGCAAACATGTTCCACCAAGCACACCTCCAACATTTTCAGAACCATGATACTCTCTAGCAAGGGATAAGTGGCTTAAGTCGTTGGTAATATGAGTGCTCGCACTGGTATCAGCAACCCACTGTTGATAGCCATCATGCGAAGGATATTGAGTAGTCATGCCTTGAAGACGAGACAGAGGATGAGACACAAAAGACGCCTTAGAGGGACAGACAACTCCGATGTGGCCAAAACCATGACAATTGAAACATTGAAGAGGCCCACGGGTAGAAAGATGCCCAAAAGAGAAAGCAGTAGAGCCAGAAGGAGGTGGGCTAAGAGCACCCTACCCAAAATTGTTGCCAAAATGTTGTTGATGTGAGGCAGGACTAGAGGCGTCATAGGAAGCGCCAGAGGAACCGAGACCAAAAGAAAAACCAGGTCGTGAGGGAGAGAATGAGTTACGATGATCTGGACCACAACTACCAAACCCACCGCGATCACCAAAACTGCGGCCACTGTGACCACCACTGGAAGCTACCATAGCCGTCGCACCAAAAGAGATGACCGGAAAAGAAGATGATTGTAGGCGACGTTTCGCAGGCAAAAGGAGAGCTTCAAGATTAGGCATACTAATGGGTTTCTCACAAGCTTGAGCAGCAACAACAGTATTTCCATAAAGAGGACCAACGTTGTTCATTACCATAGGAAGGAGACCAGAGTTAGCAACTGAAGCTAACTGAAGCACCTGCCAGAGCCAAGTTATTGGTAATCGAGTTAATATGACCAAGGAAATCGGTGATGCAAGAGTCATCACAGGTTGTGCGAAACAAATCACTGCGAAGTTGAAGAAGACGATTCTGATTCGGAGAAGCAAAACGAGTTTCAAGGGCCACCCAAGTGTCACGGGTAGTGGTCTTGGAAGCTACGGTGGTAAGAACTTTATGGTGAAGAGAACCGTTGATGAAAGAAAGAACAAGCTGATCTTTATGGACCCAATTATCATACTTTGGGTTAGGGAGGAGAGACGGAGAAGTAGATTCATCGGCCTTAGCCTTTGGGTCAGGGATAGTCGGAGAAGGACACAAAGACCTGCAGTTAACAAAGCCGAGCAAGGAGCGGCTGCAAAGGCCATGAACAATTTGAGCAAGTTATGTCGGATAATTATCACACTCGAGACGAATAGAGATAACATGATGAATGCTAGGAAAATCAATGGAGGAGGAAGAAGCAACAGGTGCCCAAAAAAAATATGGAACAAGAAAATTGAGGATCGAGGACTGTGAGTCTTAGGCTCTTGATACCATGAAAGGTTTTGAATATTCTCGATGATTTTCATTGAATAATCGTGTAATAATTATATACAATGCTTTGCTTGGTGTCTACACAAAGGATTTCCTATTCTAGGCAAGAATCAAGTCCTTGAGAGACAAGGAATATATACAGCAAATCTATGAAATAAATACAAATAAAACGAGAAACTAAATCCTTTTAGGATCATGTCTCATTATGAATTCTATTTATGTGGTTGTTGATCGGTTTTCTAAGATGTCTCATTTTATCCCGTACAAGAAGACTACGGACGTAGTCAATATAGTTCAGCTTTTCTTTCGAAAAGTGTATCAACTCCATGGGTTGCCTACGTCTATTTTGTCTAACAAAGACACAAGATTTCTTAGCCACTTTTGGAGGTGCTTGTGGAAGCTTGCTAATACAAAATTAAATTTTAGTAGTACCTACCATCCTCAAACTAATAATGAAGTTGTCAATCGGTCCCTTGAAAATTTACTGCGAAGCTTGGTGGGAGATAATTTGAAGTCATGGGATCAAAAGTTGAGCCAAGTAGAATTTTCTTTCAATCAGTCTATCAATAGAAGCACTAGGTTCAGTCCATCTTTTGTTACTTATGGCTATAACCTAAAATGTCCTCTTGACCTTGCACCAGTCCCAGATTTAAAGCGAGTTAATGTCAAGGCAGAAGAATTTGTGGCTACACTTCAACAAATTCACTCAACAATAAAGTGGTGGCTTGAGTATGCCAATGCGAAATACAAGCAAGTGGCTAATGTGAAGTGCTGACATGTCGAATTTGAGGTAGGTGACTTTGTTTGGGCTATCTTGACTAAAGATCGTTTTCCAGCTGGAGAATACAACAAGTTGGATGCAAGAAAGATTGGTCAAGTGGAGATTGTGGCTAAGATTAATCCAAATGCTTACTGCCTCAAGCTTCCTAGTCATATACGTACTGCTGATGTCTTCAATTTCAAACATCTCTTTCCTTACCATGGTGATAGTTCTAACGAGGAAGATTTGAATTTAGGGACGAATTCTTCTCAACTCGGGAAGGATGATGCAGCACGCATCGCTCATAATTTTCTGTTTTAGTTTGACAGGCATAAAATGCGTAATTAATGTTATAGGAATCTGTTTTATGCAAATATTTTTGTTTTCCTATTTCAATTAGAATTTGGAGTTTGTTTTCCTATTTCAGCTAGGGTTTGGAGTTTGGTTTGTTTTTCCCTAAGTATAAAAGCTATCTTATAGCTAATTATAAGACAGTTTTGACGTTAAATATTAAACTTAGAGAATTCTCTCTATTTTCCTATCAACTTGGTATTCCACTGGAATCAACAAAGCATAGAACCCCTTTGTTCTTGGTTATTCTCATCTAGAGAATCAACAAGGATTGACGGTTTATTGTTTTCTTTTGTATTATTCATCATTAACAAGGATTGACGGTTTATTGTTTTCTTTTGTATTATTCATCATTCTTGCTATCACGGGCTACGTCAGTTGGTAATCAGAGCCAGGTTGATTTACCATGCCACCAAGGAGCAGACATGGTGGAAAGGGCCATGGTGGAAACGATCAAAGTGAGCAACATGAAGAAGATGATTATGAGAATGAAACAAACCCTTTTCGCGAAGACAATTGATGACCGACCAAATTGAGACCCGCTGAAACCTCTATAAATACCAAGTTTCTGGAAGAGAGAAAAGACCCCCAACACAACACACAACTTGTCATTTTACGTTCTTTTCAATTCCTATCCTCGGAGTAGTGCAATGTAATTCATAGTCTAGTTCTTATTTTTCCATCCTAGTTCCCATAGATTTCAGTTATGCATTTACATTCTTGTTCTTGTTTTTCAAATCTATTTTAATTACAGTTCTTTCAATTCATGTCTTAGCTTAATCTTTACGGTTCTTCGTAATCTAATTTACTTTCTGCTTTTACTTTAAGCACTTGTCTTTAAATTATTTATTTTGTAGACTTTCATTTCTGCCATTTACTTTATGCCCTTTACTTTCAGCACTTGTCTTTTCAATTATATTTACTTTCCGTTATTTATTTTATACACTTTACTTTCCACACTTCTCTTTCAATTATATTAAATTCAAGCACCTTTACTTTAGGCACTTATTGTTCGTTTCATCACGTTTTACCTTCAATCTTCATCTCCACCTACTCTACATCATTTGGTTGCTCACATAAAACCTTGACCCCCGAGGTAGTGGAAGAACCTAGGCTGTGAGGAGAATCCTTGCTCTGCCGAACAATCATTTGAATGAGAGTTGAGACGTCCTTATATTTTGAGTTTTGATTACAAATCTATCGTCACTTATCCATTGGGAGATTTGCAATGTCCATGTATTTTGAGCCAATGAAGGGCCAGTATTATCAGTCATTCTTATGTTTTGAGTTTTTATTGCAAATTAAATTCTTCATTTTTTCTGGGTAAAACGAAAGTGTTCCACATTTCTTAGCAAGTGATTTTCTTTATTTATCAGCCCCTCCATCCATGATTCTTATTTTTCATATTGACCTTTATTTACACTAGAAAACTCATCTTGGAAATTGTAGTGATGAGTGGAACCTTCGATGCAATTACAGAAAGAATGAAGAGTGCGCAATTAGCAATAGCTACTGGGTACCCAGAGCAATATACAAGACTGTTAATGCATGTGAATGACAACGTAAACAAGGGTGTCTCTAGTCGAAGTCCTCGTGCATCAGAGAATCCCCTCCAGAGTGGGGTTCTCCCTATGGATGAGAGGGGCATTATCTTGGATTCAAGCCCGAATTGAGAGACTAAGGGCTAGTTTGGGATTGTTGTCATTTTTAAAAGAATGAGCTTCTGCTGTGCTTTGAAAATAATCAATTGTAAAGTAAAGTAGTTTNCATGTTTGATAAATAATATTTTTGAAGTGTTGTTAGTATAAAAAGTAGTGTCAAAACCGTTTTGTAAACTTTGATATAAATAAACTGTTGTAATTGTGAATATGACTAAAATAGACATAATGTTGAAAGTGTTATGTACGCTAATCCTGTGGTGGTAGGGGGGTGGTGGTGATGGTGGAGGACAAGGAGGAAGAGGTGGTGGTGGTCGTCGTCGTGGAGGTAGAGGTGGAGATGAGGGTGAATGTGGTGATGGTGATGGAGGTGGAGATGAAGATGGTTGGAGGTGGTCATCTCTGCTTCTTTTGAAAGCAGCTTTAAAAAGCAACCTAAATGCTTGCTTTTAAAAGTTGCTGTCAAAATGCCATTGCTTTTAAAATAATCAGGATATTTTATTTTTACCAAACACCTTAAAGTACTTAACTTTAAAGTGAAGCACGTTTTTAGCGAAAAAAATAATCCCAAACGGGGCCTAAAAAGTGGGACAATTGAACCCCAAAATGTTCTTCATGTTTGATTAGAGTTGAATATGGTGGGCATGGTGTATTTATTAAAATTACATTTGTTTCACAATTCAAAATATCCTTTTGGGTCATTTTATATTAGGGTAAATTAGTAATTCAATAAATAGTTTGGTAGTAGGATTTACTCAGTTAATTTTAAGGTTCGTTTAGTAGCACTTTCATTTTTTAATTAATTAAATTAATGCTTTGAAATCCTTAATTGAAATTCTTGCTGTAAAATATTATTGATTTCAAATTTATGCATTTGAAACATACATATCTCAAATTCATACCTATGAAATCCATTTCCAAATTCTAATTCCAAAGGGCCTAATATACTTTTCTTAACAATGGCCACAACCTCAGCTTAAAAACCCGATGGGTGATAATCCGGTGAATGAAAGAAAGTACGAACATCCAATCTATCAAAAACAGTCTACACATTCTCCAAATCCTTATCGAACAAAGTCATCCTTATATTTTGAGTTTTGATTACAAATCTATCGTCACTTATCCATTGGGAGATTTGCAATGTCCATGTATTTTGAGCCAATTAAGGGCCAGTATTATTAGTCATTCTTATGTTTTGAGTTTTTATTACAAATTAAATTCTTCATTTTTTTTGGGTAAAATGAAAGTGTTCCACACTTCTTTTATAGAACAAGTGGTTTTTTTTATATATTTATTTCCCCTTGCATCCATGATTCTTGTTTTTCATATTGACCTTTATTTACACTAGAAAACTCATCTTGGGAATTGCAGTGACGAGTGAAACCTTTGATGAGATTACAGAAAGGATGAAAAGCATGCAATTGGCAGCAGTAGCTGCTGGGAGCCCGGATCAAGAAATAAGACTATTAATGTATGTGAATAATGGTGCATCCTTTTGGTGATTACTACTAAGGAGCAATTGTTCGACGTTTTGGTCATTCAAGCATGTAAAGCTGTAATTGTTGATGTAAGAACCCAAAACAAAATATCTAAAAAGAAAGAAAATATCTAAAAAGTAAGGAAAATATCTTTTAGCAAAAAGACCAAATTGCCCTTGCATATCTTAATGGAGGAAAATTTGACTTTTTAATCGAGAAAGAATTTGGGAATTCCGCTTAGGCCACTGCGTAGAGTGCGGCGAAATGAGTTCGTAGGCACGGAGTAGACCCGAATCGGAGCCGTAACGAAGAAGATATGGTCTAAAAACCGCCAAGGGCAAAACGGTAATTTGGCCAAAAAGTCAGATTTTTATACCCCTTTCTCTCTCTCTCCCCCGTCACTTTCTCTCTCTTCCTCTCTCTCTCGCGCGAAACAGGGCCGTGCGACCCTTCGCCTTCTCGGCGACGGCCCGGCCACCACAGGCCGAGTCGATCTCAGCCGTGGGTACCATCGGGTCCGCCTCCGTGTCGCCGTCACAACCTGACCAACCTCCACCCCAGGGCCGCCCTGAGCTGGCCGGAAAACCATGTTTTCTGGCGGAGGTTCCTTCGAAGCCACCCGAACTTCCAGCTCAAAATTCTCCTTCGTTTCTCCACCAAATCGATCGAGTAAGGTATGGTTTTTGAGCTATTTTTCGTGTTTTAGCTGATGGGTATATGGGCTTCGACCGATTTTAGCTCTAAGGGGTTCGATTTTCAACTTGAAATTTGGCCGAAACTTCGGCCCTTCGAAACTACTATTTATGGTCCCTTTTTGGGGGTGTTCCAGGAACAAAAGTGACTCCAAATGGGGTTTTTTACCTAGGGTAGGAGTTTGGAGTCTTGGTTCCGAGATTTTTCGGCCACACGAAATCGCTTTGGACACCCAAAGCTGCCCGCGCCTGCTGGAGTGCGTGGGCGAGGGTACCGATGTAATTCTGGGAAGATTGGTGACCCTCGTGTCGTAACGAGCGTGTGGGATTTTGCGGATCTCGATTCGGAGTCCGTTTGAGCCCCGAACGGATTTTCCATATCGCGCAATCCGTGGGTGCAATGTCGTTAAATCGTCGGATCGCGCTGAATTTTGGATACGTCGGTCTACACGATGTCAGGATTGTGTAGGATTCAACGGATTGCGAATCGGAGTCCCGGATAATCCGGAATCGAGAACCCTGGGGCTAGGGTTTGGATTTTAAGCGATAATGCGATTTTGGCCAATCCGACCGTCCGATTTGGACCAAACTCGCAGAACATGGTTCCCTCTCTGTAAGGAACCTTCAGGGAAGCCCGGATTGGTTATTGGAGATCGTGGACCCACGGGGTCCCGGATCGGCCGATCGGGCAGTGTATCGCTTGGTTGAGCGTCGGACCCTTTAAAACTGTTCCAAGCATTTGAAAAAGGCTAATGTGGGCATAGGAGTAATTTGAATTGAAAGGCACGTACTTCTAGGAGCCGGGGGCAGGGTGTTTAATTTAATTCTTTTTTCAGCGGTTTATTGATTTATTGTTCATGGATAATCAGGCATCAGAGGTCCAGCCGATCAGCAGGAGGAACCTTCAAAGGGCCAAATTAGCTCGGACCATCTGTGAGTGGACTTTCTTTCGTAAATTATTTTATAAATGAGTTATATAGAGGATTTCCATAAATAAGATTTTATAAGTGATTTTATTTGGATTTTATATAAATGAGTTTTTATAAATGAGTTTATTCGAATAAATTTCCTTATTTGATCTTGAGTACGTTTTATTATGGTTCCGAACACGATTATTACAGTAATAGTTCTATAAGTCGGTGCTGCTTATTTACCAGTTATAGAAACAGAGTTTGAGTTTTGAATCAGTTAAGACCGCAGCACGACTTGAGTTTTACAGTTATTATTCAGATATTTCTTTTTAAAGGAATTTATTTTAAAACCACCTCGTACCCGTTTATTTTATGGTGATTACCCAGAGTCGGACCGATGTCTACGGACATCCAGTCTGATTATAGTTCAGTCAGTGCACTTGACTTTGCCTCCGCGAGGATTCACGGGGGCGGCTGGACCGTGGTGGCGGAGTTTAAGCTCGGCGGTGCACGGTGTCCGGGCCACGTTCGCGGCTTTCGGTGACTTCTGTGTCCCAGACGCGGTTAGCGGTCAGTACATTACGGTCCCATCTACCGGAAGGCGACTCAAGTTGACTTGGTGTCATCGAGGAATCTGCCGGCGGGACAGGCCGATCATAGTCCCCTGATTTCGCCAGTTTGCGGCTCGGGTAGCCTGTGTGACGCCCGAGATCTGCCAGGGAATTGACGGATATGATAGGGGTACAAATTGGTGGTATTTTCGAAGAATTTTGAGTTTCTTTTATTTAATGATGATTTTCAGTTATTTTATATCAGTTTTTCTGATTTTTTAGGCATAGATACCTTTATATTTGTTCAGTTATGCAATGTTTGAGTACATAGTTTTTATACACGTTTGATTTCAGCATTTTTATGCAAGCTTTGATTTCAGTGGTTTTGTATGAAACTTTCGAGCTTGAATATGACTGGTATAGAATGCCTTGAGTTGAATATGCTTGATGCAAAAGAGTACGTATTCAGTTTTATTTAACTATTTTTTTCCATGGGGGATATTATGTTTATGAAAATTGTTTTGAAGAACATTATTTTTGTCCACTCCCATTTTCAACCTGTTTTTCGCCCCCAGGCCGTAGAAGTATGCGGAATCCACCACCGGGCCATTCATAGCTTCCATGCCTCAAAGCCAGGTATAATGTTGTAAGAAATCCTCACAACCCTGAAGGACCTAGAAAACGCTCTGATATCTAGTTGAAAATTTAGTGATTAGAGTTGAAATTGATTACTGGAAACATTCTGGCAGTTGGGAGGAATTATGTGAAATTGTTTGACAGGTGAAAAATTTTGGGATTAGTCAAAAATACAGGGGAGACTCTGCCGAATTTTCGGCAGAAGTCTAAGGAAATTTTAAAGAGAAATTGAAGTAAGAAGGGTAAAAAAGTCTTTTGTGCCCGACCTTCGCCAAGTGTCGGACACGCACAGGACTTGGCTCGAATTCCAAAGTGGAAATTGGGTTGGGTCCTGTCAGTTGAGATATATGAATCAATTAAATATATTTTGTCTGTGTTGCAGGATACTATAGGTTACTTCTTATGTCTATATTGAAAGAAATAGAACATATGGGGTAAAACCTCAATTCTCATGAGGGCATATTGTATTGATTTATACAGTATTACAGATAGAGTCCTATATCAAATATGATAAGGATACAATGTTATCAGATAACTAAGAGGAATGTGATAAACGTAAATAAAAGATAAGAGTCCTAAGGGCAATAGTCATCTAATACACCCCCGCAAGCTGACAGGGGAGGAACGCACTGGAAGCTTGGAGGTCAGCAGCCGGAAACGTGAAATAGACAACCCCTTGGTAAAAATGTCGGCAATTTGGTCATGAGTAGCAAGATAACGAACGTCAAGCTCCTGCCGCACAACTTTTTCACGAACATAATGATAATCAACTTCAACATGACGAGTACGGGCATGGAAGACAGGATTGGAGGACAAGGAGATGGCGCTAATGTTGTCACACCAAAGTTTAGGACAAGAAAGAGAAAGTTGCAGATCACGAAATAGTGCACGGAACCAAGAAATCGCAGCAGCAGTATAAGCAAGTTGGCGGTACTCGGCTTCGGTGCTGGAGCGAAGACACCTCCTTGCTTTTTAGAACTCCACGAAATTAAATTAGACCCAAGATACAAGCAGTAGCCACCCGTAGAGCGACGATCATCAGGATCACCGGCATAGTCCGCATCAGAATAAGCCATTAAAGACAGGGAACCAGGTTTATAGAACAAGCCATGAGTGGAAGTACCATTAAGATAGCGAAGAATACGTTTGACAGCAACCCAATGGGCAGAGGTAGGTTGGTGCATAAATTGGCAGACGTGGTTCACAGCAAAGGCAATATCAGGGCGTGTGAGAGTGAGATATTGCAACGCACCAACGACACTGCGATCCTCAGAAGGGTCATCCAATGGAGCACCATCATGGAGGCTAAGACGACGTCCACTGGCAACAGGCGAGGAAATATGTTTGGCGTCCTGCATCTTTCTACGCGTCAACAAGTCCTTTATATACTTGGATTGAGTGAGAGAAAGCCCGTTAGGAGTGCGAAGAATTTCCATGCCCAGAAAATAATGAACAGGCCCGAGGTCCATCATGGAGAAGAGACGGCTCAAGTCTTGAATGAGTTTAGAGATGTGGGCTGAGTCATTGCCTGTAATTAAAATGTCATCAACATAAATTAATAAATAAACTCAAATGGACCCATTAAGATAGATGAATAAAGAAGAGTCGGCTGTGGAAGCAGTGAATCCCAAATCTTCCAAATGAGTGGAGAAACATTTAAACCAAGCCCGAGGGGCTTGTTTGAGCCCATACAGAGAACGCTTAAGACGACAAACATGGTCAGGAAATTGGGGGTCAATGAACCCAGTGGGCTAACGCATATAAACCTCCTCATCTAGATAGCCATGGAGGAAAGCATTCTGAACGTCCAACTGACGAACGGGCCATTGAAATTGAACAGATAAGGCTAAGATAAGACGGATGGTGGAATGATTCACAACTGGGCTAAATGTCTCGCCATAATCCAACCCTTCTTGCTGATGAAAACCATTAGCCACTAAGCGGGCCTTGTAACGTTGAACCGAGCCATCAGAATTGTGTTTGATACGAAACACCCATTTATTCGGCAAGACATTCAAGGTGGGCTTTGGAGGAACCAAGACCCAAGTACCGGCTTGTTGAAGAGCATTAAATTCCTCGCCCATAGCAGTGCGCCATTCCTGAAATTTATTAGCCTGGCTGAAACAAGTGGGCTCAACAAGATCATTAGTAGAGGCCAAGAAATCATGATTTGCATATTTAGGATTGGGCTTATGAACACCAGTCTTAGCACGAGTCACCATAGAATGAGTAGTAGAAGGTCTTACCCGAGAAGTAGCCGAAGGTGATGAGTGTCTTGAGGAACTTGGTAAAACAGATTCAGGGTCAGGAGAGGGAAAAGTGAGGACGGTCCTATGTGGGGTGCGACGGTAAACTTGGAGAGAACTAGGTGGGGAGTGTTGGATTGTTTGGGAGGCAACGGTTGTGGGATTAGATGTGGTATTGGGCAAGAGAGAAGATAAATGTGGGCTGGAGGATATGTGAGTTAGCAAGGGTGAGGATGGGTTGGGAGAGATGGGCGTGACAATTTGGTGGCCATGGGGCTGTGAGGTAGCCAGCTGGTTAGGAAGAGACCCAAAAATTTGTAAAGGTGGTGCAGAATCCGTAGAAGAGGAAGAAGAAATTGGGGCATGAGGGCTCTTGGTCTCTTGAAAGGGGAAGCAATGTTCATCAAAAATAACATGGCGGGATAAAAAAAACTCTGTTAGTGATCAAGTTTAAACAACGATAACCTTGATGATCTAATGAGTAGCCCAGAAAGACACACTTAACCGAGGGTAATTGAAGTTTATTAGTATTGTAAGGACGAAGATATGGAAAACATGCACACCCAAAAATTTTAAGAAAAGCAAAGTTGGGTTCTTTATCAAGAAGAATTTGATACGGAGACTGTAGACCCAAAACTTTAAAAGGAAGACGATTAATTAAATACACAGCAGTATGCATGGCCTCAGCCCAATAGGCAGGAGGCATGGAAGCATGAGCCAACAAGGTAAGCCCAGTGTCAACAATATGGCCCAGTGTCAACAATATGACGATGTTTTCGTTCTGCTACACCATTTTGTTCAGGGTGATGGGGACAAGAAATGCGATGGTCAATACCATGAGTAACAAAAAAATTATGAAAAATATGACTAGTATATTCACCACCCCCATCAGTTTGAAGAGCTTTAATTTTTGTAGAAAAGAAATTCTCAACAAGAGTCTTAAATTTAACAAACAAAGAGAAAACCTCAGATTTCAAGCGCATAGGAAATATCCATGAGTAGCGAGAAAAATTATCAACAAAAAGAACATAATATTGAAATCCGGAAACTGATTTATTAGACGAACTCCAGACATCAGAGTGAATGAGTGCAAGAGGAGCATGCGTAACAGACAAAGAAGACTGAAATGGTAGCTTAACACTTTTTCCTAAAGGACAAGAATGACAAGTAAAATTATTAAAAGTCTTAGTGCCAGCAATAGACAACTTATTGGTGGACAATAAAAATTTTAAAATAGGAGACGAAGGATGACCAAGGCGCGAATGCCAAACAGGACCACCAACACGAACACCAAGATATGCAAGATGACCATGAGATGACATGCTAGATGGGAGAGAGTAGAGACCAAGATTACTCGTGCCCCGGAAAAGAGTCTTCCCCGTCCGCGAATCCTGTACCAAAAAATGATTGGGATAAAACGTGAAGAAACAGTTATTATCTCGGGAAAATTTATTAACGGGTAGGGCAATGAAGGATATCAGTAAGAGAAAAAATAGAGTTGTTAAGAGGAAGACTAGAGGAGCCAATATGGGTGATAGGCAAACCTGTTCCACCAAGCACACCATCAACAGAATCATGGCCATGATATTCTCGGGAAAGAGATAAATTACTCAGATCATTGGTGATATGAGAGTTGGCCCCAGTATCCACAACCCAATTAGGAAGATGAGGAGACGAGGATTGTTGAGCAGTCATGGCAGTAAGGCGTTGATTAGGCACCCGACCTTCATACGACAAGTTGAGACGATTGTAGCAATCCAAAGCAGAATGCCCATAACGTCCACAAATTTGGCACTGAATACGTGAACTAGAAAATGGAGCAGAAGGGGAGGAAAAACCAGCAGCAGCCACAGGATGAGGACCCAAAACACCAAGCTGCGAAGAAGAACCACCAGGAGAAGAAGAAAAATCACGACCAGAACCATGAGAGGAGGAAGAGCCACGAAACCCAGGAGGTCTAGTAGCAGAGGAAGAGCCAGACCATGAAGCAGAACCACCATAATGTTCTCCACAGAAAGAAAAGCGGCCACTACCGCGACCGCGACCATAAGAAGGAGCACGACCATGGGTAGCAACCATCACAGCGGCAGGACCATCACGAGCAGGAGCATGGAGGGCAAGATGGCGTTGTTCAGCAGAGAGCAAGAGAGCCTCAAGATCAGCATAGGTAATAGGGGTTTCACGAGCCTGAGCAGACGCAATAGTTGACTCATATAAGGGCCCAACATTATTCATAATGACAGCAAGAAGATCGGAGTCAGGAAGAGGAGAACCAGATAACGCGAGATTGTCAACAATAGCATTGACCTTGTCCAAGTAATCAGCAACGGAGGAATCACCACGAGTAGTATGGAAGAGTTCACTACGAAGCTACAAAATCCAATTTTGATTCGGAGAGGCAAAATGGTTTTCAAAAGTAGTTGGTGAGAACCATAGAACTAAGAGAACCATTGATCCAGGATAAAACCAATTGGTCTTGCTGAATCCAAGTATCATTGACAGGACCCGATCCCAATTCCACTTTGGAATTCGAACCAAGTCCTGTGCGTGTCTGACACCTGGCAACTGCCGGGCACAAATGACCATTTTACCCTTCCTACTACAGTTACTATTAAAACTTTCTTTGGACTCCTGCCGAAATTTCGGCAGAGTCTCCCCTGTATTTTGACCAAACCCAAAATCTTCCACCTGTTAAACAAGCAAAATGAATTCATCTAACTGCCAGAATACATCCAAACAACTATTCACCAGTTCAGGTTTCTCACTAAAACTAGATATCAGAGCATTTTCTAAAGTTACAGGGTTTCAAGGACTTTTTCACAAAACTCTACGTTA
>NC_047652.1:15891176-15976939 GCF_902201215.1 Prunus dulcis
GAGAAGGAGCACGACCATAGGCAGCAACCATCACAGTGGCAGGACCATCACGGGCAGGAGCATGGAGGGCAAGATGGCGTTGTTCAGCAGAGAGCAAGAGAGCCTCAAGATCAGCATAGGTAATAGGGGTTTCACGAGCTTGAGCAGACGCAACAGTTGACTCATATAAGGGCCTAACATTATTCATAATGACAGCAAGAAGATCGGAGTCAGGAAGAGGAGAACCAGATAACGCGAGATTGTCAACAATAGCATTGACCTTGTCCAAGTAATCAGCAACGGAGGAATCACCACGAGCAGTGCGGAAGAGTTCACTACGAAGCTGCAAAATCCGATTTTGATTCGGAGAGGCGAAACGGTTTTCAAGAGCCACCCAAGTAGAACGAGCAGAGGTAAAACGAGCGACGGTGGCGAGAACCGTAGAACTAAGAGAACCATTGATCCAGGATAAAACCAATTGGTCTTGCTGAATCCAAGTATCATAAGCAGGATTAATGTCATCAGTAAGCTTGCCCTTGTCATCCTGAAGAAAAGGAGAAGGAGCGGCAGCACTGTTGACGAAGGACATCAGGTTGCGACTCTTGAGGAGAGGGAGAATCTGGGCCAACCAAAGGGGATAGTTATTGCGATCAAGCTTGATATGAATAGCTTGAGAGACAGAGGGAAAAGCAACAGCGGAATCAGAAGAAGAAGCCATGGGGAATTTTAAAAAAAAAAAGGTAGATAGAAGAGAATTTTCAGACTGTAAGTCAATAGGCTCTTGATACCATGAAAGAAATAGAACGTATGGGGTAAAGCCTCAATTCTCATTAGGGCATATTGTATTGATTTATACAGTATTACAGATAGAGTCCTATATCAAATATGATAAGGATACAATGTTATCAGATAACTAAGAGGAATGTGATAAACGTAAATACAAGATAAGAGTCCTAAGGGCAATAGTCATTTAATATATATGACCGAGCTTTACTCTCTAGGAAATGTGATGTTGCCATACACACATCAACTCCTATGTGTCCATCAAACTCTTATGTGTCTAGTCACCAAAGGTTTCTGCTTAAAGGGTGAAAGTGGGACTTGGAGCAACTGAACCATGTATCTCCTTCTATACCAAAGAAATGTTGAGTTCTATATATGGAAACAACTTTTGAATCAGCATTGTCTCGATTAGTAAACAAAAGTTCAATAGGTCCATTCTAGGTGAGATTAAAGAAGCATTTCTTGGACAAATTGGTGGTATTGGAACTATTTTATTAGGCAAGATACCATTTAATCGAAGTACCACGACTTACGGGAGTATTCTCAGGTGGCACTTGGAAGAATTTCTTGGAATTACTGATCCTAATCAAAATTTTGGGGTCTTGGACAGCATGTCACACAAGGTATGTTGTTATTATTTTGGTGCAAGTTTGTCATGTTCATATAATGTCCATAGAGATGTTTTTAAGTATCAAAAACCAGAATGGAAATAAGATGACATCATAGGTTCAAATTTACCTTCTATGTGTTTCTACACATAAAATTTGTAGTATTTATGTGTAGAAAGCAGTGTTTTCTGGCTTATGGATGATGGGGAATGAGTTAAAGATTGAACTAGAACTATGTACTTGACATATCAAAGCAGTGCCAAAGATTCATCTATTTGCATTTTGAGAGGCTTAACTGCATATCTTCAAAAAGCTCAAGGACAGAGAAATCAGAAGCACCCTCAAGATAAATAGGAAAAAATTGATGACAAATTGTTATAAATTGCTCATTCCAGGGCTGTTTTCAATATTTTCTCCTTTTGATCATGTAATATGTTATGTGATAGATTAGGTAGGTTTATTAGGCTTCAAGTAAGTCGTGGTAAATGGTTGTATTGGAACATGTAATTTAGTTAGCTTTTAATAGAAATTAGTTCTTTTGAAGCTATATCCATTTTGCACATATTCAAAAAGTCTTGCATTCACATTGGAACTCCATATTCACCTGAAAAACAAGATAGCTCTATATGTGGGACATAATACACAAGCATCATGCGGCTCTTTGAAAGGAATTGTGTTGCAAGTTGTGAAGGATATTTTAAGAAGAAGTTTCTAATGCAAGTCATGCTATATGGATTTAGAGGTTATGCACATTTTTCTCTTTTCATTCATAGAGACCAGGATGAACTGTATATGCTGTTTATTTTAATTTTTAATTTTTTACACAGAGGCGATAGTATTTTATTGATGAAGAGGGTTGAAACAAACCAAATTATGTTAACACTACATGGGAAGGTGTTTGGACATTGTTTGTACTGATATTGTGCTGTATGTTAAACATTTTATCATTTTATTCAACCATAGTTTTACCACTTGAGGTAAAAATCTTATATAATTTTACCACTTCTAAGTATAAGAAAAATGATGAATTATTTTTACCACTTGAGGTAAAAATCCTATATAGTTTTAAGTTTGTATTGGACTATTTTTCAATAAATCCTAACTCCTACAGTTAAATTGATTTTTTTTCTTTTTAAAGATATTTTTTTTATATAAATAAACCAAAGGATTAGACGAGATTAGCTTCTCAGTATCAGTCATCAGATGCACAAACATCCACCACCCTCAAAGAGGGGACCAACACTTCGGAAGCCCCCCGCCCTCCCTTGATCATAATTTATTAATAAGAAACAAAAAAGAGATACAAAAACAATAGGGGGGACCGAACCAAACCCTACAGAAGAGAAAGACAATGACAAAAATGCACAACAACATGCTGACCTAAGAGACCAAAATTCTGAAAGAGTAAACAAAAGAAACTAGGAGAACCGGTAGTTAGGCATGCCCAGCCAATCTCGCTGACAAAAAGGTAAAATAAAAGAAGGTTCAGTATCCCACTAAATTAAACCAGAGCCCAAAGCACCATGATTTGCCAAACGTCAATAGCATAATTACCCAAACGTCAATAGCATAATTACCCTCACGAAAGATATGAGAAATCTTAAATGATATGTATTGGAAACGATACAAGCAATTGCCAATCAACTTGTAGAAGCCAAGGGACCAAATGTGGAGAGCGAAAGAATACAATATAAAATATATAAAATATAAACTAAAGAAATGCTATTTCCGTGCTTCACTGCATTGCAAGATTTTGATTGTAGCCGTTGGATTCAAAAGTAAATAAATAAATAATTTAATAAGGGAAGCATGAGTAGCTGCATCCATAAATAATTGATAGAACTGTTCAGTATATTGAAGTACTATGCTTTTTATTTTTTATTTTTTCTTTAATACAAAAAAGTAAGGGAAGTATGATTAGCTGCACCCATAAATAATTGATAGAACTGCTCAGTTTAAGGAAGTGATATTCTTTTTCTTATTAATTTTATGGAAGTGTTTAACATAAATAAATAAATTGTATGCAATAATGCAAATGTTATAACTTAATAGCTTCAAATAAAAAAAGAAAAAAGAAAAAAAAAGTTTAAAAAGTGGTTAATATTCATGCATCTTAAGTTGTATGTTCGATTCTCACTTTCCCTCATTTTGTATATAAACCTTGCCTTTCTCTTGAAATATACACATGAACATAAACCCAACAAGATAGAAACTTTCTTTTTGATGATATGAAAAGACAGAAACTTTGAGAAGAAGAAAAACGTACAATTTCGGAGGAAAATATAAAGCTTCAAGATAAGAAGAAAATTAAATATAAAAAATATTTTCAGAAGTTTCTCGAGTCAATCTAAATTTTGTAGATAAAGAGGCTTCCTAAAATGAATCCCCAAAAAGAAAAAAGAAAACAGAAAAAAGAAAAAAGAAAAAAGAAAAAAGAAAAAAAAAAGTCAGTTGAGTCTCTCATTCTCTCTCTCTCCTTCCCCAAATATATATAGTTTTTTCTCTAAACCCTTGTACAATGTACTAGACCAAGTCCTCACTCCTTAACAACAGCTGATATATATCCAAGTGTTTCTATAAGATTAGGGTTTCTCTTTCCCTCCAACTCCCTCTCTCTCTCTCTCTCTCTCTCTCTCTCTCTCTCTGTATATCTTTTTCTCTCTCTGGCGAGATCCGATAGTCAGCTAATGCAATAGGTATACTTCTTCTTCTGGGTTAACCCTCTGTTTGGTTTCTGAGAAAAAAAAAAAAAAAGATATATATTTTTTATATTCATGAACTGTTTCTTTTGACTGACTCACTGTTTGCCTTGTTTATCGCGGGAACCAAACTGAGGAAGACCCTCCATTCGGTTGCGTGATTGAGGAAAAATATATATTAAATTTTTAATCTTTACGCATGAGTGATGATATATTTGGTTTCTGTTTAATGAGAAATCACATTGGCTGAGAGCCAAGTTGTTGTGTTAAGGGTCAGTTTGTCTGCTTTCCGGGTCCCAATTTTTGCTGAAAATTTAAGAGATTGAAAGTTTAAGAATTTTCAGCTGAAAATATCATTTTTGAACAATAGGCTTTGATTCAGTTTACTTGTTGGCGATTGAGAATAGTTCTGCTCTACCTGGTTTGTAGTAATTACTGATTATTATTTAGAAAAATGATAGAATATGACATTTTTTTATTAATAAAGGCAATGTCTATCCGTCTATTGGGGTACTCTTGCAAGGTGCCATTAGCTTTAGTATACGCTGAGGTTTTAGAACTTCATATACTGCGTGTAACAATTGTAGAGCTGTTAATTGCTCTTGAGGACCTATCTGTTTTGTCCGTAACTATTAACTGCTAACCACGAGGAAATTCGTTATGTCTGACGCTAAAAGACAATTGCTTGGATGTCGCTTATGGTATTACGAGGAGGATGGAACTTTTACCCCATTGCATATGTGATTTTTCATGATAGAGACCAGTTATGTGGCGATGAAGAGTATATTGGGAACAATATAGCTTGCAATTACAGGGAAATATTCATATCCATTGAGCGTATGGCAACGGATAGTTGTGTATTCATCAGAGGCACGTGTATATTTGATTCTGATTTAGTGCCAAGTTGAATTAGGAAATTGATAATGGGCCTTGAGTATGACTAGTATATTATTTTCATAATCGGCCATTGATATTTTCTTGAATTGCAATTTATAATTTTTTATGTCTGTCCCAAAGAGATGAACTATTTTTACCTAATATATCATCTCAACACTCGTTGTGGCGCTCAATTGATATAGAATTGTACAAGGATGAGAAATTAATCAGGGAATCTATAATTTGCTAATATGGGTCCGTACTTCTTGTAGACGACAAAGTTTATGCTCATCATGGAAGCTAATAATTCTAACGTTTCGCGGGCTGAAGAACTTAAACTCCTTGCAAATGAAGCATATAAAGGTAATAATCTGTGCTTCTACAATTTGTTGTTACGTTTTCTTCTAATTTAGTTTGATATATCTTGCAATGAAGTGAACTATCCTTTTAATTCCTTGGATTAAAAAAAGAAAAAAGAATTTGTAGATCACAACTTAAATCATCAGAATTGGTTCCATGCTAATGAGATTTACTTTTGGTGTTCCTAAATAGTAAATCTTAACAAGTGACAAACATTATACACTCACACAAGTAGACTGAATTGAATGAATTTTTGTGTGGCATATTATTTTATCTATTTATATCCTTGCAACAAGCAAGAATCCTTACATAGAGATTAACTTTGAACACTGCTTTATTGGTTGTGAACTGTTGTTTCTGTAGTGATTTTTCTTTTGGTCTGGGTATGATCAGTGTGCTCACTTTCACTATTATTTCAGCTCATAAATTTGCTCAAGCTATTGATCTGTATACACAAGCGATTGAAGTAAACAGTCAGAATGCTGTGTACTGGGCCAATCGTTCAATTGCCCACCTTAAACTGGAGGAATATGGCAGTGCCATACAAGATGCTTCTAAGGCTATTGAAGTTGATCCTAAATACTCAAAGGTATGTTTTATGCCCTAAAATTTGTGCATCTGAATGTGTGTAATTATGTTCTGATAGTTTTCTATTGCTGCAGGGATATTACAGGCGAGGTGCAGCTTATCTTGCTATGGGGAAATTTAAAGAAGCACTAAAGGATTTTCAGCAGGTGCTTTGTGTAGAACTTTTTTTCCTGAAAATTGTGAACAATATTTATTTAACTTTTCTAGTATTGCATAATACTGAAAGAAGTTGAAAGCTCTCTTTATTCCAACAACCCTTTTGATATCAGAACACATAAAATATCTGCTTGATATTGATGTACCGATGACACCAGGGGTTTTTAAACAATCTATTCATCATGTGAAAATGGTTCTCTGCCTAGTTGATTGTTTTGTACGATATCAAAATTGTACATCTAATAGCATTATTGGTATACATGAGTTTAAGTTTCTAAAGAATCTGAGGAAGATATCATGTATGCACATTCTAGAGGACTTGATTTTTGTTCATTTAATCACCATCAAGTTGCATTTTAATTGTCTGTTAGGATTTTAGTCCACAATCTCTATCCTTATCCTTTGTGACTCACATGTCTTATATACCCAATCACTGGAGCATAGCTAAAATAGATGGTTCATGGAAACTGGAACAGGGTACGTCACCTACCCCTGACATGGAATGATAGGGGTAGAAAATCACAATTCATAAAGTCTTTAAGCAGAAGGTTGAATGTGATAAGACATGCTTAGGTCAAGTGTAAAAAAAAAAAATCATAATCTACAAAAACTTTATATTTATAATTATCATTTTTTCTTTCTTATGTCAAGAAACTAGAGATAAAATGGAAGGATACTTCAGGAAATGTGTTCTAAATTTTATTTTGGTAACAATTGTCTTAGATGTGGCATTGCATAAATTGTTCTACTTCATGTAAAATAGGTCAAAAGAATCTGTCCAAATGATCCTGATGCTACCAAGAAATTGAAGGAATGTGAGAAAGCAGTGATGAAGCTTAAATTTGCAGAAGCAATTTCTGTACCAGTGTCTGAAAGGCGTCCTGTAGCTGATTCTATTAATTATCGTTCTATAGGTATTAGTGTTGTTGATTTCCCACTTTATTCTGCTTATTGTATATGGAGTTTTTTTTATTTATTATTTATTTTTTATGTTGTTGGTATTTCCCTTTTCAAAATTTTCCAGATGTTCATCTTCCTATTTTTTGTTATTGTTGAAAAATTTACTAGAGTTGCTTCTATATGCTTCTGAATCCTGATAAATGTTCATGGCATTGTATGAATCTTACGTTTAAGATGTACTCAAATGCATGCATACCATGAAAGGAGTGAATGAGATAGCAGCCAGAATTGACTGCTACAAATCTTTCTTTTAGGTTTGAAATTTTCTTAACTGCAAGGTTTGCTCTTTTCAACATCGGTGTCTTTTTTCTTATAAATGTATGATGGCACTTGGTTTCTTTCTTGATTCTGTTGTTATTTTAACTGATTCAGTTTTTTATTTCTTTATGAAGTTCCGAACTTTGTTACTGATCCCTCTTTGTATCAATTTTATTCCCTGAAGCCATTTTTTGTGTCCGAACTCCCAATGGATAACTAAGAATTTGAAATCATGAATCTTTTCCAACACTTGTCATTAATGAAATAACAGTTGCAGATTTATCGTATATTAATGCTGAATGAAGTATGTTTAGGCTTCTTATAGCAGCTGCAATAAGTAACAGTGCTATGATAATTTTGTGTGTATAGTGTTGGTTCCACTGGTAATGCAAGTTATTTGGGTAGATATGGTAGCTGCAGCAGTGAGCATGTTGGCCATTCAAGGTGCCAAAAGAGTTAACATGTCAGTGTGGATGGAACTAATAGTGTGTTAGACTAGTAATTTTGAATGGTGATTTTTCCAGTGCTATGGTTCAGAGGGTCCTCTGTGTATTTAACAGTATATCATTTGCACATTCTGGAATTCTTACTACTTATTTATGGCCTGGGGCGCAATTTTTGTTAAGTCAATACAAGGTTTAAGCCTAAGTTCAAATACCTTGTTTCCACCTTTGTTAAAGGGTACATTTAGTAGGAAACCTTTGGATGAAGAGTTTGAATTGGGTCTGAGTCTGATATGGGAGGATTCTCTGTGTGGTTTCTCTCCTGTCAGCATGGTTTATTTGGACTCTGTAGTTCTCCCATTTGGATGGACCGTACACAAAGGATCCTGTTTTAGTTATGCATGAGGTCCATCTGTCTCTGTTGCCATCCAGGGTAGGACCATGTTTCTGGGCTCATTCAGGAATCAGTCCTTGAAACATGTCTTCCTCAGTGTAGTTAGTACCCACAAAAAGCTTGATCAGCATTAAGTAACTGATTGTTATTTTCTTTTCAAAATTCTTTTAGTGTTAACTATATAGTGTCCATTAACAGTATTAATTAGAGTATTCTTATATATTCTATCATTATAGGAATGGGCCCCAGTACATCATCAATGTCCGCCGAAGTTGCCGTAGCAGCACTGGCAATGACAGTTGGGGCAGCGATGGTTATGATGAGAACAGCAGTGACTGCAGTTATGGCCACAGTAGTGGTGGTGGTCATGGTGGCCCTGGGGGCACTTTGGTGGCGTGGCTTCCATGGTGGTGTCTATACCAAGAGTCGAGTACATGACCTAGGTTTGAGTTCACAATCCATGGATACTAGAGAACAGTCACAAGTCACTGTCATAACTTCCAAGAGTTGGAGATTAGTTATTAAATAAAAAAGACTTGATAGTTGAAAAGTTGTGTTAGGTTCTAGCAGATGTATTACAAACTGATAGATACATTCACTGCTAATGCATTTTTTACCCTACCATTAAGATGGCATCCTTTCTTGAGAATGGATTTTCAGTCGAGTACATGATCTTAATGGAGTTGAAAAAGAGCTCGCCTGGGATATGGCAGATATTTACTCTAGCTGACCCAAGTGGATTGTTTGGGCCTTCTATTTTCTTTTCTTTTTTCTAAGTTAAGGCTTTTAGAGTTAGAGTTGAGTTTTGTTGCGTGTGCTAAAAAATCTATGTTGCTTTGGATCTAAGGGTAGACACAGAAAATTGGAACAAAGACTGAGTTTGTAATACTGAGAAAATAATCATACTAGGAACATTAAAATATTCATTTTAATGAAATTAGAATGTCAGTATATTATAAAAATAAAGATAAAGTGAATCTGAATCGTCATGAGCTGGATATATCTTTCTTTGTGCTTGTGTGAATTTGCATTAAGTAGCTTCATTCTGTGCTTGTGTGAATTATTACATTCGCATGTGTTGTAAAAGTTATTACCTATTAAAATGAAATGGAGTTGCTAATTTCTTTTGTTGATGATGAGACTTGTGACAACATTTTGTTTGGCTCATGTTGTACTTTTTGAATTAAGTAAAGAATACAATTATAAGAATAGATGGTTCTGTTTGCTTCTTTTTGTTCAGTTAAGAGATGTCAGAGAGAAATGAAAACAGGAAAATAGAAGCATTGAAGATTAGGAAGTATTATAGCGGCTTTATTGTTGCAAAGCTAAAGTTAGTACTTAACAGAGTGGGAGGTATAATTTGTATATTGATGACTGATTGAGCATTCATCGTTTTGTGCATGATAGTGCATAAAACTAGAGCTGTTAATTTATGTATGATATAATAAGGTCCTATCTTCGTCTGTATATGGTAAAGCTTATTTACGTTCTTTATCGCCTAGGAGAGCTATTGAAAGTGATATCTGTTTGAATTCCAGATGTGGAGCCACAATATTCAGGTGCAAGGATAGAAGGAGATGTTGTTACTTTGGATTTCGTGAAGAAAATGATGGACGATTTCAAGCATCAGAAGAATTTACACCAACGGTATATATGGGAATCACAATACTATGTCACGGAACTAGTCAACAAATATTATTGGGCAGTCTTTTTACTTCACTTTGTATCGATATTGTAGATATGCCTTCCAAATTGTCTTACAAACGAAAGAAATGTTGCAAGCCCTGCCTTCTCTTGTTGATATAAACGTTCCTAAGGGCAATCATTTTACTGTTTGTGGTGATGTACATGGTCAGGTAATTACATTTCTTCCGAATTCATAAGATGCTGGTTCAGTTGCTTGATTTGACTTGGAACAACATACAGCATTTCAAATCTGAAAGGTTGCTTGTAAACATGAAGAAGGTTACTTGATAGACAATAAAGGCTATTGAATAATAGAATGTTTAATACTAGGTGAAACAACAATATCTCAGATTCCTATTGTCTTGTATGGTTTTGCTGAAGTCAGCCTACTTCTGAAAATCTATCATAGCTTTGATATTCTTGTTTCGGTGGCTAAGTATAATGTATCTATATATGTTCTGGGCACTCTTTTATTTGTTTGTATGTAATGCCTGCAGTTCTATGATCTCCTCAATATTTTTGAGCTTAATGGGCTTCCTTCAGAGGAGAATCCATATCTATTCAATGGAGACTTTGTGGATAGGGGATCTTTTTCATTGGAGGTGATCCTAACATTGTTTGCATTTAAGTGCATCTCTCCATCAGGTGAATCAATATGTTTTCTTGATTGGTTTGCAAATAATTTTGTTAATTTAGTTAGAATTTTTGAGCCTTCAGTATCTCATATGTTTAGTTAAGTTGAAGCAACGTCGCAATTACTATGTTGTGACTTAATTATTTCTGTCCCAATTAATTACTTTTCTAAATTCACTCCAAAAAATTTATCTACATTGTTTTAGATTTATAGAACTTACATTCAATTATGGCTTCGTTTGCCCTTCTTTCAATTCCAATTTAGTTTTAACACACATTTCTTTCGCCCAGTAATCTGATCATGTTCTAACTCTTTTCAATTAAAAGAATTCACGTTCTGACTTGATAACCTTTTTTATCATTTTCAGCAATATATCTTGCAAGAGGAAATCATGAGAGCAAGAGCATGAATAGGATATATGGTTTTGAGGGCGAGGTCCAGTCCAAGTTAAGTGAAAAATTTGTGGAGCTGTTTGCTGAAGTGTTTTGTTGTTTACCGCTGGCTCATGTAATAAATGGGAAGGTTTTTGTAGTTCATGGGGGTCTTTTCAGTGTTGATGGGGTTAAACTCAGCGACATTAGAGCAATTAATCGGTTTTGTGAACCTCCTGAGGAAGGTAATTTATTACGTTCCTCCCCTCTCCCTTTATACTGCATTTGGATGACGTCTGTCATTGGCCTTTACCAGTTGAATTTAAAAATTGAAAATTTCATCACAAACCTTCTGTAAATTAATTTGTAGGCAGATTTTATATATATGTTTCTGGGTTTCATCAGGGTTGATGTGTGAATTGCTGTGGAGTGATCCACAACCTACACCTGGAAGAGGCCCGAGCAAGCGAGGTGTAGGCCTTTCATTTGGCGGTGATGTGACAAAAAGATTTTTGCAGGAAAACAATTTAGGTATGTCTACTAGTTTTGGCAGGGTTTATTTTATTTTGTTTTATTTCTGAAGTTAGTACTGCTACTTATCAAAATGCATGAGGTTTTACATTGCTTAATCAATATACAGATTTAGTTGTGCGCTCTCATGAAGTAAAGGATGAGGGATATGAGATTGAGCATGATGGCAAACTCATCACTGTTTTTTCTGCTCCAAATTACTGTGATCAGGTAACTGCATGATGGCTACTTGGCTAGTCTTCTATCATTACTAAAGTGATCTTCTAAAACTTTTTGTGTGAACCTTACCTTACCAGTAGCATTTAGATTTTATTGAGGGTTATTTTTCTGCACATCAAACGTGCGGCATGAATAGTAAAACTATCTTACGACTGTACATTTGGAAGTCCTCTGAGAATCGAAGATTCCAACAACCATGATGCTGCCGCTGTTTTTTGATCTTTTGTTTTTCCTGAAAGTGGAGTGATTTATGATCTTCCGGTATTTATTGAGCCCATTCCAAAATTTGCTAATATCCATGTGTAATAACCTTTGTTTATGGTTTGGATGCTGCAGATGGGTAACAAAGGCGCCTTTATCCGTTTCGAAGCACCAGATTTGAAGCCCAACATTGTTACTTTTTCAGCAGTGGTCAGTGGCTCCTGTCAATTTAGCTGCTCCAATTTTTCAAAAACAGAGTCTCTACTATTTCTCCTTTAGTGATGATTTGTCTGGTTGCGCTCAAAAGTTTCCTTGTTTATAGGTGTAATATATAGTGATTGTTGGTTTTACACCTATTTATTTTTCTCTGTATAATATTGCAGGACCATCCTGATGTCAAGCCGATGGCATACGCGAATAACTTCCTCCGACTCTTTCAGTAATTTATGTGGCTGAGCGGAAGGGCCAACACAGTATCTTTTTTTCGCTATCCGACAACTTTCCGGCTGAATACAAATTCGTTTCCGAAGGCTACTGGAGAAGGGTTGGTGCATGTTGACATGCACCATGTAGCTGTGATTATTTCCGTCTTTTGGTTTACCTGTCTTTCTTGTACTTCTCACCAGTGGGAAGAATATTTCAGGCATTTTCTTTGATACCGTTTGTTTGATCTTGTGCTTGCTCGGAAGCGAGGCTTAGATGAAACTCATTAGCACATGAAGAATGACTGCCAGCTAAAAGTTCATGGCGTTTTCTCTCTGTTTATTTTATTTATATGATTTTTTCCCCTCGGGTTGTTGGAGATTCAAGTACTGGCGTAAATATGTCATCAGATGTGTTTTTCTTTTTAATTTTTATAATCTTTTTTAATTTTCAATGATATTGACTTGTAAATATCTGAATCATACTTTATTTTGACCTGTAAATATTGTAATGTAAAATTCAAAATATAAGTCATCTGACTCTATTTTGTTTTCGAAAATTCATTTGTGTAGGGTCGAATCTACGTGTGCATTTCAAGACAACTCGCAAATTGTTCCCAAAGAAGAAAAAAAACTCCTGATTCCATACCAATTGCAACTAAAATATAAAACGAAGAAAAGCGTACCAATTTGTAATCGGCTATACAGCTTTGTAGTTCCTGGAGGGAATAATAATGCTAGAGAGATATCGCTGATGTGACGATTTCTTATTTGCTGTGAATAATGAAGGTCCAAAACCTAAATGCAACGCTGCCACATTAGTTGGTGTCTACTATCGCTCTTGAGTGAATAATCATGTCGATGATGGCGTGGTATAAATGTGTGTGTGTGTGTGTTTTTTTAAAAAATTCAGGGTTTTGGGTATGAGAATCAGGTGCTTCAAAATTTGGACTCAATTCTAGGCCCAGCTGAACTCATTTGTTAACGTGGCCAATTTGGAGATTGGGCTCGGGTTAGGGCAAGCCAAACCCGCCCAAAATCGAGCCCTAGTAAGAAAAGAATTAGAAATCACGAGTTGTGTTTTGCTTTAGCTTCCATCGTCGTTTCGAGGCTCCAATTGCTTGCGTTCGTCGACGCAGCTCTCCGGCGTCGTTTTGCTTGATTTGCATTTCAGGTTTGTTTATTCGCCATCCCTTCTGTACCTCTTTGCCCCTCTCATAAAATTCTCTTCCTTTTTCTCTTCAAAATCTGTCTCACTCACCTTTCTCTTCTTAGCATCTCTGTTTGGTTGCCGAGAAAATTAACCAGCTTCTATTAAAAATTACTTCTCAAACCTAGAGTTGTACCACCACTGTTTTCGGCTCACTTATATTAAAAACTAATGATAACATAACTAACCCGTAATCTCGTTTTTCTTCTCTTTTTCCTCTGTTTTCTCGGAGGAACCAAACTAGGGTTTTCATTTTGGTGCTGATTATGATGAAGGATTAGTTCTGTGTTCGGATACAATAAACTATTGTTTGCAGATTACAGGGTTATGAATTTAGCTTTTTAACGTAAAACGAATTTATGTGGCACTTAAGTCCTGAATTGGTTTAATTATTTAATTTTATTTTGGGTTTTTGGGGCTGTGTCTTAGTTGGTAGCAAAAGTTCCTTTTAGATAGGTAAATGAAGATGATTAGTGTAACTTCAAGTCTCAGTGTATCATCTGAGCTGAGACAAATGGATCTTGCACCCTTTGTTTCGTTCCTGGAAAATTACAAGAGGAATTGAAACACTTGATGATGGGTAATGATGTTCCGAATGAGTGGATGCTTGTTGATAAAAGTTGTTCTTTTTTCCTCACTTAAAAATGAAGTCCATGGGAAAAATTATAAATTGGAGTTCTAGAGTTTCTGGAGTGAAAACTAACTGCAGTGTGAGACTTTCCTTCTGTAATGATCTCTAAATTCTAGTATTGGACATATTGGAAAGTGCAGAGATTGAGACCTTCATTCAAGGCCCTTAATTTGATCGGGGTAGGTTTAGAATCTGTAAAAGAAGTTTAAATTCTAATGTAAATAAAGTTTTTTTTTCTTGGTTCTTTCTAACTGCAACATTTGTGTATTTATCCCAACTTATACTCAAATTTACGTCATTCCCATATGTAAACCAAACTGCCTGGAGCTTAAACTCATCATATAGTGTAAACTCGATAGAAGTTAGAGCCAAATATAGAGTATAATTAATTCCTTTCGTAATTTTCTCATTACTTGCATTTGACAGATGTACTAAATGTGATTATGAACTTAAGATGTTGCTCTCTAGTTATTTTGTGAAGCTAATATTCCCTCTACACTGTGGATAGTTTCTGTCATTGGCAGTAATGGACCTAGCACTAATGGACCCTTATGGGACAAATCCTGGACCAATTGATGGTTCAGTGCTTTATGACCAGGAGAAGCATGTGTCTTCAGCAGTTTGGGATGGACAGGTGCAGTGTACCCTCAAATAAGGATGCTTATTATTAATATTATCGTTTCATTCAGTTTTATCTAACAAACTTTTTGTACTAATATGGATGGTAATTTATACTTTAACTAACACTTACAGGAGCGTGGTGCACTTAGATGTCATGAACACACTTCGAAGCTTGATCAATGGACACTCACGGAAAAGCAGATTGAGTTGGTAGATCAGGCTGGATTTGGTTATTTAAGATTGATTCCTGCAATTAGTCTAGATAACCCACTCATTTCTGCCCTAGTCGAAAGGTGGAGGAGAGAAACGAACACTTTTCACCTGAATGTTGGAGAAATGACAGTAACTCTTAAAGATGTTGCGCTATTGCTTGGACTAGCTATTGACGGAGAACCTGTTATTGGAATAACTCATACCACCTGCAACTCCGTTTGTGAGAGGTATCTTGGAAGAGCACCAGAGTCTAGTTATACTAGTGGTGGAATGGTGAAGCTAAGCTGGTTGAAAGAGTTCTTTTCCTATTGTCCTGAAGATGCACCACTTGAAGTGATTGAGTGCCATACACGTGCTTACCTCTTATACCTTGTTGGAAGTACAATATTTTCCACTACCACTGGGAATAAAGTCCCTGTCATGTACCTTCCATTGTTTGAGAATTTTGACCTATGTGGGAAATATGCCTGGGGGTCAGCAGCTTTGGCATTCTTGTACAGGGCACTTGGCAATGCCTCACTGAGATCTCAAAGTACAATTAGTGGCTGTTTAACACTACTACAGGTTATTTACATGCCTTTTCTCTTTAATTTTTTTTCTTCTTATTTTTCTCTTTTTTCAGCAGTTCCTTTGATTGCAATTTTTTTTTTTTTTCGCAGTGCTGGAGTTACTTTCACCTGAATATTGGACGACCAAAGCTCAACACTGATTCAATGCATGATCGTTTCCCTTTGGTGCTTAGCTGGAAGGGAAAACAAAGTGGGCCAACAACAAACCGTGATGTAGTGTTTTACCGTAAAGCTCTGGATTCGCTGAAATCATGCGACGTAAGTTTTTCCTTGTTCTTTTCTAATATTTATCGATTTGATTTTATATTCTAATATTTAGTGTAGAAGCATAATACATTTGGTATGGTGCTGACTTACAGGTGGAGTGGCTTCCTTATAGAAATATGGACAGTACAGTGATTCCAGAAGATATCAAGAGTAATCTAATTTTAGGGAGGTCAAAAACAATGCTAATATGCTTTGACAAGGCAGAAAGGCATCTCCCAAATCGTTGCCTAAGGCAATATGGCATGTTTCAGTCAATCCCAGAGGATGTACAGCGATGGGAGAGAAAGAGTCGTGGAGTTGATGGTGGGGTTGACTTGTCGGGTAAAATGGAATCAGAGATTAATGAATGGTTGGAACGTCGATTTCATATTGTGGAAGGTGATGATGGTGCGGATGAAAGTGATTATATGCAGTGGTACCTGAGAATTACGCGTAAGTTTGTAGGGAGGCCTATATCTCTCTCGTCTGAGTTTCAAAGAACGGTAAGGCTGTATTAATTAACTAGTTAATTATGAACTTATTGGTTATTGTCAAGTATGAGGAATTATGTATTAATTTTAAAAGATAACATTATTAACTTTTGCAGAATGCCGGTTTGAGGGAGATTGCACGCATGGCAGATACATTCTCAACAAATGGGTTGGACGAGGAACAAGTTGATTTAATTAATAGTATCAGGACTATTGCGCATGAATGTTTGAGGGATCAGGTTGGCGGTCCGTACATAGTGTCAGCCACCCCACAAATTGAAGTTGGGAAAAGGATAAGAGGGAAGGAGAGGGTGAGAAGGAAAGGTACGGGAAAACGTTTGCGGAAGGATGATCCAGCACAATATATTGCTGCTAGTGAGGATGATCAGTCTCAGTATTGTGGTGCCACTGTCAGGGTTGAGCAGTTACCATTACATCATCTACATAGAGAGGAAGATCATTCACAGCTGTGTCCGG
Source organism: Prunus dulcis (assembly GCF_902201215.1). Taxonomy (NCBI): domain Eukaryota; kingdom Viridiplantae; phylum Streptophyta; class Magnoliopsida; order Rosales; family Rosaceae; genus Prunus; species Prunus dulcis. The sequence continues at coordinate 15,907,803 of NC_047652.1, forward strand.
TTGATAACGAGGTGACTGGTTTGGATATGATCAATGGAGATGGTGAGGGTGAGAATATGCAGCTATGCAATGCTGACATTGGGTTTGATCATTCAGAGCTAAGCCATGAGGCTGGTGAGGAAGGTAATGCTGAGCTAATCCATGCTGTTGTCAAGGTTGATGACACACAGCTCTTTGAAGCAACCGGAAACATCAACGACTCACAGCTTTGTGATGTCATGAACGAAGTCAAGGAATCACAGTTTTCTGATTCAGCTAAGGTGGTTGATTCACAGATTTGTGATGCAACTAACGAGGTCGGTGACTCAGAGCTTCCTCATGTTACCAGTGAGAGTGATCGACAAACATCTAAAGTGGAAGCAGAGGTTGTTTTAGAGTCTTCTCTTGAAACTCCTCAGGATATTGCACAACAGAGTAAATGTAGTGTTGTAGTATAAAGTAAAGGTGCTGTCATGCAATTTTTCTGAGGTAATCCTTTAACATGATTAAAGACCACTACTCGGATTTCTACTGTTTTCCCCTTGCATTTCCTTCTATATATCAGATGAATCCATAATTCCTCATTATTTTCTGATAGGCAGCGCGAGGCTAACAATACAAATATGCAGCTAGATTAGTAGTAAAGTAAAAGCTCTTAACATGTATAAAGGCTGTGGATTTTGGCTAGACAATAAGATACTTGTGATCATGTTGATTAGTGTACTGTTTTCTGCTGTAAAATTTCAGGTTTTTATTGCATCTGATCTATTTTGATAACGTCTTCTTTAGTTTTTAGATTATTCATTTTCTTTTCCAAATGTAAAGGTAACTGGAAGTTATGTATATTTTTATCTCTTTGAAATTTTGAAGTTTCTGCTATTGGGTGTTTATGTTTTTTCAATTTGTTTCTTGTTCTGTGTATATTTACATAGATTGCTTTCATATTTTCAGTGACCTCTATACAATTTATGCCCAAATGCAATATAAGTACAACTGTACACCATTGAACCATATGTGGGTGTGTAAAGGGACAATGGGCCCATAAATCTGAATCCAACATGGACCACTAGAGGCTACGGCATTATTTGCAGATAAAAATATAACCTTCCTTCTGCACTTTGTCTTGAGTAACTCATGTTTTGACTTGGGGTAAATCATGTTTTGACTTGGGGTAAATCATATTTTGACTTGGGGTAAATCAGGTTTTTTTGTTTTTTTATTTTTGTTTTTATACAAGTGATATTGGAAGAGGTGAGTTTTCTCACAAACACACACTGCCAATATGTAATAAGAGTTCGAACCTGCTCATGTTTTAATTTAGGGTAAATCATTTTTTTTTTTAACGAAGGTAAATCATGTCTTGACACAACTATTCCCTTCACCATGCTTAAGATGAGGACAAACTTAGCAAATTTGCATTCAATTCGAGCTTGTAATAATTACTTAGGAATTCAGAACACTACGTAATTGGATAGTTGGATTAACCCCTCTGTATTTTGTAGTCGGTGTTCAGCAGTGTCAGAAAACTAGCAAAACCCTAAACACACCAACTAGCAAAACCCTAGACACTCCATCCTCATAAAGTCCACAAGTAAAATCTTACTTTACCATAAAGAAATCAGTACCTGTCTTCAAGTTTTAGTTTTTTAGTTTTCAGCAATTGTCTATTACAAGTTTAATGTTTTGTGCTACTATGCGACACTGCCTGGTTTTTCCTTTCATGTCATGATTTTCTGTGAACTCCATTGTTTAAGTTTAAGGCTTTTGTTTATTAAACCCAATAATTTACACCAGAATTTGAGGTTGAGAAAAGACGAGCAGCATTTCCTTTTGTGGAGCTACAGTTCCAATGTAACTATTCTGATTGACTTAAGTTCCCATGGTTTGTAGCCACCCTAGTGCTTAGTGGCCCAATGTTATTTAAAAGTATGGATTGGCTGCAGAGTTATGATGGATTTTTAAGTTCATATCTGGATGAGGAAAAACTACATAGGATGAGCATGGGCTTTAGCTATCTACACTCCAAACTAATTACTTCGTAGTTTTTTCTCTGCACTCATGGAAAGACAACAAACAATTAAAAAAAATCACTAGCCAAGATTATTGTGAACCATAAGACAAAAGAAGAAAATAAAAATAAAAATAATTCCAATGCTTGGAAAAGGGAAACATGCCCCTTATTTTCCACAACACTCAACTTTCTGCCTAGTAAGTTCTCTCAATCTCTTGACCCTACCTTGGCTTTCATATAATCAAAATCTCACTCAAATGTCATGAGCACTCCACCTATCACTTCAGTCACTTCTTTTACAACTCTCTCTCTCTCTCTCTCTCTCTCTCTCTCATAAGTGAAAACTTGAAAACTTGAAAACTTGAAAACTTGAAAGCCACATCTAAAAAACCACACAACAAAATGCTGCAACTGAGCAGGCCGCCTCAATACCTGGACACAATGCACTGTTCCTTCTCACTCTCTCTCCCTCTAATTCTACTTCTCCTCTCACTCCCTTCTTCTATTCCTTCTGCCTCCACCACCAATCCCCACCATGCAAATAAACAACCACCCATCAACGCCCCCAAGCCCATCAACACTATGGCTCCATCTGAAGCAGAAGCTCTGTTCAAGATCATGGACTCCATGTCCTCTGATCAAAACTGGAGAATTTCCCATCCTAACCCTTGTCAGCCAGGCTCATCCTGGCCTGGCATTGAGTGCAAAGTAGGAAAAGACAACTACCTACACGTCTCCAGGCTTGACTTTGGCACCCCACCAAATCCAACTTGCAAAAAAACAGCTACATTTCCTTCACAAATCTTTGCTCTCCCATATCTTCAATCTGTGTTCTTCTTCAATTGTTTCACTCACACCAAAACCACTCTTACTGTTCCACAAAACAGAGCCTCCCCTGCTTCACTTCAACAGCTCAGTCTCCGATCTAACCCAGCACTCGTTGGCCCAATCCCACCTCAAATTTCAACACTCAAGTCCCTTGAAATCCTCACGTTGTCACAAAACCGCCTCACTGGCCCAATTCCATTCGAGATTTTCAGCTTGGGCAGTTTGGTACACCTGGATTTGAGCTACAATATGCTCACAGGCACTATCCCATACCAGCTGGGCAGTCTCAGAAACCTTCAAGGCCTTGATTTGAGCTACAATATGCTTACAGGGGCCATCCCAAACACAATTGGCCAACTGGGTTTGCTTCAAAAATTTGACTTCAGCTCAAATTCACTTACTGGGGGCATTCCTGATGGCATTGAGAAGCTCAGTTTATTGGTTTTCATGGCTCTGAGCAACAACAAATTGGGTGGGCAATTTCCAAAAGGTCTGGAAAAATTGCAAAGCTTGCAGTATTTCATTTTGGATGGCAACCCAATTCATTCACCTCTGCCACTAGAGTTTGGTAAGTTGGTGAAACTTCAAGAACTCAGGCTTGCTGATTCTGGGTACTCTGGCACAATACCAGAAAGCTTTTCACAGCTTAAGAATTTAAGCACTTTGTCGTTGCAGAACAACCGTTTAACGGGTGAAATTCCGGTTGGTTTTGGCAGTCTCTCACATATATACCACATGAATCTGAGCAGAAATATGTTGGGGGGTGTTGTGCCTTTCAACTCAAGTTTCTTGAAGAGGTTGGGAAGAAATTTGGATCTTAGTGGAAACCCAGGTCTTTGTTTGAGTCCCTCTGAGGCACACAGTTCGAAGATTGGAGTTAATGTTTGTGGAAAGAATAACAATGCGTCTTCTATCCAGCCCTGGAAGAAATCTCAAGCTCCATCTGGGCTCTCCAAGCCATTGTTCCTATTTACTGCTTTATGTGTTTGGGGATTGCATCAAATGTTGTTTCTGGTATGACAAAGTATGTTAGTGCTTTAGTCCAAATTATTACTGGTTATTATGGTGCTAGGTCACTGTAGAAAAATATATGTAGATTGTTTAATAAATATAAGGATTTTCTGGGACTTTGCAGGATATGATGTGCATTTGGGTTCTTTTAGTTTACAAGCATTAGGAACTGCCAAGTTTAGAAGAAATGTAAGGTTTGCTTCTGCTATACAAGTTTCTATTTTTAGCAGACTCCCTGGTTCCTGTATAACATGTGTCTAGTGTATTGTAAATTACTGGCTTTTTGTTTCAATTATTTGCATCAAATGTTCAAGAAAAGTATAAATAGTTTTCAGGAGGTAAATTTGAAACCATACTCTCTTTAATCAACATAAAATTTGATGTTTTTTATTTTCCATAAAAGTTTGAGGCTCCTGATTTTTACTACTTTTTTTTCTTCCTTTTGGGGGAGAGATTTTCCATTGGCATTGGATACTCCTGGCCTCCTTTCCTATAAGGAGATACTCCTCTTTCTTGCGAATCACTGTTTGACACATATGCAAAAATAATTCATCAAAAACACAAAAAGAAAAACTTCACACATGTCATACTCATATTAGTAGCATTGTAGGAACGCCTACTTTCATAGCAAGAAGAGTAAAGTATTTTCCGCAAAAGAAAGCATCATCTGACACTATTTTGGGGAACATGTGGTTTGCATCTCGAAATTTATCTTGCGTTGCATGTCACACGGCTCATGTTGGTTCGATAAAAAGGCTTAACTTAAGCACAAACATATATAAATAGAAAGCCATAATAAGTTTGCTGGGACCAGATAGGTTTCTCTTTGGAAACTAGACATCAATTTACAACAATAATATTTCTACCACCCAAATCAAATGTACAATTCAATAATGTTTGGTCCGGCACATGTGTAAGAAAAGAACGACTGGTTTTAACTTTGTAAAACTTTATCAAATGGGAGTGAAAAAGAAGCTACAGACGACAATGCCCCCTGAGAGGAGGTTGATGAAACAAAGACCACCACCTGCAGAGAGGACTGAATAATGGCCAAGGACACATGAACATAATAAGAGCTGGATCCCACTCTCCCTTTTAGACTATTTGTACACAGTGTTTTGGTACATTTTACTGCTTGTGACCTATATTTACCCCCACCACCCCCATTCAATTTTTGACTCTGCACATTAGGTAACCCTAGCTATATCATCTAGCTAGCTCTCCATGTTATTTCAACTTAGAACTTTGAATTGGTATGCGTAGCTCCTCACATTGATCTTTTTCTATATTTATCCGAAGTCTGGCTTCATCACTGGAAGTGTTGTGCATAACATACTTTAAGCTCGAACTGTTTGTATGGTCACAATTCATAATTTCATAACATAACATATATGCCTTAATGGCGTATAGTGGATTATATGGTGACAAGTATGCATACAAGATACAAGATGAATTTATGGGCCCTCATTTATAAGGTGGGCAACCATTGTCAAAGTAGAATCAAATGCAGTTTCCCGTTTTAGGAAACAGTTCGAACAAGTAGACTCCAAAATCTCACACACGCCCATCCGCGTCCCCAGTGCAATAAAGGAGATAAACAAATGGTTTTATTGCACAGTCACTTGTCACACCCACTCAACATTTTTCATGCTTGCATATCTGAATCTACATTCAAAGGCTCATCACTGTGCCCACCACACTTTTGTCACCAAACAAATTTTTGGCAAAATATGAAGATGAAACATGAAACTCCCCAGAGAGAGAGAGAGAGATTTTACTGAAGGAGGAGGGTTGATGCTGATAGGAGGCAGGAGGGTAGGGAGACTGAGACAGAAACAATAGTTTCTGTCACTTTATTTGCTAACCAAAGTATATAAAGAAAAAGTTTGCAGAGTCTCACGTGGGAAAGCAGTCCTTTGTGCAAGTACAAATTTTCACACCCCAAGCTTCTCCTTTTTCTTTTTTCACCTACTTTGAGAATTGAGATATATACTTCGGAGTAAAATTTCAGATGTCATGTTCAATCATGTTGTCCTATTATATATATATATATATATATATATATATATATATGTTGAGTGAGAGTGAGCTAGGCTTTGAGCTTTGAGCTTTGAGCTTTGAAGAGCAAGGCATGCACGTGCACCTTTCTGCACACATCATCTCAAGGGCCATTTGAATGTCTGCACATATTGGAATATAACAGCTATATATGTCCTGGAGAGGGGACATCATCAAGTGGTATTATTATTTTCCTTGTAATTATGAGAGATATAAGGGGAAAAATAATAATAATAAAAAAAGATAGATGTGATAATACATAAAAACAAAATTCAAAGCTGCCTTTTTAAAGTTTAAAGTATTTCGTTTGTTCAATTTTTTATTATAACAAGTTGACATCTATTCCACCCTTCTTTCTCATTGAGATACATATGGCATCTTTCTTCTCTTTCAAAATAATCATATATATTTCAAGAAAATATTAATCTAAATTGCATGTTCAAAATGACCACTCACCTGCTTAATGTCCTAATATATTTTGGCCAAATAAAGTACAATTTGACCTAATTACCAAGAAAAGAAAAGAAGGAAAAAAAAAAAGAAAAAAAAAGAAGGTAAGATTTGATCTTTGTAAATGCCCACGAGGCATCAAGTTGTAATATTTTCATTTAGAATTAGTAACACGTCCTTACAAACAACTCAAAATACAAAAACCAACCCAATAGCAAACTCGAAAAGCATTCTATATCGCCAATGGGTTCCCATCCAAACCAGTCCATGTCAAGTATGTGTAACAAATAACCCCCAAACTCCTTAAAGCAGGAGGGTTCCAACCAAACTCAACATACACAGGAAGCCCAAAGACCAGAAAAACAGTGAGCCGAAGAAACACAATAAATGTAGCTCACTAGAAGCTAAGAAGCCAATACAAGGAGAAAATACATAGCAATTAAACAAGAATTATCAGTGCCAGAACCCAGCAATCAGACAAGGTACCTCTAGCTTGAAAAGGAGATAGCACCACTAAGAGAAGGAGCCTGTGCACTCAAATTCTTCCTAATGCTCAGCCAAGCATCACATCACTCCCCCTTCTCCTCCACCAGTTTCACATTACCCAGTCTCTGAATTTTCCCAGCAATAGAAAGGCTTATCCTCCATAAAACCCCAATCCTCAAACATGATAAACTCCAAAGCACATAGAAGAGGAGGGGGAAAGAACTGGCACAAAGGACAGTGAACAAACCCTAGAAAATCTTAGGGCATTATACCCTTTGCATTTGATCAAATAACAAAACACAGCTACACGTTCTTAAGCTCCTCACCTCTATCTGCTAAAAAGCTGCTACTCTGCAGGATGAACCTCTACACCATGGAACGATATGTACGGGGTCACATGAAAAACTCGGTAAGCTACAAAGCTCATGTGAGTAAAAACATAACAAAATAACAATTTGGAAGATAAATGAGAAAGCTCATGTTATAAACAACATCACAAGCGTCACACTGAAAAGATAAATGAGAAAAATACACTTGAGACTCCTCCTCTATAACACTACACGGATAATAAAACTCCAATGTAGTGCGTATGCATAAGCTCATACACGCGCATGCATACAAGACGGTGACAGACTAGTGCACAGTGCACTAACTGTTGTGGGGCCTTTCACCCCAGAGACTCTCCTTCCCTGCTTGCTTGCCATGGAATCATACACTCCCATAGAATAAGGGGACTCAACGCTCTATGTATAAAGAATTGAGCACATGAACACAAATTATATTCATCATCATACCTGCTGTCCATACATAAATAATCCCTACTAATAACATAAAATACATAGAATTTAATCCGAACAATAAGAGCACTAAATACGCAGTAAAAGAACAATAATACTTCCAAGATATCAAGTAATTCCACATAAATAAAACAAATAGATGATGTTTCATCCATATTCTATATATAAAGCAAAATGTAGAGAATGATGAAACATTCAAAATACCAGAAAATGCCCTTGATTAATTCAAACATTAAGAATTTAAATTATTAATTAAATGAGGATAATAAGGTAAATTCACTTTTTTTCATCTGCCGGTTGTAAATTATCAAAATATGAAAAGGAACAATTATTTCAATGCACAAAGGGTAAACTAGTAATTATGTAAATTTAGGGTTAAATTTGTAATTACTTGGAAAAAAATTCAAAACCTTCATCCATAATATCTAACTCGTTTCTTAACCAAATCATGCAAATAATATATCGATTTCATAGTACTCATTGAGACCTACAACCTTATTCAATCGGTCTCCTGAGAAGTCGATTGTTGTATAGGAGATAAGACTCCGACCAGACCATGGCTAAAAATAAAATCTAAACCTAAGGATACTCATGCAATAACCATACAAGGATATCAAAAATAAGCATACTAACATGGAAAAGAGAAGGATTTACGAAACTTCAAACGACAAGTGTGCAGCCGTTCCACGTTCTTTGCTTCCACTATGGGAGTTAGGGTTTTTCCTTTTTCTCCCTTCCTCCCTCTTCCCTCTCTAACTTGAAAAAGGGTTGTGCTTTTTTGTTTCGTGTTTGCTTCTCTTTTTACGATAGCCCACAACCTAGCACCAAAATATTAAGAAGGCCCAAAATTAAAAAACTAAGGGCTCTTTAGTTTTAACCCATAAAAAACTTAACTAATTTGGAAGAAAGATAATTAATTTTGCTTAATTAATATAAAACCAAAGCCACCTAATTTTACCAAAAGAACATCCAACAACCCTAAAATTACTACATGTGCCATTGTGCTTAACTGTCAAATACAGTTTATTTAAGGGTAGAATTGTCTTATCAGTTGTTATTTTTTACCTGGCCCAACGAATTTGGGCCTCTCTTTGGGCTAATCCAAAATAGTAGTTTTTTCCTAGGTATTAAAACGAAAACCAAAATATCCAATATCTTACAAACTAATTAATAAAGTTAATTATGTCTAAAACCTAATTTTTCTAAAAACTTAAAGAGTAAAAACGACCGCAAATATTCGGGTTATTACAAGTACTATGCGACACTTTTGATTATTCGATCTTGTATGTCCTGCTTACATGATCCTATATATCAAGGGTCATTAAATTATCTTATTCAAGACCAAAAAGTGGAAACAAAAGGAAGAGAAATTAACTTCGGTAGAATTCACATATACGCCGTGGTCATGTGACAAGAAAGACACATAAAGTAAGTTGTATATCATATTCTTCAACACTTCCTCTCACGTGAGGCCTGTTTTTTAGTGAACCATACATACAACCAAGCCCACATTGATAATATATATATATATATATATTCAAAATTCGGGTTTCAATTTGGGATTTTTGGTTTGATTCGGGTTTAATTGGGCCCAGTCAAACGACCCGCTATGATACCATATTAATTTTTAGAGGGACGAACCCACAACCTGCAACATCAATATTGTCTCCAACTTAACCACATGCTTATTCGGCAGGTGTAAAGTTTTTATACAAAATGTCTCGATGCTATTAGTAGTGAAACCATTCATTATATGACATATTTTATTTTGTCAAGTTTCCGACGTGGGACTTCATAATCTTCAATAGTATATAGGTTATTTGGTTCTTTAAAATTTATGATCCTTATAATGTTAAAGTATTTGATTAATTCTTATGTAGCCTATATACCCAATAACTTGATCCCTATAAGAAAAAGAAAAAGAAAAAAAATTTGTGCTCTCTTGATGAGGTAAAATATGTTGAATATTATCAATTATCGACATTTCAGAGTACTTTGTAATTATTTATTATGATGAGATGAGCTAATTAAGCTTAGATTCATTTTTTACTGCGAACGAAAATCTTTTTTTTTCTTTTCACATCAATTAGTTTTCGTTTGATGACATATGTCGATTTGTACGCTTCAGTCCCCAAACTATATAATTCCATATCTGCATAATCCAATATCTATTTCAAATAATACGTCGTTCTTTTCTTTTGAATGGGCTCTTAATTTGTTTTAACAAAATAAAATTAAAAAAAGTATGGTCATCTTACGTACATCCTTGCCAGATATAAGGAAATAAAAAACAAAATTTCTTCACCCAAATTTTTTTCTTATACAAACGAAACAATATTCTACTTTAATTTAATTTAAACTATGGAGAGATGGATTCGAACTCAGGTACAGTGTGGGGAGTACAACTGCTCTCTAGCCAACTTGACTAAGCCCATGTTTACTCACCCAAAAAATTTTAAAAACCAAAAGATGGATCATCACCTTTAATTTTTATGCATTCAAAAAATAGAAAAGTTGATATAGATTCAAATTTTCATTAAGGAATTGGGTTTAATCCTCGGATTTTGTGACTTTGATCCAAGTTCTTTGACTTTTGTGCCACATAAGATTACATTCTTTTTTAAATATTTTCTGATGTAATCTTCTTTTTTATTATTTTTTAAATCATTTTTAGTTCCAATGTTGCCCCTTATGACTTGAATCAAGTAATAGTTATTTATGTTATAATAATTAGCCATTTTTTGTAGGTAACATACAATTTTATTTGTCTATTTTTATATATGACTTACCTATCTAATTTATGTTCCTAACTTATAGGTAGTCTTCTAATTTGTGTTCCTAATTCATAGGTAACATGATTTGTCACTAAGTTTTTTTCGTTGTTAATAATAATGTTATTTACCTAGATGTCAGGTACATAATCTCATGTAGGGATGGCAAAAATCCCCGCGGGGGAGGGTCCCCGTCGGGTCCCCGACCCTAATGGGGGGAGATTTCGGGGCCAAATGGTTATCGGGTATGGGGATCCCCGAACTTAAAAAATCCCCGTCGGGTATGGGGAGGGGATGGTATTGGCGTCCCCATCCCCGAATCCGATCCGAAAATATATATATTTATATTTAAATAAATAAATATATAATTATAATATTTATGTTTAACCCTAAGCTAACCTCTCTCTCCTAATTCTTCCTAATCTTTTCTAGAATTTCATATTGATGTGATTTTGAATAGTTGAGTTGAACTTTATAGATAATTTGGATGTGTTGAATGATAATTTAATATGAAACTTAATGTTAAAATATATGATAAATATTTTTTGTGCAAAAAAAATCGGGGATTCGGGGCAATTATGGGGGATAGTCCCCCGACGGAAACGGGGACGGGGATTCCCCGAAACCTATTAAACGGGGATTGGTTCGGGGATGGGGGCGGGGATAGAGAGCGGGGACGGGGATGGTATTGTCATACCAGGCCCGTTGCCATCCCTGTGGGTGCTTGTCTGATAAAGTGATATATTATTACTTTTCATTTATTAAATTATATTTTATCCATATATTAGGAATATTATCAAGGAAAGAATTCAAAATTTAAATTCAAAAATTCAATTACAAGGAAATAATGCATTAAATGTCGATTTTCAATGTATTTTTCTTATTTACCTCTAAGGGTAAAATCGACACCACATAAAAGTAATAAATGTCTAAGGACCTACATCTAAAACTAAAAATGTGTGGACTAAACCCAATGACAGCTAATCGTTTTGGACCTAAATCTAAGAAACCCTTAAAAAAAAAGGTATACTTGAATATCAGGGCCGGTCTTGAGATTTTGAAGGCCCTGTGCAAACCTTAAATTGAGGCCTCACATTGTGATCGGGTATTTATTATTTCAGTTTGTGGTTGTGAAAGTAGATGGGATATTGAATGTTGATGTTGACATCGGACAAGCCTTTAACACAAGCAGGTTTTGAAGTCGAGTCCTGAATAGAAGTTGAGGCCCTACAAACTAACACAACTAGAAACGTCTTTGTGTCAACAATTTGCTCACTCTGTATATATATAACATTTGTCCTGCTATTTCCAACTAGAGTGCTGTTATTTCCACCCACCTGTCCTATTTTCTCACCCACTATGTAAATTTGAAAAATTAAAATCCTACTTTTCCACCCACCATTATTCCTAAAATACTCTTTAATTATTAATTCGACTAAACACCATCAACACCAAGTTAAAAACATAAAAATTTTAACCCAAAAAAACAAAAAACAAAAACATTCTTCATCTTCTTCATGTGTTTTCAACATCACGACCTTACCCTACCATATTAATATTCTCATCAACCCCTTAGCATCACTGGTGGCTTCACAACCGCGACACCACCACCACAACAACATACAACCAACAAGACTACAATGGATTTTTAATTGAAGTGATGTTATATGGAATAAGGACCCGTATGTGGGTTAATCATACTAAGAAATCTTTAAAATGGAATAAAATTAAAGGACAATTTGGCCTCTATTATCAACACCTACCAACTCTGACACAATATTAAAGGTGGAGCTGAGAATTTGATTTGAATTTTTTTTTAAAAAACTTTTCAAAGGATTGGGATGGGTAGATCAATGCTGGCTGAATTTGTTGAGGTCAGGAAGATGGAAAGAATATGGAGAGTAAAATAATAAATTTTTTTTTTAATTTGTTTTATTTTTAGGGTTTTAGAAGTCATTTTACATAGGGATAAATTTGTCTTTAAATTTTTTAAAATAAGGTGGGTGAAAATAGCAGCACTCTACATATATTATACACATGAAAAAAAATTGAGGCCCCTAAAAAATTAGGGCCCCTGTGCGGTGGCACCACTTGCACACCCTCAGGGCCACCCCTGCTGAATATATAACATATTATTGATAAAGACTTCATACTGTTAATTACATATAAATAGTGGATTTCTTTTAGTTTCATATATGAAATAATCCAATATGATCGAAAGATAGCAATGGCCAGAAATTTAATTATGATCAAAGTTCTTGTGGCGTTTACTATTAATATTTGGTTGATTAAGCTTTTGCAAGTCGGAGCAAAAGAGGATGAAAAACTTAGCACTTATCCCTCTCTCTCCCCACATTTACCTCTGCCTACTCATCTCTTCTCTCCTGCTTTGGATATGCATATTGGAATACCCAAAATTGAAAAATTCCAAACCCAGTTTGCGTGTGCAGTTGCACCAACAAGTTTTGTCATACTAGTAAATCTCATATCCCTGATAATAATAGGCATCTATTAAAATAAATTATTGAAAAATGTCATTCGGACTGCCTGCTAATCTGTTGCATACCAGGTCCTCTCTCTCTCTCTCTCTCTCTCTCTCTCTCTCTCTCTCTGTGACTGCCTGCTAATCTGTGCAAACATCAGATTATAATGACAATATAAGATGATATGTCCCTTTACATAACTTTGCAAATTATTAATTTGGTTTGTTTTTGCTATCATTTGGTATTCAAAGAATTAAATTAACTGTGGTTAAATATGTAGATTGTAGGGTTCATTTAAGCTCATGGGTTGTTTTAGGGTTTTGGTTATGTTGGGTTTGTGGCTTTATTTGGGCTTATGGTTAATTGTCGTGATGTGGGCTAGTAATTTTAGTGCGGCTTTTGTCCGTGTTAGTTTTGCTTTTAGCATGTTTGTTTATACCGTTAAATTTTAAGTTTATCTTTCATAAAAAAATAAAAAAAAAGGTTAGGTTTGTAGACTTATAATAGATTTGTTTGGAATGATGTTTCTTTGGTATCACTTAATACTAGTGTTCAAATTAACTAGGTGAGCTTTGTGAAGGCTTGTTAGTCTAAAAAGGACAGAAATAGAGATCTAAATTAGATGCTTGTTTATCCTTTTATATATGGTAGTATTAATTTTTTTTAATTATATCTAATTCAATGTTTTATATGAAGAACAAATTGTGTTTTTATGCATCCTTTCTATATGGATATGTAAAAGGAGCCCATTTTGATGATCATGAGTTTTCTCACATGAAACCATAAATCTCAAGGACGGCCAATGATGATCAAGTATTTAAATGTCGCCAAACCAAATGAGGAGGAAAGCAACAGTATGTGAACTAGCAGCAACAACAATAACTGTAAGAAGAGATATTATGTAGGGCCAGTTTGCCATTACTGTGCTGTGAAAATAATCATTGTTAGATTTGCTGTGAGAGAAATCAACTGTGAGAAAAGCAGTTTGGCGTTTAGTAAACTTTTTGTTAAAATTGTTGTTGGTACTAATTCCTACATAATCATTAAACCTAGCACATCTTTGAAACTGATTCCCGCATAATCAGAAAATGAAAGCACCTCATTAGCTGCTTTTCTTTATAGCTTTCTCTTACAACAATTTTTAACAATAAGTGATTTTCTCACAGTTTACTAAACGGGTTGGGCTTCCCAAAATTTTAAAAAAATCACTTATCACCTCAAATAAGCAGTGCCAAAAGGGCACATAGTGTAAGCTTGTTATGCTTTACAATAAGTCTTATGTAATTACACACGAAATGTTTTATTTTTTATTTTAAGGAAAAAGCATTACAAAGAAGATCCGCGCTGGATCTAATGATCATACAAATCAAAGTTAACTCTATATAACTAATATCTACCGAAACATGATGAAATCAAATACAAGTATTATTAGTAGAATGTCTCTTCTTGGCCAATAAATCTACTACCATATTAGCTTCCCAATAAATATACTGAAAAGAGCACATGATAAATCATGTAGCAAGTACAATCTACCAATTATTAACAAATTAATTCCCTTTTAAAATAAACAATACAAATATAAATTAAGAAAAATTAGTTTTATAATAAAAATGAAACATCTATCTTCCCCTCCTTCTAACTCCAAACCCCACCAATAGTCTCCACCTAACCTCAGCCACCCTCACCTCCATGTACCGTGTCTTATCCTTGGGGATGTATGAAAGGCTTACACCAGAATGGATGAAGGATGCTATAATGTTCAGCACAATCATGTGCCCTAAATTCTTTGAAAGATTATCTCGAGTTGTCAAGCTTCACGCATAGCCATCCCTTTTATGTTCCACTTTTCCTTAATAGGTTGGTGACTGTATTTCTGTTTCTGACAGCGAGAATGTGATATTATAACTTAATGCTTTGAGGAAATATGGAGGGAGAGGTTGCAAATTATGATTGGATTAATGGTTTAAGTATAAAAAATAGAAAATAAATTAAAGTTAATAGTAATTGACCTTGCCCTTGTCCTTTGGGGTGGAAACAAAAAAAGCAAGGGCTGCCACTATTCACGTGAATAGTGACAAACATTGCCTTGTCTTTACATTGCCCTTGCCCTTTGGGGTGGAAGTGCTCTTAGGGTTTCCTAAGTGCTGTTTTGCGGGCTTTTGCCTTTATGTGGGCTTTATGCCTTCATGTAGGCTTTATGTCTTTTGTGAGTTTAATGACTATAGTGGGCTCTATGCCTTTTGTATTGCATTTGGTTGAACTCATTTTTTGGGTTCATGTTGGTATAATTAGCTTCGGCCCTTCTATTGAATGAAACTCGATTTTGACCACACAAAGAAAAAGTGTCCTTTGTCTACCAATAAATCGGATAAACTTAAAAGAGGTAAACATCATGTGGATTTCGGTTGTCTGCGTGAATTCTAGTTTCTTTAATTGACTGAATATTTGGAGAGCTATATTCTATGGTGCAATATTAAAAGTTCTCTCTCTCTCTCTCTCTCTCTCTCTCTCTCTCTCTCTCTCTCTCTCTCCATACACATACGAACGTGTGTCTCTCTCCATACACATACGAATGTGTGAATACATCAACATATATGGTGAATTTTGTGCTCTCTCTCTCCATACATATACGAATGTGTGAATACATCAACATATATGGTGAATTTTGTGTGATTATATATAACATTAATCCTCAAACTGAACAAGTAGTGTTATTGCCATTACAAGAAAATCAACATGCACTCATTCCTTATAAAGACATTGAATAAACTGAATTTTAAGGAGTGTAAGATGACCTTCGTAAAGTGCCAATAACAGCACTAAATCCAATATAAAAATGAGTGTAAGGAGTGTAAAATGACTTTATTTATTTATTTATAGATTTGAATGATACGTTTTGTAAGTTGCCTAAACCCAAAATAAAAGGTTACGCCAATGGGGTGCAAGATGTCATTTTGTCATATAATATTTGCCTATATCACGACTTTGTCTTCCGACTTATAAACTCCATCCAACCTTTGCAAGTCTGCAATACACCTATTAAAGGTGCTGACATGCTCTATCGTTTTGCTCCCCTCTCCGTCTTTAGAGAGTGGAGCTCATCCTACAAGAATAGCTTGTTGGACAACGATCTTAATGCAAACATCTCTTCAAGCTTCTCCTACATCTACTTCACAGTATCTTCCATCGCACTACATAATATGTCATCCATGAGATGTTGTTCGATAGATCCTTTAACAAGCTCGTCTAGGTCTTCCCACTCTACATTCGTCATGGTTTCTGGCTTCTTTTCCTTGCATGCCAAGACTACGCTGAGACCTTACTTTTTAAGGACGTACTTCATCCTCATTTGCCAAAGCGTGAAGTTCTCCTTGCTTGTGAGTGGCTTCAACTCGACTTTCACACTCGCCACCAGTTGTTGTGTCTTCTTGTCGCCTGCCATTGTCAACACACCGCCTCTTTTAAAATTGTAAGAGCACTAGGGCATAAAGTAATACTGGCTGCCAACCTGGCTATGATACCATTTGTTATGCGCAAACACTCCAAGACCTTGTCGTTGATGGGACTGTGCCATGATACACACACAAACCCCTTTGAGAAGCAAACATACCTACATCGAAGAGAGAAAATAAACACACACAAACACAAAGATTTATAGAGGTTTGGTCTCGTGCTTACGTCATCTTGGTGATCCACCTAAGAAATTCATTAGTATGTAAGAACAATTTTGGTTACTATCGTGAACCCCCTTAGCTCTCACAAGAACCCTAACTCTCTTTTTTCTCACCCTTGCGCAAACCCTTGATGCCCTTGTAAACACTCAAGATTTCACCCTTGAATTATGTCTTGCGTTTCGCTTTTCAAAATTCACTCCTGATGAATTCTCCTATCTTAATTTAACATACAAGCTAACTAGGAATAGGAAACCAAAACCCTATTAAATTAGGCTAAAAAATCCAAAATTAATAGGAAAACCAAGTCAAACACTCCAAAACAAACGTCACATAGCTCACATACTAATTGACGCAATGACCTGTCGTTTTGCCAAGCAACTAGTTGCCTGCACAGTAGCTTACATTCCTTGCGACTTCATCTCCTCCGCTGCAACACCTCTTGCTATAGCCGCTAGTTTCTTCTTCCTCTAGCATCTTATGGTGAGCCAATCTTCAACAATCATAGTATAAGATCTTTGATCCTTATACTGAACATTATAGATGATAAATTTATCGGTGTGACCATAACAACGTCATGCGATGTTACAATACACCATATTATAATACATATTATATATATACAGTGAGCTTCCATTGAGGGATCCCTCAAATAAGCTTATTTGAAGGACACCTTTTGTAGGGCCCACTCCGAATTGTATTTCACTAATCCAAATTGTCTATTTTGTAGATACACATTCAAAGATCATCTCTACAAAAAATCACTTGAATATGATATCATTTGACAGCTCAATTGAGTTATTGAAATTTGAGTACTTTCTTGAAGCAACGTATTCATTAGGACACAATTGGATGTCGAAATGGTTTCCAATTTGTCTAATTTTTTGTAAAGATGATATATGAATGAAGACCTAAAAAATATATGGTTTCGATCATGCGGAAAAAAAATTGTATGGTGCCTTAAAGGGCATCCCTCAATTATTTGAGGGATCTCTCAATAGAAGGAGACTAATATATATTTAAAATTATACGTACCCTTAAATATAAATTCATCGTCCAAACTTCTTACAACATATGAATTAAACTTATAACATGTGAATTAAACTTTACGTGCCAGTGTTACGGTTGCACGATAGTGCATATTGAAATACTTTCTATATGTATCTCTCAATCTATGCTTATTTGATTTTCATGGAAGTGACACGCATGAGGCTTAACAGGGTGGTTTTCTCTTCCTTGAAACAACTGATTTCCTTACCTCCTTCCGTTGTTCTATCTATTATGTTTATGATCATCTACAATTTCATCAAAGAAGCAGATATATTGATTTGGATACAATATTTCTGCCGAGAGGACTGCATGCAAGCTAAACGGTGTTTAATTACACGCACAAGGAATGGTGCATTGTTTAAACTACTATGTATAATGTACTTCTTCTACATTAGGAATGGGTGCTTTCGGTTAACAGATACAAACAAACAAAAATCCCTTGCTTTAATTAACAATTAATAGGTTTTTCAACACATTGAATTTTTTTTTTTTTTTTTTAGTCACACACCCGTATTATTTACGCACAATGAAGCATACATGGATTAGTTCAGTTGGCCAGAGCAGTGAGTTTACTCTCCTTGCACCCAAGTTTGAATATCCATTCTTATAAATTAATTTATAATAATTTAAACCACCACTTGTATTAAAAAAAACAAAACAAAACAAGAAATTTTAAATGCAATCCTATAGTAGACTTGTTTTCAGCAAAGCATTCTCTATCACCTTTTTTCGTTTCTTCACATAATCAAAAGCATGCTTGAGTTGAGGATCTAAAATATAATATTAACTCAATGTTGATATTCAATTACCAGCATATTTTCCAACAAAAAAAAAAAAACCAGCATATTAAAATTGCCAACAACAACAAAAAAATACCAGCATATTAGAGAATAGGCTTAGTGGTAGAAGCCCAACCTAGATGAATCAAATATTACGCCCAGTGCTCATATTCTCAAAGGCATGTTTTGGGTTCGTCGTAACATTGCATTATAAGCCCAAACCCATCCCACCCATAAACCCGAATTCTCTCTCTCTCTCTCACAGAAAACTCGCCATGGCCTTGGCTTTGAAGCTCCTGAAGCAACTTCGAGGACCGTCCACCACCACCTCTACAATTCTCTACCGCAATCTTAGACCTCGGTTCTCGAACCTGCGTAGTACCATTAGGCTATTCTCAGATGCTCCTCTCTCCGAGCCCCTTACCATTCCGCCGCATCAAAAACCTCATTCTCCTTCTCCGTCGTCGTTGAATCAGTACGAGCTCGCTAAGTTCGCCGCCATTGCTGAAACCTGGTGAGAGCTTGCCCTTTTTAATAAAAGAGTTTCAATTTGTGCACTTAAATGTGATTTAGCTGTGATTTGAATTATGATTATGAATTTTATGATAAGGAGAAAGAGATTTACTTACGAAATTAAAGATATTGATGATTTTAGGTGGGATTCTGAAGGGCCATTCAAACCATTGCATCAGCTGAATCCTACAAGACTTGCTTTCATTCGCTCCACGCTTTGCCGACATTTCGGGTAAATTAAGTTCTTTTTTCTTATGTAGTTTTGCATTTAGTAATATCACAAATTGGTAGCTGCCAAGCTATCGTGACAGTAGAATTGCTTTGTGTCCTGGTATTGTTTGCTGAAGTGAAACGCTTCAAAAGAATTTTACTTTACAAACGTATATCAAGATTTGGAAAGACAATGATGCTTCCATTTTCATTGTATTTCGTGTTTCTGATTTTCAGGAGGGATCCCTTATCCCCGAGGCCCTTCGAAGGGCTCAAATTTGTTGATGTTGGCTGTGGTGGTGGAATTGTTTCTGAGGTATGCTATCATTTTTCAACCTCCCCTCTGTAGCACCCTTCTATTTTCAAAGTAAAAAAGTTAGGTATTTGGCTAACTGGGCTCAATTTTAATTCAACAAGTAGCCACTACTTGGTGTTGGTTTGGCTGAACATCCTCTGACACTTGGGTCTATAGTATACCATGTTTAGCTTAATTGATTGCTTTACCTGAAAAATGTTTTTGGTTAAGAGGTCATGCTAATCTTTAACCCTCTCCAGCCTTTAGCTCGACTGGGAGCTACTGTGACGGGAGTTGATGCTGTCGAGAAAAATATCAAGATAGCACGCCTTCATGCTGTATGTCCACTCTCTTTATCAATGGCAATTAACTTCAATTTTTATGTGTACAAGTATTTGTGCATGTGCTAGTACTTGGTTTCCTTAAGCATGTTAATATGCTTCTAAACATTAATCATTCACACAGGATTTGGATCCATTGACTTCGACAATTGAATATTGTTGCACAACAGCTGGTACATGCTAAACTTGTTCCTTTTGTATTTTTTTCTTTTTCAAAATTCAAGTACTTGTTGATTTATTAAACTTCAGGCTCGTGTTTTTCCATTTATGCCCAGAAAAGCTAGTTGAGGAACAGAAGAATTTTGATGCTGTGTTTGCTTTAGAGGTATGCTCCCTCTCTGTCTGTCTGTCTGTCTGTCTGTCTGTCTGTCTCTCTCTCTCTCTCTCTCTCTCTCTCTCTCTCTCTCTCTCCACCTACGTGCATGCACTCGTGCGCACACATACACACACATCTACATATTTGATTTTCTCCATGGTGTCTTTAGTCCTGGTTTATATCCAACTTGTTGGTAAATTGATGATTTTACTTAAGGTAATTGAGCACGTAGCAGACCCTGCTGAATTCTGCAAGTCTCTGGCAGCCTTGACTGTTCCTGGTGGAGCTACCGTTATTTCAACTATCAATCGTTCCATGAGAGCATATGCCACTGCCATTGTTGCAGCAGAGTATCTCCTCCACTGGGTATAATTTGTTAATGCCTGCCATTATAAATGCCTTCTTGTTGAAATTTGGTCGTGTTTCATGTTGAATTCCTTTCTTAAATAGCAGACCTTTGCTATCTCTAATATTTGTGATTATGTGTTCTTACATGAAGGTGTTATTAGGATATTCATTTCTGTTGTAAATACACACCCAAACGACTTTAAAAAGAAAACTTTTGCCCATAACATACGCGAGGTTCTGTTCAGTTGTTGGTGATCTTGAGAATTAAGTTATTCTGGCTAACATGAGATTGATCCATGGGAATGTGGTGTCTTTAGGAGAGCAATAATGCCCCATTCTAGATTCATGGGAAAATTCTGAACAAACCTGATATTCTTTTATATGTGAGCATGATTCCTATTTTGTTTTAACTTTCCAATGACATTACATAGCAAACTTCAAAAAATGTTATCCATGAAACAATGTCAGGTTTTAATGTTTATAGTGGAAAATTACGTCGGAAAGCCATCAAAACATTACGATCGAGAAGGATTCAGGAATCAACTGTTATTCTATCCAATGTGCCCTAAAAGATTCTCTATGAATGACAAACTCATTCTTTTCTGTATACTCGAGTGTTATGCTTAAGTCTATATTCATTTGTAGAATCTTAAGCGGTTGATAACATTTTAACTTTGTTTTACAGCTTCCGAAAGGTACACATCAATGGTCCAGTTTTCTTACTCCTGAAGAGCTAGCCTTGATCCTGGAGCGTGCTTCTATTTCAGTAAGCCAAACACCACCTAATTTTTGCGGCATGCATAGCTAGTTTTACCCCTGTATTTGTAGGTGAGGCTTGTTTTCTGTTCGGTTGATTTTGTGCAGGTGCAAGAGATGGCTGGGTTTGTGTACAACCCTTTGACAGGAAGATGGTCTCTATCTGATGATGTTAATGTAAATTTCATCGCTTATGCTACCAAAATACAAACAGCTAATTGATAAAAATATTTAAAATTTTCCATGTTCACCCTCTTGTTTGCTGAATGAAAATTTTGCTTATAGTAATTTTTTACTCTCCCCCCTCCATTGTTTTCTAATTTCTAAGTTGATCTGCCTTAACCCAAGTATGAAAGGAAATTCCATTCGGCACAAGCATTATCATGTCAATTTTTGCTACGGTCAGTACCTCACACGTGTGGGCAAATTTTAGCGGTTGATGACAATAAAAATTCAATTCGTGGATAACTAACCGTAACAATTCCAAATATATTGGGCAAGGAAAACGAAACTTTGCATTTCCATATCATTTCTGGTTTAGGTTTGAAGGAAAGAAGTCTAAAGTCTGAATATGGAGAGAGCGAGAATCGAACTCTTGAACATATCGAACTTTGAGGACTAATCTTGAGTTGGCCATTTGTTTCTCCTCGCATGGAGTGGAACTCTGAAGGACCTGGCCCCATTAAAGAATCGAAGTAGTAACAAATCATGATCCCAAGGAAGAGAGATAATTTTTATTTTTCCAAACTTTTTGAATCAACCAAACACAGCCTAATAATATTATGATCAAAATTTCTTTGGAAAGCAAAAGCGTAAACATAGTGCTACGTCATCATATATTATCCAGCTTCCACTATCCGATCGTTGAGCTTCCCGAGATTAACAGATCGCCGCGTTACTGTGTGTGCGGGGCCCACTTATGACAGTTCGCGCCACAGCATCGAAGCTCAGAACGAGACTCGTTAACGTCTCAAATTCAACCGTCAACCTTGAGATCAACTCATCACCGTCCATCTCAGATGCAACATTGAGTGGGACCCACCTCTCATGATTCGCGCCACAGCATCCCAGCTTAGAACGAGACTCGTTCAAGTCTCAAAATCAACCGTTCAAACCTCGAGATCAAATCTTCACCGTCCATATAAGATTGAACTTGATTATGAATTACACTATTTGCTTGCCGCAGACGTCGTCATGCTTTTACCAATCATTTCAGTTTTAAGACCAATTAACTGTTTACTCACAAAACAAGTATATATAAAAGCAGGAAGAAAAAACATTTTTCTTCTTTGGCTCTCTACGACTTCCACCAGCTTCTTTAACTCTTCTTCTATATTATTTTTCATCATCTCCTTCTCTCTAACAATTCATCGATCAAGAGCTGAAATCAAATACAGAGAATTAGAGATACAAGATACAGAAATGTCGAGGGTAACAGAATTGCCAGTAACAGCTCGTGGCCGCTTGGCCGTGCTTTCCGCCCACTTAGCCGCTGCAACCATCGAGCCCTCTGAGCTCGAACCCATTCTCGAGCCACTCTGCCTCTCGGCTCAGGGGGTGGTCCCACCACCCGGGAACCTCAGGGGCCCTTTGACCATCGTCGACGAGAGGACCGGTAAGAGGTACCAGGTTCAGGTCTCTGAAGAAGGAACCATCAAAGCCGCTGATCTCAAGAAGGTATTCATCTTTCTAAATTATTATTGAATTTGCTAATCTGGGTTTGGTTCATTTTCCCCCATCTGGGTATTGTAGTTTTGAAATTTTGCTATTTGCTAGAACATTGTCTGCCTGCTTGTTTTGAAATTGCAATACATGGAAGGAAAGTGATAACTTTTGTGATGATTTTTGTGTTTTGTGCGAAATTCGATTAACTTGGTGGAAGAAAATTTGGTTCTTGTGAATATACAGATCACAACTGGGAAGAATGACAAGGGGCTAAAGCTTTATGATCCTGGATATCTTAACACTGCCCCTGTTCGATCCTCGATTTGTTATATCGATGGCGATGAGGGGATTCTTAGATATAGAGGCTACCCAATTGAGGAACTGGCTGAGAGAAGTACCTTTTTGGAAGTGGCCTATCTCTTGAGTAAGTACTCTCCCTAAGCACTTCATAATATTGGGAATGGTCTTTTATCGTAATTATATGTATTTTAAGAAAGACTATAAGTTTTCATATTTAACAGGAAGATATGCCGCTAATTGAATATGCATGTGAAGGATTTATGTAACCGAAAATGTTGTGGATACAATTATTGCAGAAATAAGCTGGTTCCTCGAAACATAATGGTGAATTATTGATTATTAGGTGTAGTAGCTCCATGTATTGCTGTAATTTCTCTTCGCCATATCCTCTCTTTCAGTTTCTCTTTCTGAACTACTTTGCTTTGTCACTACCCCTTTTTTTGTCCAGTGTATGGGAATTTGCCTTCTGAAAGTCAATTAGCAGATTGGGAATTTGCCGTTTCTCAGCATTCAGCTGTACCACAGGGAATTTTGGTACACTTTTCTTTCTCTTCTCAGCATTCCGCAGGACGATGATGCAATAAGTATGGTAAACTTTTTTATTGTTAATTTGAGCCTTTTCATTTCTGACACGCCAGTGTCTTTTGTATTGTAGGATATTATACAGGCAATACCTCATGATGCACATCCAATGGGTGTACTTGTTAGTGCAATGAGTGCTCTTTCCGTGTTTCATCCTGATGCTAATCCTGCTCTCCGAGTAAGCTACTTTATTTTCATTGGCTCTGTGCACAACATGCATTTTGTGACTGAGTCTTAGTTATCAGAGCCATCCATTGTTTGAGGCATTCTGTGATATCTGATCATATAGTTTATGTTAACATAGGGGCAAGACGTTTACAAGTCGAAACAAGTGAGAGACAAGCAAATAGCACGCATCCTTGGGAAGGTTTGTTTTGTTTTGTTTTTGGTCTATATTTGGACTTGCTGCCTTAGAAAATGTGGTGTGAATGTTATCTATGCAACCATTCTTTAGGTTGTGAAACTTATGTAACCTTGGATTTCAATTCTCTCCTTCCTCATTCAATCGAAAGACTCCAAACAGATAGCTCCTGTGTCCCCAGCCTCTATCAGGGGGCTACAGGCCCTACCTTCTATCTCCACAGCCTATAGCTATTGTCTTGCTTTATGTCTCAATCACTCATTTGGAATCTTTCATTTAAGTTGATATTAGATTGTACCTTTATTTTCAGGCCCCAACCATTGCAGCAGCAGCTTATTTGAGATTGGCTGGAAGACCTGCCGTTCTCCCTGCTAACAACCTTTCTTATGCAGAGAACTTCTTATACATGCTAGATTCCTTGTATGTTACTTTATTTCCTTGTATGCATTTTACTGCATAAGATTGTAAATCATCTTTAGAAATCTTTTTTCCTTTCTTCTGATGCTGTTGCTGTATAAAGTATAAGCACATTATGCCTTTTTCGTTTTAATTATCAGTCATTATGGAAATTTGAAATTTGGGTCCTCCTCTAATCCAATTAAGAATTTCTTTTTGCAAACTGGCAGAGGCAATAGATCTTACAAACCCAATCCTAGACTGGCTCGAGTGGTAGATGTTCTCTTCATACTGCATGCAGAACATGAGATGAATTGCTCAACAGCTGCTGCCCGGCATCTGGCATCAAGGTAGGCATCATATAATTTGAGTGAAATGATTCCATGGAATTTTAAAACATGTCTGGTTCTGTATTTGCAGTGGTGTGGATGTTTACACTGCTCTTGCTGGAGCTACTGGAGCCCTCTATGGCCCTCTTCATGGTGGAGCAAATGAGGTATTTGCAAAAGATTATGTTTTCATTTGTATAAGCAGTTTTTTTAATGCTTGTAAGCTAGTATTAGAATTTAAGTTCCACAAGCACAGCGTTGGAAGATCACTTCTAAGTTGAAATGCATACTTCAGTTTTTCTATTCATTATTTCCCTTGTGTTATATTTTGCTACTACAGTTTCTTATGTTTTCTGCCTGGATTATTGCAGGCTGTGCTTAAGATGCTAAATGAGATTGGAACTGTTGAGAACATTCCAGAGTTCATAGAGGGTGTGAAGAACAGGTATTTTGTCTTATATCTAGTAGTTCACCAACTGCCGAAGAGGCTTCATATTGAAACAATTATTTATCATTTGCTTCCGGTTCTTACTTCAGGAAGCGAAAGATGTCAGGTTTTGGGCATCGTGTGTACAAAAACTATGATCCCAGAGCAAAGGTCATAAGGAAATTGGCAGATGAAGTGTTTTCCATTGTTGGAAGGGATCCTCTGATTGAGGTGTATTTCTGATCTCCATGTTAAATGCTCCCCACTCCCAAACAAACTATTGATGTGAAGTAGATGCAACTTTTATGTCTGTCTACACTTATCTTATTTCGTTTGCAAGTATCATTGTGGACTTTAATAAATAAACACAACTTGAATTTGATGCAATTATTGAGTTTGAGTGCATTTATCTTATGTCATTTTCAGGTAGCTGTTGCTTTGGAAAAGGCTGCTCTGTCTGATGAGTATTTTGTTAAGAGAAAGCTTTATCCAAATGTTGATTTCTACTCTGGTTTAATTTATAGGTACTTTCATTACTTTTCTTTAGACGTGAGATTATGAAGTGTTCTTCTCCAAGCTTGTAACTATTAAATATGTATTAACTTCATATTAATCAGGGCAATGGGATTTCCGACTGAGTTCTTCCCGGTTTTGTTCGCAATCCCTAGAATGGCTGGGTGGTTGGCACACTGGCGAGAATCCCTTGATGATCCTGATACTAAGATAATGAGACCCCAACAGGTCAGTTCTGTGCTGAACTTTTGGTGTTTCTATGATTCGGTATTATCTCCTAACACTTTTCAATATTAATAGCTAAGAACCTTTTGAATTTCTAAATCCTACTCTGTTATAATATGCGTGTGATGTCCATGTAACAATGTAACAGACACTGCTTGTCATACAACGGCTTGGATTGATATTGTTTAAGTTTAAGTTTATATATGAAGTGTGATCTCTGGGGTGGGTCTTATGAAAAACAAAATACTCGAATATATGTCCTAAAGGGGGGGACATCTGATAAGCTTGGAACAGCAATATCCCAAAATGATGCTTGAAACTTTAGAAGTAATCTTTGGTAGTGTTTAGCTTGCTTTTTGCAATTTTTTTAGATATTCTATTATCCTACTGCATACTGGATTTATAGTACTTGCTCTCTCTATCTCTGTTCGTTTGTTTGTGTTTCTGTGCAGCGTGCTTTCTCAACCAATTATAAATAGAAGCTGCATTTTTTTAATGAGACCAAGCTACATATTTGTTCTTTCTGGGTAGCATAAGTAGGGTTTATGATGGTCTCTCCACTAAGGGTTTACCAGCAGTATCAATAATGTGTTTAGGGAAAAAAAAAATATTTTAATCTTTTTTGTTCTGCAAAAAATAAGTTGCTGCTACATTTCAGATCATCCTGTTTCTTAGTTTTGCTATTCTTTGTGACTATTCAGGTGTACACTGGAAACTGGCTGCGGCACTATATGCCACCAAGAGAACGGATAGTAACAAGTGATTCAGACAAGCTTTCTCAGGTTTCTGTTTCAAATGCCTCTAGGCGTCGGCTGGCTGGATCTGGAGTTTAGTCCTCATTCGGAACTGTGTGGAATATCACAGGAAACGAAAATAAATTTCATAAGAAACTATAGGGAGAAAGAAGTATCTTTTTGTCTTTCTGCATAAAATTATGCCTTAAGCAAAGGCAGAGAGGAACTGGAGGCTTTTTAGGTTAGGTATTATTTGGTGTTAATAAGAACACTTTGGTGTCTAATTCTATGTATTCCGAAATTTCCTGTCACTGTCGTCTGGATTGATTTTATTTCTCTTCTTCTTAGCTTACTAGTCCTCCAGTGAATATATATATATAGTTTTGTCGTATGTCTTCTTTTTTTTGAAAGCTTCTATCTTATGTCTTGTGACCAAGCATTTCACCATTTTGTGTTATGTTATGCATGCGCAAAGAAGTCTCTAATTCAAATTGGAGTTTCTAAATATTAATTCATCCAAATATGAGGAAGGGCATCAATGATTGATAAATCTAGAATAAACTAAAACGTTTGATTCAACAAATTTCAATTTCAAGTTATCAGTATTCCTCTGGTGGTGAGATTGATCTTCATGGTGAAGATTTTGGGGTTCGTTTGTGATGAAGTATCTAGTCACACCCCAATTTCAAATTATTACTTTTCTTTAAATAAGGTTAAATACTTTTTTGGTCACTAAATTTTACACGAAAATTCAATTTGGTCACTGAGAAAAATATTTAGCCAAATTGGTCATTGGGACATTCCGTTACATTTTGTCAAGTGTAGTTTTTAATTTTAATTTTTTTAGGAAGCACCTTCATTCTTATTCCTCTAACTCAACGAGTTAGGATATATTGTGCTATTATGGGTTAGCAAATTAGAAGAAATCTTGGGTTCAAATTAATCGATTCAGACTTCAAAATAACATTCAATACATGACCTTATGGCATTTTTGCTCACCACTTTAACTCAATGTATACACTCACCACCATTCTCAACACTTGACACATATCCCTAAGTATAACCATAGTTAACTTTTTATTTTCAAAAATATTTAAAACCAATAAAATAATAAAATAACATTTAATTATTAAGAAAAACTCTTTCTCCTTCTCGCTCCCCCTTTCCGACCCACCTCCACCCCTAAGGCCATCTCCAGGTAAGAAAGGCTATATTTACCCCCGTGCTATATTTAGCCTCTGATAAATAATTTTATAAAGAATAATGTCATGCTACATTTTAACCGTCTCCAGCAGCAAAGGGCTAATATTTTAATAGTTTTTAGTATATTATATAAATTTATTAGTTAATTTAATTAAACTACTATACACTATTTAAAATACATTTTAGAATAGAAAAATATTTTGGGACAGGATTTTCGACATCCACGTGTCGGCACTTGATTAGCCCTATAGATTTATGATTAGATTTTTTCTCCACGCAACACATCTTATCACGATGTAATCCCAACAATTATTCAGATAGGATTTTCGAGAGCCATGTGTCGGTACGTGATTATCCCTCCATCTTTATGTAAAAGGATGAAGATGTTGTGAAAAATTATGTAAGAATGAGGTAAGTATTTATACAAAAAAATTTATGAATTTTTTAGAATTTTTTTAAAAACAAATTCATTAACGACTAGCTAACGTCAGCTAGCCGTTGCGGTTGCTCAAGACCATTGATGTGCAACGCTAACATCGTCAATGGCCAGAAATGGCTCATTTCATCCAGGGAGAAAAAAAAAAAAAAAAAAAAAAAAAAAAGGCTGCTAGGCCTATAAATTTTATAGCCCGGGTGGCTAAATATTGCCTGATTTTTAGGAATCGGCCTGATGGATAGCCCTTTTTTTTTTTTTTTTTTTTTTTTTTTTTTTTTTGTAGTCTTCTGTGTAGCCCACTCTTGGAGATAGGTTTTTGTGGTTTTGGTCACTTAGAGATGGCCTAAAGCTCTATTCTCTACAGCCACCATTCAATTCCCTCCCCTACCGCGTTCATTCTACCTATGTCCAATCAACCACTCAAAATACGAACTCAGGGCCTTCCACCAAAACCCTGTAGGCTGTAGTTTTCTCTTTCTGTCATCTTTCTTGGATATAAGGTATTCCAGATTCTTGAGTATTGTAAATTGTTTAAACTGAAAGTTCTTTTACACCTTATTGCTAATAACAATCATATAAGCTCCTCGTTACATGTTTAGTGAATCGATTTGAATCAACAAACTGTTTGGTTACAGTTTCGATTTCTACCTCTTGTATTCGAACGCCCTTCACCATTATGCACGATTTTGTTTTTGTTTTTGTTTCTGCCAAGGGGAATAGAGAATGAGACATTTTTTGTTTTTGTTTTTAAATGTTATTTTATTATTTTTTTACTCTTTTTTGAAAAAAAAAATATTTTAAAAGATTTAAAAGTAAGGAGTTAATTATTATTATAACTATGGACATGTGTCTGTTAGCGTGAGCCATAATTTAGCGATCCCATGATCCCTAATTTCCTGGTGTAATTCATGTTACTTAATTAGAATAGCTACCTAGTTAGGATTCCTTGTAATTAGCTAATTACTCTTCCTTATACGAAAAGTCAACTTGTACTTGTATATATATACAGAAAGCTTATATTGAGGGATCCCTTAAATAAGCTTATTTGAGGGACACCCCTTGTAGACCCCACTCCGAATTGTATTTCACTAATCCAAACCGTATATTTTGTAGATACTCATTCAAAGATCATCTCTACAAAAAAATCACTTCAATCCGATATCATTTGACCACTCAATTAAGTTATTGAAATTTTAGCATTTTCTTGAAGCACCGTGTTCATTGATTTTGTAAGACACAATTTGATGTCGAAACGGTTTCCAATTTGTCTAATTTTTTGTAAGGATGATCTATGAATGAAGACCTAAAAAATAGATGGTTTGGATCATTGGGAAAAAAATTGTAGAGTATCCTAAAGGGCGTCCCTCAAATAATATTTAAGGGATCCCTCAATAGAAGGGGACTATATATATATATATATATATATATATATATATATATATATATATATATATCCTCCTCTTGGAGAAATATAATATCAATCACAATTATTCAATCATGTGCTTAGTTTGAATTGGTATTAGAGCCAGCTAAGCCCGGTCTCTCAAACAAAAATATAAACCCTACCCATTAGCCTCCTCTAGTGTCGAATACAGGGGTAAAAAAATAGAATATTTCAAATGTGTAGCCGTGCGGCTATACGATTTAAATATAATTGTTTTAAAGGTACAGCTGCTCGGCAATACCCATTGAATAGCATAATCTGAATTTCTCTTTTTTTAATTACTTTAGTTATTAGTTATGTTTTGATTATTATTTATTTAATGAATAATTAGTATTTAAATGTTTTAATATATTTTATTTTTATTCAATAATACATGAGTATTTTGTGAATAATACGGGAATTTTGTGTGTATTATTGAAATTTTTGTAAAAAATAAGTGTATTAAACATGAAAAATATGTGTGTGCGTATACAATACAAGTATTAAACGTGACAATGCTAAACTCTTTATATGGATAATAAATCTCGAAAAGTAAGACTCAAAAGGGGACAATAGAGACTCGGGTAATCGCCTAATATTAATGGATAATGCTCTAAATACTCTTATCGTTAAGCATATTTCTACAGTACAGCCGCCCGGCGATACTCTTTGAATAGAATTTTTATAAAAGTATAGCCGCCCGGCTATACCCATTGAATATCGTAATCTGAGTTTCTGTTTTTTAATTACTTCAATTAGTAGTTATGTTTTGATTATTATTTACTTAATGAATAATTAGTATTTAAATATATTAATAATTTATTTTTATTTAATAATATGTGAGTATTTTGTGAATAATACGTGAATTTGTGTGTATTATTGAAAATTTTGTGAAAAAAAAAGTGTATTAAACATGAAAAATATATATGTAAGTGTACAATATGAGTATTAAACGAGAAAATTTTAAATTCTTTATACGGGTAATATTTCTGGAAAAGTAAAAACTCGAAAGGGGACGATAGAGACTTGGGTAATGGCGTAATTGTAATGAATAATGCTCTAAATTACTTTTATTGATAAACAAAAATCGGAAAAAACAATTGTACAAAAAAGATCACAGTGTTTATATGTATAAACAAAAAGCACGGCTATACTATTTATAAAATGGAATTTTAAAAAAGGCCCCAGTAAAGCCGCGCGGCTATACGCTTTTTTATTTAAAAAAATCCATAGTATATAGCCCCGCGCCTATACTATTTATAAAAAATAATTAATATTTTTATTTCAACCTAACAACCTTAGTACACCTAATTATCAACGCATGCTTGAACAAAAAAGAAATTTTTTAATGCATGCACTTAGAACGGAAGATGCTTAAATTAATTATTTCAAGCTTTTCCAAGAAGACGCTGGAACTTGAGAGGAAGCATCTTTGCACATCCTCCGTCTTTCGGCCTCTCTAGTCTCTCATCAAGTCCCAAACAAACAGTCCTCACCATGATCAGCCAGTACAGTTAACAACTTCTGTTTGTCAATAGTTGGCATGATTCTGACTTCCTTGGATCTTTGTGGATCCTCTGTCTTTACGTCTCTCTCAGTCTCTCATCAAGTCCCAAAGAATCCAACTGTTATAACCATTTCTTTTAAGCAACAACACAACTAGTTCACTGGTTGTTCCTCATCAGCCACTCCAACTAGTTCACTGTGTGTGTATGTGTAACTATATTGGATTCCAGAACAAGATGAAGCCAAGACACAAACAACCATAACAAGCTAGAAAACAACTTATATTTGCCACTTCATAGTTCATAGTATAGTTATAAATCTCTTTCTACAATCACTTCACAAAAGGAAACCGTTCCTATTTCTGTTTTCTATGCAGTAGAAAAACAACACAAAAAAAGAAAAAGGAAACTTGTCTTGTTTACTTTATATCCAAGCGGCAATTCTTAAAATGATGATGAAAGCTTTCGAGAGTACTTTGGCAATGAGCACAGGAAGAACCTGTACATCTTTCCCCACTTCAACTCCTCAGTGGAAATAAGTTGTCTTCCCGAGTTTTCAAGGTGATCATACCAGAAAGCATTTCACAGCTTCCCGTACATCTTCCCCCTCTTCAACTCCTCAATGAAAATATGATGTCTTTTGGAGTTTTAGAGGTCGTGACATCCCAAAGCGTTTCAGAGCTTCCTCTTCATCTTCCTCCCCTTCCAATCGTCAATGGAAATATGATGTCTTTCTGAGTTTTAGAGGTGATGACACCCGGAAGCGATTCACAGACCACTTGTACACTGCATCATGGAATAATAACTTTCAAGGATGACCCTGAACTTCAAAAAGGGAAACCTATTTCTCCAGAACTGTTTAGTGCAATTGAAGAATCGAGGTTTGCACTCATTGTTCTCTCAGAAAATTATGCATCGTCAACATGGTGCTTGGATGAACTTTTGCAGATTCTTGAACTCATGGAAGCAAGAGAAACAGTGCTACCAATTTTCTACAATGTCGATCCCTATGATGTGCGAAAGCAAACAGGGAGTTTTACACAAGCCTTCATTAAACATGAAGAAAAATTTAAAGATGACAAAAAGAAGGTGCAAAGATGGAGATATGGTTTAACAAAAGTGGCAAATTTCTCTGGATGGGATTCAAAGGACTGGTAACATTTCACGTTTTGATTTTGTTTTCAACGTCCTTTTTCTTATTTGATGATTTATATATACACATAGTTAGTGTGACTTCTGTTTGAGGAAAGGAAATAGATCCAATTATATTTGCAAGTTTTAGTGCAAGAACTATGAATGATTGCTAAATTGCATAACTTAACAATAGCTGTTTTTCTTTTTGGTAAAAAAAATTATAATACAAGTAACAAGGGACATAGGAAATATGCCCCACCTGCAGCTATAAATGCCATTCGAAACAATTCAACTTTGGCTTCATAATAAAATGCACAGCATACATTGATGTGTAATTAATGAGATTTGGCTTGATTAAGGTCCCATGATATAACTAGTGAAACGTATCACATATTTTGTTTTGGGAACTGTTATTGGTACTCCAAAAAGGTCATAGTGCCGTCATCCCTTATATTTTCAGAAAGAAGGAAAATGAATGCATGGTGACTTTTTCGGAGTGCAAATAGCAACTATTTTTTTTTTTCCCAGTTGTTATTATATAACTCTATTCTTTGTCATAGGTCCGAATCAAAGCTCGTCAAAGATATTGTTGAATTGGTATGGAAAAGATTACGCCCAACATTATTAAGTCTTGTGGACGACTTTGTTGGAATTGATTCAAGATTGAAACCAATTATCAATTCGTGTTTAGATGCAAGGGTGGATGATGTTTGTTTTATTGGGAAAGGCTTGATGTGCGTTTTACTGCTAGAAGCGAACTGCCTCCCTCTGTTGGTCTTTTGAAAAACCTTAAGGAGCTATCTTGCCATGGATGTAAAGTAAAAGGACCCTCATCTAAACCATGGAGTATTATGCTCTTCACTTTCCTGTCATTCATGCTGCCAAAAGAAAGTCCAAATCCCACAGGTTTGCGGTTGCCTTCTTTATCTGGTATGCATTCTCTAACAGAACTGGCTCTAAGTAACTGCAATTTCTTGACCATCAGTGCCTGCATATGCACACTGAGCTTGAATTTTCATTCACATTCATCGGCACAGTGATGAAGATGTGTGGGGTCCGTGTAGTGTACAAGGAAGATGCAGAAGCGTTTATTAAGTAAGCGTATATATCTTTGAGGCATAGCAAGCGTTTAAGTTTGTGAAGAGGTCTTGGATTTCCTTGATAGCGGTTTTGACAATGCTCAGTGGCCATATCAGAACATGGCCGCTGGTGCGAAAGTTGAAATGTGTCATTTTTTACATCATAATAAAATACAATTTTTTATTTTTTATTTTTTATTTTTTTTATTTTTTGGGGTTTCAAAATAATACATGATGGACCTCAAATTTCACACATGTACTAAAGTGACAACGTTTTACGTGGTCATCCTAAAAAATGTTAAATTGAAGCTCAAAGCTATACACTAGTAGTGCGTAAGAAAATGTGAAATTAATTTCACAACATTTAGTGCTCTAATAATTCGGTGAGAAATAACTTTTGGCATTCTTATCATAGGTAGAACACCACTTATCCCATTGCATCGTAAACTTAAAGTTTCAAGAAAGAGCCAATTCTGGGTTACCACAGTGGTTGTGGCCCTCCTCCTTCCCTCTTGCCTGGCACCCGTGATCAAAACCCTAGGGTTGTCTTTCCTCAATGTAATAATAATAAAATGTTTCGAGAAATAAAAAATATGCTGGACAGAAATATATTGAAGAGGGATAGAGGTTAAGAACATTCACAATAGACTCCTTAAACCACCTTCTCAGCTAAAATTTAGGCAGGAATTGAAAAAAACTCACCTCCAACCATGGTAGGCTCCTACTGACTCCCTATAATTAAATGTTACTATATTTTAATATTATTTTAAGCATTTATTTAATGATGCTTTTAATTTTATCAGTGCCTACTATTCATCCTTATTATCAATTTCACCCGGGGTACTATTCACTCAGCTTACTATTCATCTCACTATTTTACCGAGATAATTCATACTCCTTATCTTGTATTTCATTCTTTTTAATTCCTCATTCCTCTTTCTAAGTTATTATAATGCCCAATTTAAAATTGTTAAATTTAGTTAATCTTATTTTCTTAAATTGGGTAATTTCCCAAGTTAATCCTACAATTGGATCCCTATACCGTAACTCTGCCAGTTTGAATATGATCAAAACATTCTTATGGGCCTATTTACCATTTTCCTTTGACTGATATTACCATGCCCGATTATACATATTTCCTCTCGTCCAAATGTATGAACAATATTGAACTATTTGGACTTTAACTTTACCGTAACGGATCATTTTTGGACCAGGGATGAAACTTGAAGGACTTTTGGATATTTTAGACCATATTTGTAAGAACCCAAAACAAAATATCTAAAAAAGAAGAAAATATCTAAAAACTAAGGACAATATCTTCTTACAAAAAGACAAGTTTGCCCTCGCATATTTTAATGGGGGAAAATTTGATTTTTTGATCGAGAAAGAATTTCGGAATTTCACTTATGCCATTGCGTAGAGCGCGGCGAAAGGAGTTCTTAGACACGGAGTAGATCCGAATCGGAGCCGTAACGAAGAAGTTATGGTCTAAAAACCGCTAAGGGCAAAATGGTAATTTGGCCAAAAAGTCAGATTTTATACCCCCTCTCTCTCTTCTCCCCGTCACTTTCTCTCTCCTCCCTCTCTCTCTCCCTCGCGTCGCCCAGCAGTGTGACCGTTCGCCTTCCAAGCGACGGCTCGGCCACCACAGGTCGAGCCGATCTCCGCCGTGGGCACCTACGGGTCCACCTCCGTGTCGCCGTCGCAACCTCACCAACCTCCACCCCGGGCCTGCCCTGACCTGGCCGGAAAATCGTGTTTTCCGAC
The DNA here is from genome assembly GCF_902201215.1 of Prunus dulcis. NCBI lineage: Eukaryota > Viridiplantae > Streptophyta > Magnoliopsida > Rosales > Rosaceae > Prunus > Prunus dulcis. The sequence goes on from NC_047652.1 coordinate 15,943,035, forward strand.
GGAGGTTCGTCCGAAGCTACCCAAACTTCCAGCTCGAAATTCTCCTTCGTTTCTCCACCAAATCGATCGAGTGAGGTATGGTTTCTCAACTATTTTTCGTGTTCTAGCTGATGGGTATATGGGCTTCGATCGATTTTAGCGTTAAGGGGTTCGATTTTCGACTTGAAGTTTGGCCGAAACTTCGGCCCTTCGAAACTACTATTTCTGGTCACTTTTTGGGGGTGGTCCAAGAACAAAAGTGACTCCAAATGGGGTGTTTTACCTAGGGCAGGAGTTTGGAGTCTTGGTTCCGAGATTTTTCGGCCACCCGAAATCGCTTTGGACACCCAAAGCTGCCCGCGCGAGCTGGAGCGCGTGGGCGACGGTAGTGATGAAATCCTGTGCAGTTTTGTGACCCTCGTGTCGTCACGAGTGCGTAGGGTTTCGCGGATCTTAATTCGGAGTCCGTTTGAGCCCCGAACGGATTTTCCATATCGCGCGATCCGTGGGTGCAGTGTCGTTTAATCGTTGGATCGCGCTGAACTTTGGATATGTCGGTCTACGTGATTTCAGGATCACGTAGGATTCGACGGATTGCGAATCGGAGTCCCGGATACTCCGAAATCGCGAACCCTGGGGCTAGGGTTTGGATTTTAAACGATAACGCGATTTTTGCCAATCCGACCGTCCGTTTTGGACCAAACTCGCAGAACATGGTTCCCTCTCTGTAAGGAACCTTCAGGGAAGCCCAGATTGGCCATCGGAGGTCGTGGACCCACGGGGTCCCGGGTCGGCCGATCGGGCAGTGTATCGCTTAGCTGAGCGTCGGACCTTTTGAAACTGGTCCAAGTGTCTGAAAAGGCTAATATGGGTTCAGGAGTAACTTGGATTTGAACGCACATATTTCTAGGAGCCGGGGGCAGGGTGTTTAATTGAAATTCTTTTATTCAACAGTTTATTAATTTATTATTCATGAATAATCAAGCATCAGAGGTCCAGCCGATCAGCAGGAGGAACCTTCAAATGGCCAAATTAGCTCGGACCATCTGTGAGTGGACTTTCTTTCACGAATTATTTTATATAAATGAGTTATATAGAGAACTTTCTATAAGTAAGATTTCATAAGTGATTTTATATTGATTTTATATAAATGAGTTTATTTGAATAAAGTTCTTTATTTGATCTTGAGTAAACCTGATTGTGGTTTTGAACATGATTAGTACAGTAATAGTTTTATAAATCTGTGCTGCTTATTTACCAGCTATAGAAACAGAGTTTGAGATTGGAATCAGTTGAAATAGCAGCACAATTTGAGATTTTCTTTTTCTAAAGGAATTTATTTTAAACCCACCTCGTACCCATTTTCTTTGGTGATTACCCAGAGTTGGGCCGATGTCTACGGACATCCGGCCCGATTTCAGTTTATGTCAGTGCACTCGACTTTGCCTCACGAGTTTCGGGGACGCCGGACCGTGAGTGCCAGGATTTGAGGCTCGGCAGACTTGGTGTCCCGAGACAGCCAGGATTGCGGCTTGCGTGTCCCCGAGACCCGCCAGATTGCGGATCAGGCTGACTACGGTCCCCTGATCCTGCCAGAGCTACTCGAGCTGACTTGGTGTCATCGAGGAATCTGCCAGCGGGACAGGCTGATCATAGTCCCCTGATTTCGCCAGTTTGCGGCTCGGGTGGACTGTGTGGCGCCCGAGACCTGCCAGGGAATTGACGGATATGACAGGGGTACAAATAGGTGGTATTTTCAAAGGATTTTGAGTTTTCTTTTATTCAAGGATGATTTTCAGCCATTTTATATTGGTTTCTCAGTAATTGCACATTTATATTTTTGTATTTTTATTCAGTTATGCCAGTTCTTTGATTTCTCCAGGCAGTGATATTTTTATATATCTGATCGATTATGTAAGTTTATGCATCAGCATACTGATTCATGCTTATAGAATCTTTTATATTGAGATATAGTTAAATCATTGATATATATATATATATATATCCTTAGTTATTTCAAAACGGGGGTATTATATTCTGACTTGTTTTTAAGAACTTCATTTTTGTCCACTCACAATTTAAAACTTGTTTTTCGCCCCCAGGTCGTAGAAGTGCACAGGATCCACCACCGGGCCACTCATAGCCTCCGCGCTTCAAAGTCAGGTAGAGTTTAGTAGAAAATCCCTGAAATCTTGGAATTTAGAAAATTGCTCTGATATCGAGTTTTAGTGGAAAAACTGAAACTGGCGATTATTGGTTTACCCTATTCTGGCAGTTGGTGTGGTTTTGTTGAATGTTTGACAGGTGAAAAATTTTGGGATTGGTCAAGATACAGGGGAGACTCTGCCGAATTTTCGGCAGAAGTCTAAGGGAATTTTAAAGAAGAGTTGAAGCAAGAAGGGTAAAAAGGTCCCTTGTGCCCGACATTCGCCAGGTGTCGGATACGCACGGGACTTGGCTCGAATTCCAAAATGGAAATTGGGTCGGGTCCTGTCAATATTAGTTGGTCTTTAAGTGATCAGTCGTTAGACAAACATATTATGGGTACTCAAAAAACGTTGGCGAAAGCTGTGTGAGCATGCAACTGTTTTGGATCCTATATTTATATGGAAATGACTTGTGTTGTGCATATTCTTTTCACTATTTTTCTTAAACAATATTATATTATTTTCACTGTCTATTTTCAAAACTGGCCGGGAGCCCCCTTGCTGGGCAAATGAATGTATGTGATGCTCAGCCCTACTTTTCCTTGTAAATCAACATCCTAATTAGAATAGCTACCTGGTTAGGATTCCTTGTAATTAGCTAATTACTCTTCCTTGTAGGAAAAGTCAATATATATATATATATATATATATATCTTCATCTTGGATAAATATAATATCAATCACAATTATTTAATTGTGTTTAGTTTGAGTGTGACAAGTATTGAAAACGGTGGTGAGGTACACATTGGGTTGGCTAAAGTGGTGAGCAAAAATGATCCTCATGACCTTATACCTCATAATTTCAATTTCAACCCAAGATTTCCCCAAATTTTTTAAATCCTAATAGCAAAATATAACCTAATTCATTGAGTTAGAGGAAGAAGACTTGAACGTGATCCTAACAAAATAAAAATAAAAACAACACTTGTGGATGATAACATAATGTCTATAAATTGTAAATTTTGAAAAACATAGTGACCAAATTGAATTTTCGTGTAAAATTCAGTGACCAAAAAGGTATTTAACCTTTAAAAAAATGTTGTGAATTATGCCAGTTGATCATGACAATGTGCTTATCCTTTTGCACATGAGTTTACTCCCTTAGCATATTTTACATCATGTTAAGCTATAATTGACAAATTAAAAATAGATAAACACCAAACATTCTCTTCATATCATTAGAGATGTAAGCTATGAAGCATTTCTCTTCTTTGATAAAGGGTTTAAAGGTTAAGTAGTTCACACTATTTACTCTTACACTTTAGATCATGATTCATGTGTGTGATTTCTCTCTCCTAATATCATTGTATTAATAATTTTAAAAAACTCGAATGTTCGGACAATAAATATCTTAATTGTTAAAATTAAAATATAATTTTATTAATTATTGGATTACATACAGTCCTGATCTCTTGGACCTCTGTAGTCCAAGAGATTTATGGTCACTCACCGTTGGATGTAAATTCAACGGTTGACTTGAATCGGATAATAATCATTTATGTCATATTGCATTTATATATATCATTTTGAACCATTGGATTAATATCCAACGGTAGGTGACCATAATCTCTTGGACTCCTGTGGTCCAAGAGATCGGGACTGTACATATATAGTGCATATTAAATTTACTAACACATTTAATTGATGGTGAAAATTAGAAGTCGTTAACTAATTCTTAACTTAAAATCTTTATTTTCATTTTTTTTAACACTTAAAATCTTTATTAGAAAAGCCTTATTTTGTGATTATTTTATTTTCTCTTACAAGATGGTCTCTAATTAAAGCGGGAGACCTACCACTACTAAACTACCATACCATTTTGGCAAAACCGGAAACTTCGAAGCGGACTCCATTATTGACCCGAATCCGATAGATCCGAAATCTCACCCGAAGTTTCGCAGACACAGACAGACCCAAACCCAACCCATCAATCATACTTCTTGTTTACATTTAAACTACTCGCCCCACACCTCTCTCTTACTCACCGGCGGCAATTTCCGGTCCGGCGAGACCTTTACGTCGTTAGCTGAAGGCGATCACACCAGGTTCAATTTCTGATCTTTATGCTTCCAATCTCTTTCTCCTTCTCTTTCACTTTCTCTTGTGTTTGCTGCTTTGCTCTGATTTGGATCCAGATTTTCTGTTCCTGAATTCAAAAATTCAGTGTTTTTATGTGAAGATCTTCTTCATGCTTTTGTTTTGTTTGCTTGCTGAGACTAGTATGGAAAATCAGTGAAAACCGAATTCAGAGACTTGGAATTTGATTTATGGTTTGTGTTGCAAAATCATAGAATTGAATGTGATATCAATTTTGATCATCTGGGCACACCTAAAGTCTTGGGCTTGTAATCAAATCATGTAGGTTAGCTTTAGAGGGTAAAATTTATCATAGAATGCTCCAGCCCTTCTCTCTCTCTCTCTCTCTCTCTCTCTCTCTCTCTCTCTCTCTCTCGAATTCAAACCCTTAATAAATAAAATTTCTCTGGATTCTCTAGGAGCTCTCATCAGGTGCGCTGCCCCTTTTCGCATTTTTCCTTATTTCGTCTTCTATAAACTATTTTCTTTTTGTTGTAATTTTGTACGGATATCATGGGATTTTTGCCCTCTCAATTGTTCTGGATCTGCTGTTTGATTTCTGTTGAATTTGCCCGATTCCTGTGACTATTCATGGCTAGATTGGAAATTTCCTCAAAAGTGCAATCGATACATGTTCATTAGTCACTGCGAATTTACACATGCTTGTGTTTTTATTTTCTGAATTTGTTTTTCTCCATGATTTTCAAGAGTTTTTTGTGTTGAGTTTGTGGTGTTGGATTGATGCATCCTTTGTGTATTAACTGCCATCTGGAATTTGATTGATCCCTGATTATGTATATCCATTATGGTTTAGATCTTTGAAAACATGTCCGGCCAAAGCCAGCGCTTGACTGTAGTTCCTACAGTTACAATGCTTGGAGTTATGAAAGCTCGCCTTGTGGGTGCGACAAGAGGTCATGCTCTGCTCAAGAAGAAGAGTGATGCTTTAACTGTGCAGTTTCGTCAGATTCTTAAAAATATTGTCTCAACCAAAGAATCCATGGGAGATGTTATGAAAAACTCATCCTTTGCCCTTACTGAAGCCAAGTATGTAGCTGGTGAGAACATCAAGCACATTGTTCTTGAGAATGTCCAAAATGCCTCTATTAAAGTTCGATCAAAGCAAGAGAATGTTGCTGGTGTAAAGCTCCCAAAGTTCGAATATTTTACTGAAGGTGAGACCAAGAATGATCTCACTGGATTGGCCAGAGGTGGACAACAGGTCCAACTCTGTCGTGCTGCCTATGTGAAAGCAATTGAGGTTCTTGTGGAGCTTGCTTCACTTCAAACATCATTTTTAACCCTTGATGAAGCAATCAAGACCACAAATCGTCGTGTCAATGCTCTAGAGAATGTTGTGAAGCCTAGGTTGGAAAATACAATAAGTTATATCAAGGGGGAGTTGGATGAACTGGAAAGGGAGGATTTTTTCAGGTTAAAGAAGATACAGGGTTATAAGAAGAGGGAGATTGAAAGACAGATGGCATCTGCCAAGCAATTTGCCGATGATCAGGTTGCAGAAAAGTTATCTTTGAAGAAGGGCGTTTCCTTAAATTCAGCTCAGAACATGTTGTCAGCGGGTATGGAAAAGGATGATGATATCATTTTCTGATTGGGAGGATAGTTTATATGTTTGTTCTTAGGATGTGTGGTGCTGGTTGTGCTTCTTGTTCTGCAGAGGAATCCTATTATTATTTAGCTCGACGGTCTTATGTTCGGAATAAAAGCTTCATCTCCTTCATGTATGTTTCTATTTATTGTGAATTATTTGTAACAAAACTTACATCAGTTCAAGGTTTTGGAATATTTGTCGACAGGAAGTCTTTGGTTTATTGTAATTACTACAGTATGGTTATTTGATCGCTGCACCATTATTCTTACCTCTGATAATACGGCAAGAGTGGCTTCAGATTTATTTAATTTTCTTTATATAAAAAATTGTGGTTGCCTGGTATGGTTTCACAAAGTTAGGGGTGGTCTTTGAGCTAAATCTCAATATTAAACCAGCAGGTGGCCTTTGAGCTGATAATAATTTGATAAACAAAAAAGTCGGGTACAAACGTGCAGGAAAATACGCTAAATTTTTAAACTAGCTATAATGAACATTTTGTCCCATGAACCAACCGCACCCTAACTAAGATATAACAATCAAATTATAATCCCTTATTGTTACAGATTTGAAATATTACTACAAAAGCAAGATGATCAAAAGAAAAAAAAGAAATGAAGAACAAAAACGATTTTTATTGATTGATACAATTGAAAATGAGGACAGCTGAAATCATGTTGAGGATAACAAGATTGAAGCCACCAAGATTGTTTACAAATGGAGCCATGCTTCAATAGGGTATGAGTTGCAGAGCTCAACTGAGCAATCCATCTGACACCCTTGTCTTCACTGATGAAAATGTTCAGAAAGGATAGCGTTTTAAATTCCTCTCTATTGGCTTGGGTTGTTTAGAATTTGAAGCCGAATCTTTCCCGGAAAACTCACCTGGCCGCTTCACAGGAGGGGCACTGTATAACATAAGGTAGATATAATGAGGGCTGGAAGTGAGTCTATATGTAGCTTTGTAAGTACGGGAATATACATCCAAGAATTTTACCTGTAACTCTTCTGGAGCGAATTTTTCTTCATAGCTGCAAGATTTCTCACCTCATGACTGCTCATAAGAAAAAGAGGAGAACAAAGTCAATATCTTGAAAGTCTATCGCTCAACAAGGGTAATCTTGAGAAGAATCACTGATGGACCCAAGATCTTTGAACATAAGGCTTCAAGATAATTATCAGAACAATTTGATGATTTACTGAATATGATATACAAAAACTGTAACAATAAAATAAATTGCAACTTGAGGGAATAACATCAGCTAACAAGCCTAAGGGGCATGGCACATCATGCATCATTTTAAGATACAACATTACCTTTTAAGAAAATCTATTTTTGATTTCTTCATCAAGTTGCTCTTTGCGGTAACATTGTAGCCAGGCCCATTGCCTAAAAAGAATTATCAGAAAAACAACCAAGAAAACACATTTATTCTGCACCCTAGTTGACGATGTATTAGTCCTTGAAGGGACTGACACATCACAAGAGATCCAACTATAAGAGAACAGAAATACTTACCAAAGCTTCTTTTATTCGATGATGGCGGAACCTTTGTGCAAATACGAACTTGCCGACTTTGTTTTCCTGCAAAATTTGAATGATTGGTAAGTAAGTTAATCATGTAGAAATTAGCATACTGTTGTTCGGTTTGCTAGGATGTGGTGAGGTAAACTTACGAGCATCTTCCTTTTGATATAGACTCTTCAAGCGGTCAGCTACTTTATTTTCAGCCTCATCCACTTCCCTCAATTTGGCCTGAAAGTAATCACCCACAATGAAATTCTTATCCTGTTTTCTTCTTATAAGTCAGAAATATAAAGTAGATCTAGAAATGCTAAATCAAGTAACCAAAACTAAGCTACACACTAAAATAATGGGATTCGACTACTGAAGCTAAATGAAAACAAATTTGGTTGGACAGAATGAGGGAACTCACCTCATACAATTGGTTCCATCTGAATGAAACTTTCTTCTTTTTCATCCTCTCAATCACCAGATTAGTCCTCTCAATACCAAACTCCTTTTGATATAATTTCCTCCACAAATTATCTGTTATTGGACTCAAATCTCTACCCTACACGAATTAATTAATAAACATCACAGAACTTCTGCTGAAGCATAACAAAAACATTTATATAAAAACAAAGTGGAACAACTTACTTTTGTACTCTTCTCTACATGCCTCAACTGATCGACCGTACAATGTGGTAGAATTCTCTCAAGAAAATAAAGTTCTGTTTCACCAACATCTCCAAGGTGCCTTATATTATCTATTGCCGTATTAATGCACAGATCAACCAAAGATGGAGGCTCCACACTTGTAAATTCTTCATCCATGCTACCTGGTCACTTTTTCTTCAGGTATGTCTCCCTAAGGCCAATACATTATACAACAAAATAAATTTTACATACTTATATTACTTATTTGAAATAGTTAGCATTCTGCATATGAACAAACCGAGCTCAACTAAACTGAATTGAACAAAGAACTAGGCGCCATTTAATTGTCAGCAAAAAGTGTTGCTCAAAATCTTGGAAATTTAGTTGAATTGAGACCCATTAAACAAAAGCTTAGAACTTTATCATCATCCCAGATAGTAAACGTTTAACTCAAACAACTTTGAACAATTACTTGACGGATTGACCTGAACCCATAAATCCCTCAGTTTTATCAACAATCAATCACAAAAATAAAAAACTACAAAAACAGTAAAAGGTCAAACTTTCGCTACAAATCTTTAAACAAAAATTTACAACCCACAAACTCAAATTCACCAACGCAAATCCGTAATCAATCCATACATATCCAATCACAATTTTTTTTTTTTTAAGTAGATAGAATTTGAATCTCGTGCACCCAAAAAAAGATGAAGAAAAAAGCAAAATCGATAAATAAATTTGAATTAAGGGTCTGGAGAGACTTACTGAGTGATCGGAGACGAGAGGAGGGAGATCGTTTGCCGGAGGCGAATTATTGGTTTAAATTTAATTGAATAAAAACATCTTTCGTTTTATTCTTTTATTGTTTTTTCTCTGAATTTGTGCTAACATGCACCAGGCTTGTGTTTATATGGAAGATGAGGTAGGATTTCTTTTCTTTTTGGGCTTCAGCTAACGTGCGCGGCGCGTGCCAAATTTTGCTGGCGCATGGCGGGGGTTGACGGATCTTTATGTCTTAACTAACCCGAACTACCTTCAATATTACCTCACCACTTTACAGCCAGTCATCTTTTACCGCACCGTATAATTAGTAACTTTCATGTTATTTCAGTGTTTTTATAAATAAAAAATATTCAAAATTAAATTCATAAATTCATAAATGTCAGTTAAAAAAAAAAAATTTCAAATATAGCCAAAAATTCATTTAAATTGACCCAAATGTCCTTAAAATCTAACCGAAAAGCTAATTGTCATGCTCTTCCAAGTCGTAGGCTACTGTGACACATAGAACCTCCCTTACCTCTTATTCATTAGCCATAGTTTTTGCTTGCTCTTCTGATATTCTGTACTGCTTCCTGAGCAACACTAGACTTTGAAGCATCTGCATTCAGTGATACCATAAAGACATCTTCATTCACTGATATCATAAAGAAACTATCTTACTCTACAGGTGGTAAGTATACTTGTGACAACAAAGCAACAAGAAACCTAAAGATGAACTACACATAGCATATGAGAATTCATGAGAAAATATCCAAACCCACCGATTCAAAATTATTATGTCAAGAAACTGACTTTAACACCATCTTCCAATTAGGGTGGCAATGGGTCGTGTCGTGTTGGGTTCATGTCGTGTCGAGATAATAAACGTGTTAAAAATGCTCAATCCGACCCTAACCCATTTAATAAACGTGTCGTGTCGGGTTCGGGGCGTCTTTTATCGTGCGGGTTTCGAATCGTGTAACGGGTTCATAAATAATAACATGCATGTTACAAAACCCACAACCGAAAAAATTTAAATTAAAAAAAACAGAGAGAGTAGAGAAAATATAAGAAAAAGAAAGAAAAAAAAAAGATAGAGAGATGAGAGAAGAGAGAAGGAAAAGAAAGAAAGAAAAATAGAGAGAGAGAGAGAGAGAGAGAGAGAGGAGAGAAGATTTGAAAGAAAGAAAGAAAGAAAGAAAAAAGAGAGATGAGAGAAAACTAAAGAGAAAGAAAAAAAAGGAGAGAAGAGGAAAGGAAAAGAGAGAAAAGAGAGAGAGAGAGAGAGAGAGAGAGAGAGAGAGAGAGAGAGAGAGGAGAGGAGAAAGAAGAAAGAAATAAAAAAAAAAAAAAGAGGAGAAGAGAGACGGAAAAGAAACATTATAAATATCAAAAGGCATACAATAAAATCACAAAGTTGTTTTGTAGCATAGTGGATAAAATGTTTGAGAGAAATAAGGGTGGTAGGGGTTCAAAACCCCTTGTGTGTGTGCTGAAGTCTCCATTTCTTTTCATTCTTTACCAGGTTATCATGTATTACACGGGTTGACACGACTCGTTTAATAAACGGGTTAGACAGGATTATAGCGGGTTGACCCGAAATTGAGGAGAAGGCCTTAGTTCCTCCTCCCCTCTCCTTTTTCCCACTTCCTCCTTCTCTTATTTCTCTCTCTCTCTCTCTCTCTCTCTCCTCTCTGAGAGTTTGTTACTTTTTTCCTTGTCTCTCTATTCTCCACTCTCACTCCTTCCCATCCCTCTAATCTCCCTCATTTGTGACTCATTGCATCTCCAAACACCCTCATCTATCCATTACATCTCCCTCAAGTACTCCTCTTCCCCTTTTCCTATGATTGACTTTCTCTACTTTTTTCTCTTCACCCTCACCTTTAATTTCCCTAAATTATGCCTAAATTTGGAAAACTCATATCTGCACTTCCACTCTCCTCTTCTCCCCCAACACCCACCCATAAATGTTGTTCTTCAACCTACACTTCTCACCTCTACATCCCTTGCCTCTTCTCTGTTATGGTGTCTTCCACACATTTCCTCCAGCTGTGTCCCGGCCCAAGATCTCAACCAACAGCCACTGCTCCTCCGCTCCATGGATGAGGATGCTTCAAAAGTGCTCGTTGCACTTGCTTCTAGAATTATGGTAGCACTTTTTGCGTGGGTGGTTTGTCCACCACCATTGTCCGTTCTAAGCATTGGTTTGTTAGGTTACTGGTTACCCATCACTGGCGATTGTGGATCTGTGACAGCGATGCGGCAAATGGGAAGTAGCGGTTGTAGCTTCTCATATTTAGGATTCTTCCTTTATGTTTGTATTGGGCTGGATGTTTGTTTTAAAGTTTGCCCTTTATATAGCTTCTTTTTGCTTTCTGTTGGGCTGAGACCTTGTACCTCTTAGTGTTGGGCTAGGTTTTATTTTTGCATTTTCTCACTGTGTAATCCTTTTCATTTTAATGAAATGAATTATCTTGATATAAATATTTATAAAAAAACTGACTTTAACATTTTTTATTGTAAAAAAACTCTCTAACCCACCGATTCAAGCCATAGCCGCAAAGATGATTTTTATTGCCTGGATTTATGAAAACATCGACTTTTCATTTTCTTCTTCTTTTTGGTAATTGAGTTGATGAAGCCGATTTTGTTTTTGTGCTTTTAGCTTTTAGGTGTAATTGAGTTATAATATAGAGGGCATTTGGGTCAATTTAAGTGAGTTTTTGGTTATATTTGAAATATTTTTTTAAAATTGACATTTATGAATTTAGGGGTTAAATTTTGACTATTTTTAATAAAAACTCGTTATTTCATACACGTAAAATGAATAAAGAAATACTTAAGAGATTTTATAAGAAGATTTTTATTGATATAAATGAGCCACGATTAGGGGTGTACATTGGTTCGAAACCAATATAATTTCACAAATCCGCATACGATCTAATATAGATTGGATTATGATTTTTCCAATCCAATCCAATCCAATCACATTAGAGATTTAAATCCAATCCAATCCGATCCATGTTGAAGGAAAATGGTGATCTTCGTAATATAATTTCACCACCACTAATTAAATAATGGGGTTTTATTATTTTAGGTTCGACCCATTCGAGACGCAAGTCTCTTAATTACAATCCCTTGCTTCAAGGGAAAACCCTTTGATTCCATCATAAAGAAACAGAACGCGTGTGTTTGATTTTGCAGCTGCTCCCAAGTCCAACCTCAAGATGCCTACGTATCCTTTGCAGGAATCAAGCCACTCGTAGTTCAAAGATTCATGATGAATAAATGACTCATCACAAAACGAAGAATTTGAATGGGTTTGATTGAGGAGTTTGAGTGAATTTAGTTGAATAAACCAGGGATTCGATATGAAAATATGTTTGGGATGGTTGCATCTAGATTGAATCTCTAGATTGCCTACGTACCCTTTTAAAGGGATCAAACCAACGTAGTTCGAAAAATTAGAAATTAATGGGTAAGTGTGGCCCAATAATTTAGAGTTGGTGTCTTTGAGACGATTTGAAGATTTTCATAGGTAGATGACCCAATAATTTAGAATTTGTATCTTTGAGATAATTTGGGGATTTTCATAGGTAGGTGACCTATGGGAAAATTTTGAAATTAATGGGTAAGTGTGGCCCATTAATGGAGAATTTGTGTTTGAGATATTTGAATTTAATCTCATTGGAATTTTCATGGGTAGATGACCCATGGGAAAAATTTGGATGGTTTTGTACCACTTTTTCTTTTTGTCAATGTCCCAGAAAATTAATGAGCAATTTTGATTAACCCACTAATTTTCTAAAGTTGACATTTGCACTTGGACCCAAATATGGCTACAAGGATTTTTTTTTTTAATTAATCCATTAACCATATGATAGGGAATTTGGGCCTTAGGAAATTTAATGGGTAATTATTTGGGTTACCCATTAATTATATGGGCTTATGAGAATCAATGGATAATTATTCTCTGGCAGCCCGTGATCCTATTTTGGGCTTTTGATGTTTGTTGATAGTTAGCCCATGAGCATAGAGCCCCAAAAAAACTTTGGCCCAGCAGGCGATTAGTTATCCAACTCTTTGCAGAGTTTGTTTCCAAGTAAAATCAGACCTTGCAATCCCATCTTTATCTGGAATACTTGTGATCAGTCCGAATTAAAAGCAAACACTGTTACTGTTCAGTCTTTAAAGAAAATAATATACAGCCTTTGCAAACAAAAAGAGAAAGCCAGAAGAAAGAAAAAAAAAAAAAAAGAAACTGCCGCAACACCAAAGAGGTTTCAGACTTTTTTGTCTTTTTCCTCATTTTTTCTCTACAATAGCAAGTCTCTTGTGTCCTTGCTTTTTTTTCTTTTCTTCCAACTCCAACAAAGTGGCGTCAGCCACCTTCTTCTTTTTTCATGTTTTGACTTTTCTTCTTCTTCTTGGCTGCTGCTTCTTTTTTTTTGTTTTTTTCTATGTTGGTGTTATCTACAACACCAGACCTGCCACACCAAACCCATACAAAAGAGAACCAACGTGCTGTCTTCAACCCCTTTTTTTTTTGTCCATTGCATGCAGATTCAAACAAAGTGGCTACGCCACTTCCTTCTTTGTTTATTTTGATTTCTTTGTTGAATGTTTCTTCCTCTCCTTTATGATGGTTATTCTATTCTTTTCTTCATGACTAACATCCTTTTCATTTTTTTTGATGTAGTTTGCTCAGAGAGAAAAAAAATAAAGGCCTTCTCAAGCAGAGATGGAGAGGAGTGGTGAGAGATCCCAGGAGGTAATTCACGCTTTTTTTTTTTCTGTACATTTTTTTGAATTAACCCTCCAAACCATTTCCATTTCAAAGGATTTCCTTTTGCTCGGCAGAGCTTTGTTAAACAGGAATCCTCTCATGGATTTGTTGTTCATGATTTAAGGGTTGCCACCCATTATGGATTTATCATCCAAGAGTTTTTTTTGAGGGTTGCCACCCAATATGGATTCATCATCCAAGAAAATGATTTGAGGGTTGCCACCCAACAAGAATTAATTGACAGGATCCATGTACCTGTGAAAATGTCTCCTCTTGTATTTGTGCTCCTGCAATTTTCCTTCTGCAACAGTTTTCTTCTTCTGTCGTGTTCTCCTCCCTCCCTGTCCTCCTTTTTTTCTCTTTAGTGCAGAATATTTATACTGAAAACTGAATAATCAGCTCCCCCAAAAATAGGAGCCATTAAACTCTCTTAAACGTTTTCATTGGTTTAGACCCCCACCTTTTTCCAAACTCCCCCCCCTCCCCCCCCCACCTATCCAATCCCACGTTCCAATATTTTATGATTTTTGTGATTTTTTTTATTCCAACAATCCAATTGATATTGGATTGGATGATCAGTTTTCATAATGAAAAAATTTAATAATGAAATAATTATCGTCAAGTTTAATATAATCAAACATTTTAATAGACGTAAATGTCAAAAATAAATGAAATGCTAGAGAAAATTATTTTGATTTTATAATATATTAAACATTACTCCATCAAATTACTTTACATGTTTATAACTTTCTTAATGAAAATTACCTAATGAGTAAAATAAGCATGAAACTAACTATATTGGATTGGATTGGATTGGATTGGATTTGATCCTCACAAGCAAATCCAACATCCAATCCAACCATGTCACTTTTGGAAATTAGGGATCCAATCCAATCCAATCCTCTAGATTATAGAAATTTAATAAAATTGAATTGGATTGAATTGGATCAGTCGGTTTGGGCAGATTGAATTGGATCTTACACACCCCTAGTCATGATTAATATAAAATTGTCATGAATCATTATGATATTATAATATGAGTGTCGCATATATGACTTTTCAACTGTTGATGCAAGTGTAACTCACATATATTATGATATGAGTGTTTGAGTTGAAATATTGATAATCACTCACGTGACCTTCAGATGTTGATGCGAGTGGAGCTTACAATACATCAACCATTTAAAGTCATCCATCCGAGTGTGATGATTTCCCTGGCATAAAACTTATGCCCCAAAAATTGATAGATCAATCACACCACATTTTGATAATTTATTAAAATGAAACCCAAAAATAGTAACACTTGGACAATTTAGTTGGGGACATTTCAATATAAAAGATGATATTTAGTAGCTTCCAAAGAACATGCCTGATGTCATTCTCAAGTGATGTTGATGTTCTCTATAAAGAAACCTGCTCGTACAGAATATTGTTTGGGCTATGGCACAAAGCTGTGACAGAATAACTGGTGATTGATAAAGTTAATTCAATGGTTCATTGATCAATTTGAGAAAATTGGAAAATTTCGAACTTGTTACAAGTCAGGCTGATCAATTTTAAAAAAATGGATTACATGTGTCAAACGCCATTTTCAGTTGAGCACGCCAACCATCAATTCTGGTAGCTAGCTATCATGCAACCTCATCTGCTATCAATGGAGGAACAAATCTGCAATTCTGCAGTGTCTGCTCAAAAATATGAGCCACTTTGAGCAATTTGCCCTGCAAAATCAGTGGAAAAATCTTATATCAACTACCAGCTACTCAACTCTGCAATCCCGTACTTTTCATTTAATTCAGTCACTTCCCAATAAGTGTTTAATTTAATATGTTAATGTAGCAAGTTTTCGCTCATGTTCTCCATATAAATACCAGAAAAACAAGGTCAGGGTGAATGCTAGCCAACGTAAATTAACATTTTGCTATGTAGAAGGTGACAAGGCAATACCTCGTCAAATGCTGCACCAATCATTTGAAGACCAACAGGAAGGCCTGCAGGCCCCCCTTCAACAAATCCACATGGCAAAACCATGGCAGGTAGACCTGCCAAGTTAACATTGACCTGCATACAGATTAAGTAGAAACAGATCAGCGTCATTTAGTCATCTTACTAGTGGAAACTACATCACATGACAGGCAATAAAAGTTTCAAAGGAGAACAAGCACATATGATACATAGAGCATCATAAACAAGAGTCAACATGTGTGTCACTGGATTCCCCAAAATAAGATTGTGTACCATTTTAAACTTCTTACCACAATAGCATCATTCCGGAAACAACGGTGTGAATGTTAACTATGTACTCTTTTTGAATGACTGTTAAAATTGAGATCACAAATATAGAGCTGGGTGAAGGTGTATCATTCAAAAAACGCGAGTATTCACTGCAATTAAATACATATGTATACATACTATATACTAGCCAGACATTGTTGACACTAGCAGCAAAAGTAATTAAACTGATGAAAAGAATTAAAGGAGGCTTAAATACGCCCACAAAAAAATTGCTCAGAAACAGGAAAAACAATTGTCCTGCAGATTACAGCATGGTAGATATGCAAGCACCAGTCCTAACATTATATTGATGAACAAGGAAGTTGATCTTCTTTCAGAAAGGGCTCAGATGACATGAGTTTAGCTGAGTATTGATAAGCAAGAATATGCTTTTTTGTGTACATGTCCAATATTGTGACTCAATTATCATAAAAGTCCCACTACAAACATACACACACCCAACACATGCATATAATAAACAGAATTTTAAGGAGTTGGGGTACTCAGAAAAAGTGCTTACAGTCATTATGTCACCCGCATACATTGCTAACGGATCATTTTTCTTTTCACCTGGAAAGATAAAAGTAAATGGGTGATTTACTAAAACCACGTCATTTAAAACAAAATGAAAAGCATACACATTTTGGAAAATAGCATACCAATTTTATAAGCAGCAGATGGAGCAGCAGGTGAAATTAGGATGTCATGTTCATCCAGTGCTGTCTTGAAGCTTTTCTGAATTACAGTCCTCACCTAAAACACTATAACAATCATTAATTCCTTCTTGAACACCATAAATCCGTAGGAGTAAGAAGAACATAACCAAGCATAAGATTCTACAGAGAGGCTGCATGGTATGCAAATATAAATTACATAAACTACTGCAGCACTGATAAACAACCCCAAAAAACCATTCATGAGGATTGAGAATACAAGATTGTTGTTAGGTGAAACCTCAGATAAATGATTTCTCATGAGGTCTTTTTAGCTTTTATGAATGTCAAGGGTTTTGGTTTCTTCAATATTATAATGTCAGAATGCAAACAGTAATGGGATTAACTCCTCCCACCAAAAATCCAATATTAAATTTAACACAACAATGTATTTTTAAAATGAAAATATTAAGCATGAACGTCATGGTACCTGCTGGGCGCGCTTATAATATGCATCATAATAACCAGCTGAAAGGGCATATGTTCCTGTTAGAATTCTCCTTTTGACCTGCAAAAAAACAAAAATGGGTATAAGTCTGCTTTCAAAAAGACAACAAGAAAAAACTAGGCAAAGAGCAGTGCAACAATGTTTCCATCAATAGAAACTTCAAACCTGACAGGATATACAGCAAAACAGTGTTAACTAGCCACCTAAACATAGTGTACCTCAGAACCAAAACCCTTGGCTCGGGAATCCATGTATTGTGAGTTCAGCTCATCAGCAGCAACTCGGTTTCCATACCTGGAAATTGATTAAAAAATAATAACGAATATGAGCATATTTATTATTCTAATATACCATGCAGAGAGGGATTTTAAGAATAAGTTTAACAACTTCTCTTTTTCTTCCAGTCACAGTGGAAATCTAAACAAGCTTCTACTTACTTACTCTCTCTTCTCCCATTAAAATACACAAATGAAAACCTTTCAGAGATGAAATTTAATATATTAGAAGAATTACCTAACACCATCATAACGTGATAAGTTCGAAGATGACTCGGATGAAGCAAGAATGTAATAGGCTGGCAACCCAAGTGAGAAAGATGGTAATGAGACCTGCAATTTAATGTTTCAAGTATATTAAACCAAGACACAAGAAGGGGTACAAATGACATTTTGGGGAAGAAACAGAGAAGTTGAGCAGTTCCAAAAAAAAAAAAAAGAGAAGAAGGTAGACCTCTGTTACGCAGCATCCTAATTCTTCAAGGTGCAAAGCAGCAGTACGGACTGCCGAAGTTACTCCAGTATCAACACCATCATCGAGAGTTTCACGGATCAGACCAATCCTCAATCCTTTTAGAGGTTTAGATTCTAGCAAATTCATGGAAACAAACTGAGCTGAAAAGTCGGGAACCTCCTGAAAGAGAAATTCAAATGCATTTACATCAACCAACCAATTCCTGATATTAGTCTTTAGTCTATATATTCAAAGTACAAAGACCAAATTTTTTTGTTGAATAAACATTTCAGAGCTCAAATTCAGGATGCATAATGACAAGATAAGTTGGCTTATCCTGCTAAAATTACGCATGGTGAATCTTCAAAAGATAGCGACCAAAGTGCAGTTAGAGCCCTCATTAGAGGTTTCGAAGATCGACATGAGACAGAATTTGATACTTCTTCCACCACCCGTATGCTAAAATTACTTATTTTACTAAAAAGAATGTTCAAAATATATTTTCCCAGAGGATTTCCATGTGGTAATGAAATTTGTAGGGGAATTACTTGGTTGATATGGAATCAAATCATGATTTGTGCCAATCAAAGTTTGCAAAATATTTGACAACATATGCATGGGTACAATACAAAAAATATCAGACACAAAATTTACTTACACGCTTGCTACTGGTGGCATCAAGTCTATCATGGCCGGAAATTGCATGCAGAAGAATCCCAGCATCAGCAACAGACGTACCAAAGCAGCCAATGACATCAAGCGATGATGCATATGCCATAAGTCCAAATCTTGAGACACGCCCATACGTGGGCTTCAACCCAACAACACCACAAAACGATGCTGGCTGCCTCACACTTCCACCAGTATCACTTCCCAGTGACACCATACACTGCCTGGCAGACACAGCTGCAGCCGAGCCTCCCGATGACCCTCCAGGCACCCGAGAAATGTCCCATGGGTTTGCAGTCACCTAATGAATGAACAGATGCACCACCTGAGTAAACCAACCCCAGTTACCAGTGGGAAACATAAAGAAACGAACTTCCAAAACCCCACTCTCTTGGACTTCTACTAATACTAACAACCAACGGCTTTACTACCCACAATAAAAGGGGTAACTCACATTCTAAAAGTTCCATAAAAGACTAAAATTAACTTCTTTATTCAACTAAACTTTCATTTCCATGAAGTTGTAATATAAAGTTCTAATCTGTTAAAGCATTTCCTCCAAGATGAATAACAAAAATGAAAATTTCACAGAACACACAAATTATACAGATAAAAGAAAGGAAACCCAGAAGAGAAAAACCTGATAGGCAGAGGCTTCAGTGGTGCTGCCCATGCCAAACTCATCCAAATTGGTCTTACCCACCACAATCCCACCTAGCTCCTTAATCTTCCTGACGGCAGTAGCATCATACGGCGGCGTATAGCCTTCCAGAACACGAGACCCAGCCGTGGAGGGCATTTCAGCCGTACAGATATTGTCCTTGATGGCAACAAGTACCCCAGCCAAGGGACCCAACTCCTCATTCCTCTGAATCTTATCGTCAAGCTCACGGGCTTGGGCCAGGACCGAGTCTGACACGTGGAGAAAGGAGCGCAGATGGGGCTCAGTGAGTCGGAGGCGAGTGAGAAAGGACTCGGCGAGTTGGGTGGCGGTGAGGTGGCGGGAGAGAAGGGAGTGGCGGGTGGAGAGGATTTGGGAGTGTGATGGTGGGTTTGGGGATTGGGATTGGTCTGTGATGGTGGAGTGGGTGACGGGCTGTGAGGA
Organism: Prunus dulcis; assembly: GCF_902201215.1. Lineage (NCBI taxonomy): Eukaryota > Viridiplantae > Streptophyta > Magnoliopsida > Rosales > Rosaceae > Prunus > Prunus dulcis. Next base: position 15,962,556 of record NC_047652.1, read on the forward strand.
TAAGGAAGAGAGGGGTTTAAGGGAGGTGTAGCGGAGGAGGAGGGTGGGGTTAGAGCGGAAGTGGGAGAGTGAGCGTGGAGGTTGGAGTGTTGATATCATAGTTTATTTGACTTGCTTTCTCTGCAACTGGGACTTGTAAGATGAATTGTGTGAATCTCGGCTACAAGAGAAATGGTGACTGATGTGAGGAAGAGAAATATGCTCGACTGTGACGTTTTGAAGATTTTGAAGATTGGCTGAAAACGGTGACTGAACAATGTTAACCGTTTTATCCGTCAGGAGTTGCTCCTAGTCCGTTTTGTTTGGGCCTCTGGGCCCTGTGTTTACCACACACAAAAATGACGGCTATAAGGCCGGAGCAATAATTCTACAGTGAGAGCCTTTTATATGGTATATATATATGACCTTATCTTTACCGTTTTAGTTAACCTAATTCAATGATTAAGAGGTAACTGTTCTTAACCGGTTAAGATACAAAGTCACTTACACCCAACCACTAGAGCTACAAGCCCTTGTGTACATACTGAGTTAGATTGCCAAAAATTATAAATTCAATTTCTATCCCATTTTAAAAGGGTTGGATAAAATCATAGGATTATGGGTGGTGCACTACTCAATTTCTTTTGTAGTACTGTAATTTTATTTTTTTTCCGGATTTTGTAGTACTGTAATTCAACAGCTTCAATAATAACAATAATAAAACAAATATTTTGTTTTTCTTGATCACGTCAAATGGGATGAATTTTCCTCACACGAGGCAATGGCAGAGGGCAAATACATTACATGTAGTGATACACAAGAGGTATACAAAACTAAAATCACCATGATTTTACAGTTTATTTTCTCCTAGGCTTCTATAGAAATATTGCCAATTGCTCAGTCACGTGAAATATACAAAGAACATTCCCAGCGTCCACTTATATTACACAAAGATATTATTTATGTTTATGGTGACTGGTGAAGGTTTACAAGTACCCCGCTAAATCTTCTTGGTTCTCCATGTCCCAGACAACAATTTTTCCATCCAATCCTGTAATGTCAAGGTGTTAGAGCTAACCAAAGTAGATACAGTGGAAACAGGAAAGGATTCTACGATAAGCGATTGAAAACTAAATTTAACATTGACTTGCTAACCCGATGTGCTGAAGCGCTTCACTTTAGAACTCCCTGGATCTCCAAGCGGCACAATACAACTACAGTTAACAGGGAGGATTGTTATGTAAAAATATATAAAACATATAGAGGTAGCCCCAAATCCAGTCATCCACCCAATTCATCAGTCAGACCTCCCGCCTGACAACTAGGGTGGAGATGTACTGTTTGAAATGGAACGGGGGCTACTACACAGGGAATATCTAAAGAGAAGGAAAAGTGAAGTACTTAATGCAGTTCTCATGGACCCCTCCTCGTGATCTTGAATGCTCATTTGTATCATTGTTGAATCCCTGTTTTGGTTGGCCATATAGCTTTCCAAATGCTTCAGAAAACTGTAAGGAAAAATCTGGTTTGAGAAATAGGAAAAGGGATAGCATAATGTGATGAGTGATTTTTGCTCCACATCATGACAGGGAAAAACCGCAAATCCAGTTTACACTAACAATGAACTCGAAATGTTCACTAAATTCCTGTTATGCTCTCAGAGATTAAGACTGCTTGCTTAGTTCACTATCTCCAACATACAGCACACAGGCTTTACTAAATAATGAAGACAAACTCACTAGGCCAACAATAAAATTGTGGTGTAGATGAGAACTAACAGTTGAAACTGTTGTCCCACTGCATATGCAGCTGAGTTATGGTCAGAATTATCAGCAGGGCCTTTACAAAACATTCAAGCAATTTCACATTTTAAAACTCAGAATAATAGCATCTTTTAACATTCTTTGCTGTTTTTCTTCTCCTTCAAGACATGGAGGAACTCTTAAACACAAGATCAATTTCCACCCTATTCAACATGTTTACAACCACAGTATAACATCCCCTGGCAAGTTGATTATATTTATTTACAATAGGCACGCATTTAATGCACTACGATAGAGGAATGTGAAAACCATGTAATTTTTTTCCCCCCCCCCCCCCCCGCCAAAAAAACCCCTCTCTCTCTCTCTCACTCTCTCTCATAACATATAAACAACCAGGTATTTACCTGTGAACCATATTTTGGACCTGAAGATGTTGTCTTTCTTTCCCCCAGAAATTTGATAAAACTCCTGCAGAGAAAAGAACAAAGCTATTATTTTGCTATCCTCCTCCAACGAACAAAGCCATCAGGAAAAGGCATTTACCATATTCCTCTTTCATCTGCTGCAAAAACCATTGGGTTGCCATCAAATCCCACACCTATAACTAATCTTTCAGAAAGAAATAAGACCTGAAAAAGTGCCACATATGGATTGACGATACCCAAATATAAATAAATTAGTTCATTACATGTGGAGTAGATATTTAGACTCTCAAAAAGTTAACATGAGTTGATGCTGACCCACATCACGGAGAGGCAAATCACGGAATGCAACATTTTGAGCCAAAGGAGAAGGTCCCACATCATCGACAAAGTAAATCATAGAATTATGGCCTGCATAATGCCACAACCCGGAAACCAATTAGTGGGAAATGAATGATAATACCTAAACCAGCTGCTAACTTGACAATTTGAAACACTGCCTACCAAGCTATCAACATACGCTATGCCAAAAGCTTTTTATCTTTGTAAAGAACATGCAGAAAGGAGATATGTCTGACCTACATATGCTAAGGTATTGCCACTTGGTGACCACCTTACACCAAATGACCAAGTAAAGGAGAGATCAAGTTGAAGAATTTGCTGTTTCACCAGAAAGAAAACAAGGTTAGCTTCTACAAAAGGGCAAGACAAAAAGCAAAATGCATGAATGGGGGTGGCTAGAAAACAATATGATACCACTAAGCAATGTCTCCAAACCAGGGTCACCAATTATGGGCTTTAAGACAAAAATGATACTAAATTTTGAAAATCTAATTTTTCTTTAATTTTAGAAAACCAAGCAGGTTGGAGTCTTGAAACTTACTGTTTAGAATTTAGAATTAGCACATAATTATTATTTAACTTTCTTGCACTGATTCAATACCTATCATCTTAACAATGAGCTACATTGTTTATTCTTCTTTTGTAGAAACAACGAGCTAGAGTTTAACATATTTCATAACTTTTAGAACATTGTGACAATGCTCATAATGGGAAATTAAATTAAAGGTAAGCTAAGAAAACATATTTACTTATGAGTATTTCATAAATCAGAGGCTAGGTTTTAATATTGGATTTACAACATTACATTGTGCTACAGGTAACTACTACTAACAACTCTATATGATTAAATGCGTAATCAAATCAAGCAGCAGTTATTTAACTGGTAAGAGACTGTTTGTTATCTATTCTATACGTCAAATATAAATAGATGCATTAGAAAATGCTGTGTTTCAACAAGGGAAAATTTTTGCACCTCTCCAAATTTTGAATCTGCAGATGGGCCTGTTCTTGATTCCCTGAGTAATGCATGAGCAATTATAATTATAATATACACAACTAAAATAAGAACTAGACTAAATCCAAAGAATGACAGCTCTACAACTACATGTAACATACTTTGCGTCAACGACCTTAATAAAGGTGGAAAATATTCGGCACTTTCCATCTGTAGATGCAGTTGCAAGAAGAATCTGTAAAAAAAATGATCATATATAAATACTTAAACATGGTAAAGGGTTGATTACTTAGCAACCAAACTAACAATTGAACATGAAATTATCCCAATAGTTCAACAAAGAGCAGGTATCAAGGTAAAGATAACTTATGGAAAGGGAAAATGAGAAAGATCATTGACTAACTATACTAATCGCGTCTAATACATCAAATATGACAGTTATGTATTGCAAGCCTGAAACCCTAGCTTAGGACACAAGATTCAACTTCAGAAAATATCCAAGATTAAATAAAGGATTAACATCCTAAACATAACGTATTGGCAATTATAAAACCCTCATCACCTTTGGGTAGAGGAGGGCCAAGCCCTCGTGCACACAGATTCTGCAAACCCACATGCACCAGGTCCTAGTATGTATGAAAACAATAACTACCATGGAGCTTTGCAAAAGAGGATGGGCAGAGTCAAACCTAAATAGATGATACGCATGCATGCAACTGCTTTGAACGTACAGGAAACATATACAAATTGTGAACTGGGTAAATACGCACATTATTTGGATGCCAAGCAACACTTGTCACAGAAGAGTCATGTCTTTTTCTGATAAGTTTACTGACCCACCTGGAAAAGGGTACAATGCAAATATTAACCAGCAAAAAAACATTGAAAATAGAAGGTAATTCTAATCTGTAAATGCATCAAACGGAGTTAGCCGAGCACAAAAAGTTAAACTGCGAGTATCATGTTAATTACCAGTTGTTCTCTTGCTCGTAGTAGCATATACAAACAGTTTTTGCCCCACTTCCAACAGCAAATTTGTTTTCTGGTACATAAAGGCATACACATTAGAGTTGCATGACATTTTAACACTGATGGATCTTCTGTATTTACATTCGGAAAATAAAAAAGATTCAGTACCTCTTGGACTCCACCGAACACAGAGTGCAGCACGATTTAGCCGAAGGATAACAAGGGTTGGTACCCACTCTGATCCCTCAAGATTCCAGACATAGCTAGCCAGAATTGGTAGTTCGGGAAAATAATTAATGCATCAAAAAGTGTAAGAAAGACAAAGTGAGAGAGAGAGAGAGAGAGAGAGAGAGAGAGAGAGAGAGAGCCCAAAACTCAAGCTAAACTTATTTGATTAAATAAATTACAAAAAAAAAAAAGACTATCTCAAACCACATAGGTACTCACGAATTCCGATCATGAGATGCAGTAACTATTTTGTTCGACCTTGCGCTCCAGTCTATCCCAGATACAATTTGGTCATGCTGCGAAAGGATAGAATAAAATAATGCTTACTATATTCCCACGCATTCTCTTTGTCAAAAAGCTAAGGCCAAATTTTCTTAGAAAAAGTACAATGATCAGATGTGAATAACCAATAATAAAATATATACTTAATGCCTCTCTAAAATTCTAACATTAAGGTTTTTTTTTCTTTTTGCCTGATGGCTAGAGATAACAAGGAAACAAAACGAAGACAATGAAGCAGCAAACGCAAATGATAACTAATCACCATAAATACAAATCTCTCAAATACAATACTTCACACAAATTGGACAGCAGGACCTTCCAAGAATCCATCAAATTTATATCAATTAACAATTATCACATTACAGGGAGGTTTGTCAAACAGCTTGATATATCTAAGTAATTTCCTTAATGCTTTTTACCTTTATTTCTGTTACTACTTGAATTACTTTCTAATTGTCTTGAGTGAAACTTAGAAAACTCAGCGCCCCAAAAGTTGTAAATTTTCCTTCAATAAAAAATTTCTCTTTCCCCGTATTCATATCATGCTGCAGTGAAATATTATAATACAATTAAATGAGTTTGAATCAAGTACCTTCTGAAGAACATGTAGCTTCTCCCACTTGCCTTGCAACAGAGCATAGATGTGAACTTCACTGTTGTTCGGACAAAATGCCAGCACTACCAGAAAATAGGAATGATCAAATTACAGCATTGCATATACAAAATACCTACACATTGTCTGTACCGAGATCAAAATTCTCTATTTTTTCAATTTGATTACCAGAGTTTTTTTTTACTTCACACTTTTCAACAAGAAGCAAAATATATAGCACAAGCAGAAACATAGAAGCTTAACAGCACAATAATTAACCCCAAACCCCCTGTTTGGTTTCCAAGAAAGTGCAGACAAAAATGGAATCAAAATATTCAACCCAGATTCTTCATATTAATTCAACAAATATGTTGGCTCCAAGCTATGAGCTTTCCAATTTTTCCAAACAAAGACACACATAAAAGAACTAAAAGATATCACTGTAAATAAACAAAAAATTTGGTGATTGTTTTCCTATTGGTTATCCCATATTTACTCAGCGACCAAACAGAGGAATAAAAAAGGATAAGAACATTACTGGAGCGATCACGGCTCCAAGCATGACAAGTGATGCACTGAGCGAACTTGTGAACTTCGACCGCCGCCATTTCTTCGTTTTTATCTCCGCGGCAGAGAAAAATCGAAGCTTTTCTCCAAATCTACAGCTGAAAATTTAACTGCGGCTTCTCTGTTCCAATTAATTTGTTGAAGACTTGGAATTGTACGGACAGAGAGTTTAAAAGGGAAGAGAATGTGATTATGTGAGCTGGTATGGGTAGAGAGATCTGAAGCTTGAAGTCAGATCCAATGCTTTTTGTGTCTTCTTTCTCACTCTGTTCTGTTGGCACGGTGAAGTCAAGCACGTGCTTGGCACGTGTTTAAGAAAATAAAAGTTTCCTACTCCTTTTTTGTAAACTAACGCCATCTCCAGTCATAGGGCTAAATGTAGTCCAAAGCTAAAAATTTAGCCCTCCAAAATATTAATTTTTTAAAGAAGTGCAGGGCTAAATTTTTCAATCTCCAACCATGCAGGGCTATATTTTAGGGTCCTTCATATTTTATTATTTTGAGAAAAACTATGGTACAACACTCATTCATTCCACAACTATATATTGTGTAATTTAATTAAACTACTATTTAGAGACAATATTCCATATATGTGACCACATTTTTAAATTTTAAAAAAAAAAAAAAAGGGTTTCAATAGTCTGATCTCCAACGGTTATGACCAAGAATTTTTTATAATTTTTTTATACAACACTTGAAAACATTTAAAAAGGTGACCACATTTTAAATAAATAAAAGGATGGGTTTCAATGGTCTGACCTCCAATGGTCATGACCAATAATTTTTTATACTTTTTTCTTAAACAACACGATTGAAACATTTTAAAAACTTATAAAAATATATATACTTTCATGTTGGTTGTTGAAAAGCAAATGCATGGAGCCCACAAAAAATTTGGCCTAGGCTAAAGCTGGACTATATTTGGCCTGGTTGGAGGGCTAAAGGGCCAAATGTGGCCTTCCAAATTTAACCAAAATTTTGTTTAGCCCATGATTGGAGATGGATTTTGCATTACTTTAGGGTTATATTTGGAATATAGCTCATGGCTGGAGATGGCCTAACACTCCCTTTAACCTCTCATAGATAGTCTTCATTCTTCCTTCAAGTTAAGCAACATATCCATATTATGTCTTCAATGCACATGAAATATATGTATTTTTCTAGTCTAGTCTAATCCTCCCTACCAAACAAAAGTATTTTTAAAAAAACGAAATGAAGTAAAAGGGGAGTGGGAAAATCAGCACCCTATAAATATATCTAGGTACTTATGCTAAGAACTCCTTTCGTAAAGCATTATGGCTAGGAAAAAAAAATGAACCTTATTTTTCATATATATGATGATAACTTGTGCTTCAAAGAGCGTGCAGGAGCAATGACTTAACAGGTAATTACTTGTCGCAATTAATGTAAAACGCTTTGAAACCTTGAATATTTTGATTGAAACCTTGAAATTTGGTTAATTTTTTATATTCTGGCAATTAATGAAATTTGTTGTTTGATTGGAGAGACTTGTCTACTAATTGATTTTCAATCAAGGCTTTAGAGAAGAATTAGAAAATTAGTTCATTACCATTTTGTTGTAAACTAAATAGATTATGGAGAGAATTGAGATGGAGAGAAGGCATAGAAGCCTAATATTTTATTGAATGTTTTCTCTGTCCATTACAAGTGAGGATGAAGTCTTATTTTATAGGCAACAAAATCTGGTAGTGTTATTGCCTCCCGTGGATATGTGGTTGGCTCTCAAGCGATGATGGCAAACAAGCTTCATCATTTCTCTTCAATCAATTAGGTAGTGGGCTCTACCATTTTGGGATCCATCCTTGACTTTACAACACTCCTCCTTGGAGACCACAAATGGTATGGAATATGTCTCGTTAAAAACCTTGCCAGTAAAAACCCAGTGGGACAAAAAAAACTGGTCGAAGGGAAAAAGAGTACATAACCATGTGTAACATAAAATTCTGTGTATATTGACATGCGTGCGACACTGCCTCGTTAAAACCTTGCCGGGAAAAACCCAGTGGGATAAAAATAAAAAAAAATAAAAAAAACCTGGACGAAGGAAAAAGAGTACAGTGTGTAAAGGTCTTTATTGACAGCACGCTCCCCCTGATGCTTGGCAAAATATCTTTAAGCCATACTGTTGATCATCTTTCTGAATATCATAGTTGACACTGCTTCTGTGAGTCAATAGTGTATGAAGGTCTTTATTAATACCACGCTCCCCCTGAAAACTTCATGACTAGCTTTTTCCAGTAAGCGGCCATAGAAAAATATGCCCGTATATGGTGTTATGCTTAGATAGCATCAAATATGCCTCACATCATCCCAAAATGATGGTGATGGAGTTGAGCTCTATCTGAAAAATATGATGTCCGGTCCAATATACTTCCGAAAAATCCTTAAAGTGTCCAACGGATAATCCTCATAAAAATGCTTCAATACTTTCTTAGTATAAGCAAGAATCTCGTTGGCATAATGCTCGATCTTTAAGTCGAGACAAATATTTCTTGAACTCTTCATAAGCTTTACTGTGTTGCAAACACATTATAATCCATGTACTCACTGAGGCAATTTATGCACATTAGTATTGAGTACAGATTTTGTGCTTCAGGCATATGTCCTTCAGGGACTTGCTTCATGCAATTTCAATCCTTTCAAGGATTTTGTTTAAACGATTGAACTTTATGACACATTATATAGCTTTAACCCTGCAATTTATACATCTTTAGGGAATCACTTCTGGTGATATACTCCGTGCATTTAATAACCCTTAAAGATAACATGTTGGTCTCCGTAAATGTGAAATAAGGGGGCACAATTGAATCTGTAAATATGGAGAAAACCCAACATTCCTTATTTCTGCCAGAAACATTATGTCATACAAAGTAGGTATATTCCCTTTTATTCCGAACACCCAAGTATAACTTTCAATATTAACATCTTTTGGGGTTCGTACTGTGAGTTTGTTCTTTCACGTTCATTCTCATCTATAATGGAATTGCCTCATTCCATTTTGGCTAATGATATTGTCGACATTTAATAATTGAACGTGGTTCCAATCAACACAGCCCATTGATGATTTGAGTAGCTACTCCAAAACCAAAAATTGTCATTTATCAATTCATGATCCCACCATTCTCATGTGCATGCGCATGCATCAATTATAAGCATTTCTTTGCCTTTGGGTACCCAAGCCACTTCAAGGGGCTTTTATGATGTGAGAATGTGGATTATAACATCCAATGGAGCGTTATTTTGCAGTAGGGCGTGGATAATCTCCATTTAGGGAGTTGGAACATTTAGAACCCATATATCTGTCATGCTACAAGCATGCCACAGATTAATACACACATGTCAATTAATTTCTGGGACTTTAACCCATACAATTTTCTACGCATTAGGCGTGCACAATATCAATATTGACATGTCAAAGGATTGTCCTTTCGGGACTTCAATCCACATCATTTGCTACGCAACAGGCGTGCATCATATTGATCACTGCTATACCCATATTTTGTTCTTATGGGACTTTAATTTGTGCAGGGTATTATCAATGTATCCAAGTTGCAATCTATAAAATTTGCGTTAATAATTCATGGATACATACAAGCCATTCTTTTGGAACGGACTTATCTCCCCATTTGGTTACCTTTCAAGATAAAATATCAAATAAGTATATAAGCATAAAATAACACAAGTATTGCTTACATCCTTAGGTGGGAGAAACTTTTCTCAAGTATCATTCAAGCTCGTATCGGCCCAGTAAATATAATGTAGTGCTTGATGATCTAGTTATATCCTGAAAGAGCAAAAATCACAACTCTTTTGCCTCTGTCAAAACAAATAACCCTCAGAGTTAGGATCACTTCATGGATTCTTTCTTCAGATGTTCGTTCTAAAGAAATAAAATCCCTTATGAACAGAAAGTTATAAAAAGAGAAAAAATGCAACAAAATTGTGATATTGATTGCGAGATAAGGTAAGCAATCAGGGAAGGAAGCTGGTGGGTACAGACAACAAACTCTCATTTCTCCTAGTCTAGAAGAACCTCAGGAGATTAGAGCATAAGGTCGCCTTCACAGTTCCCTGATGTAGCGGAAACGTGATTAGGGATAGTCTCGCTTCCTGAATGGATGATCAGAGATAGTCTTGCTTCTCGGGCATATTGAGTGCTTACTGATAAGAAAAACAAGTAGATATAGCATCACTAGGTATGGAGAAAACTGGATGTCTTCTGCAAAGAAAATTTCGTTAGTAACACATTTATACACAAATAAGAGGAATAGGTTGAACCGGTGAATTTCAAATTAACCATAGGAAAATTGCGAGATTCTCGGGGTGCTTTTGAAAAAATAGCTCCGTGAAATCCGCAAAGCAAGATCAGCTTTGACGAAAATAATACTTGAAAACACCGAAAGTGCCGACAGGCATTATTAGAGGCCGCGTGAAGTTTTGGAATCTGGGAAAGAAAAAAAGAATATGGGGATCCGAGAAGATATTGGGATCCTGGAAACGTTGCCACATTTCCGTCTATAGATATTGCCTCTACAAAACTTGATTGGAGCAACTGCGTTTCAACTCAACTTCCTTCATTTTCTGAAACTTTAGTTTTTGTAAGACTTTCTTCGAAATCTTCTTAAAATGGCTTCCTCTTCTTCCTGCCCAAATTATTTCAATTTAAATGATGCTCCCACAACTACCAATGATGCCAAAGTTTGGCGTCCATCCTTTGTCTCCCAAAATCGTCATCTCACAGTTAATGATTCTGTGATGATGAATGATGCTACTGCTGTCATAGTAGCTAGGAATTTCATTACTCCAATGGATGAAATACTGTTAACAGAGAGGTCTGAGGAAGAGGCTATTGATGACTCAATGACATCTAGCATTCAGAGTGCTGCTTCTGTTTCTAACATGGCTGATCGTTTGCGTGCCAGAGCAAACGAGGTTCAGAAGTTAACAACTGAAAATTCGTCTCTTCAAAGAATGCTTCATGAGTCTCAACAGGAGGTTGATAAATTTAAAGGAGAGAATAATGCCTTGTTGAAACTGGTGAGTTCGTACTCCGTTGATACACTAAGAAGGCTAGACATGCTGCAGGTGGCCAATGAAAGAATTTTGGGAGACCACGAGAGGCGCCGTCCTCTTCCTTCAGAGGCTTCCAGAACATGATGTAATTTTATAGATTTTACAGGGCCTGCACCTTCATTGCAGGTGGAAAAAATCTATCTGTTGTATGCTCATTTCCTGTTATATTAATTGCGCACATTCTTAAACTTACACCTGTGGTTTTTATGTCTTTTCAAAATGACGGTTTGGAACCTTGTGTCTTATAGGTTCAAGTAACCACATCAAATCTCTCAAATTACATATTTCCATGCATGTGAGCCCAGAACTTTGGGTATGGGTTAAACACAAACTCATAATTTATTCGCCCTTTTCAAATGGACATGAAATATGGATTGAGTAAAAGCCACAATAATATCGCAACATAGTAGTGAAGAGCATTAACTACTATATACCCACAACCTCAAGTTCGGGATCTCTCATATATTTGGATCCATGGGCTTCCGACCTAGATATAACAAAATATGTGGGGAGCCTCAATTCATCATTTAAGGTTTATACTGATATTATCCATTTCACGGTGTATTCTTAACAACCGGAATTCACAAAATATATTTCTTCCTTGAGGTGTCGATTATAACATAATCGAACTTTATTAAGTTCATCATTCTCTTATGCCAAAGAAATATGTGGTGCACCACAATTTGCAATAATACCTCAAAGGTTGTCCATTTAACTGTTGGAACTTTAGGTTCTCAACACTGTTAGATTTTGAACTTCAGGCCAAAATCACATATTCTCATGGTATGGGCATTCAATCCCCTTAGATTTTGAACTTCGGGCCAAAATCACATATTCTCATGGTATGGACATTTTTACAATTTTTTGTACATATTTCTGGACTTCAAGCCCTTACATAATTGTCCATATTTTGAGGAACTTCTGGCATCTCATTTAATTGCTCATCCATGAGTTTAAGGAACTGCAGGTTCCCTTTTGTATAGTGACGGTTTACCCAAAATGGTTAATATTTATGTATAGGTCACTATTCATATATCCGGTACTATTCATCAAGTCATGAATACATATCTATTCATGTGTACAGTACATTTGCCAATACAGTTATTATCCATGTGTACGGCACTATGAACCAATACGGTACTGTTACATCATTAAGGAACCCCAGGTCCTTATTTACATGTCAGGGATCAAGGACCCTCAAGTCCAATCACATGTTTACAAATATAGTACCGGAGAGACGGCCAGCTCTCATATTAATATCATCATCAAGGATCTTCAAGTCCTGATGTAATTGTATGATGAGGATTAAGGGACTTCTGGTCCTGATCTGCATAATGTAAAAACTCATCATACAGCACAATTAATCCATAAAATAAATTGCTGATAAATAAATTACTGGTATGGACGATAAACTCGCACCATACTTTAAATAAATGTAAATGTGCTGTAAAATAAATTCATAAATTAAATTGCTTGCTGTATGGACGTTAATCCCGCACCATACCTTAAATAAAATTAAATGTGCGGTAAAGTAAATTCATAAATTAAATTGCTTGCTATATGGACGTTAATCTCGCACCATAACTTAAATAAAATTAAATGTGCGGTAAAGTAAATTCATAAACTATGAGGGTTAATTCCACATCATACTTTAAGTAAAAGTAAATTTGCGATAAAGTAAACGTACTTGTATGGGCACTAATTCTGCCTCNAAATTAAATGTGCGGTAAAGTAAATTCATAAATTAAATTGCTTGTTGTATGGACGTTAATCCCGCACCATACCTTAAATAAAATTAAATGTGCGGTAAAGTAAATTCATAAAGTATGAGGGTTAATTCCACATCATACTTTAAGTAAAAGTAAATTTGCGATAAAATAAACGTGCTTGTATGGGCACTAATTCTGCCCCATACATTTAAATAAAAGTAAAGGCGTGGACGATAAACCCGCACCACCCTTTTAAATAGATATTGTTGTATGGGTAATAAACCTACACCATACAGTAAATAAAATAAATGTGGGAATAAAAACCACCACTAAAAATATAAGAGGTGAAACCGTTCATTTTTATTAATTAGTAATTGGAAAGCAAATAAATATAGTGTATTATATTACCATAAACTTTTCATATTAATATTATATATCATGGGCTGTCAACCTGAATATCCCTTCTCTCTTTTTTCGTGGGTTCCTCTCAATACTAGAGGAAATGAAAAGTAGAGACAAACCTTAGTGCTAGTTTGCATTCACGTTTGTCTGCTTCCTTGAGTGATAATTTCACGAACAAAGTGGACGAACCTGCACAAGCTCCTCCTGCACACCTTTACTTGCAAGAAATTTTTTTTTTTTTTTTGATAGATTCCTCTCAAAACCATGATGAAATAATATAATCTTATTATACTAATATACTAGCTATATAGCATATTATATAAAATATGCAAAAAGTGATGGATATCAAGCTTGCTACTGCCTTTCCATCTACAGAGCAAGTTAAATAGTGTAGGATAATACTAAAGTAATTGAAAGATAAGGAAGCAAAGGACTTATTATTTTTTCAGTGGGTTCTCTATTCTTTCGGTGGGTTCTATCAATACCAAAGTGCAGAACACTATCTCTTCCCTCTTCTGTGGCTGCTCTGCTTCCACCTGGTTTGAGTTGCTTCTCTTCACCTTTGCTTGCTTCTTTGCCCATAAACCCTTCATCACCTCTTGAGTGGTGTTGAGCTTGTAAACTTGGCCAAGAAGAAGAGCATTAGTTGACTGGTCTTATATGCATTGATCCAACGTCGCCATCTCTATCCTCAAACTCTACCAGAAGTGATAGTCAAAATTTGTTGAACCTTCATTTACATGGAAGGCCACCTGCCTCCCAAGATATTTACATGGCGTAAAGGGGTTTTATTATTTTATCACTATTTTTGTTAGGATTGGAGGGGCACAAGGTGGTGGAGATGAGCAGATCAACATAGTGGCTAGGATTGGTCTTCGTGATCTCACTTGCACTCACAGACCAAATTTTTTTTTTTTTTCTTTCTTTCTTTCCCACTTAGACGTTGATAACCAAAATTGCTGCATCAACTGCTTGACAATTTTCTATTATCTCCCTCTCTCTCTCTAACACGGAGACATACAAGGAAAGCTGAAGAAATGGCAAGAGAGGGAGGAAGGTAGGGGAAAGAATCTGGGTTTC
>NC_047652.1:15976949-16204585 GCF_902201215.1 Prunus dulcis
TTCAATGCATAGGCTGCTCCAACGTGGCCCTTCCCAAGTTCTGCTTCTTTTTTTTCTTTTTTTTTTTCTACACCCATGTTTTCTTTTGGCTGGCACCATTCTCTCCCTTTAACCCAGCAACACCCACGAAGCGCTCAGCCACTTTCTTTCCCCTTTTTTTTAGTGGCTGTTTTCCTGCTTTAATTTTTTTCTGTCTGTTGTGATTGTGTGCCCAACAAGAGGATCATCTAAGAGAGAGAGGGAGAGAGGCTGTGACAGAAAAACATGGCCTCTATTTTCTTTTCCCCTTTTTTTTTTTTACAGATCTCCATTTTTTTCTCTGCCTATTCTTTTCTTCATGACTAACATCCTTTGCATTTTTTTGATGTAGTTTGCTCAGAGAGAAAAATAAAGGCCTTCTTAAGCAGAGATGGAGAGGAGGGGTGAGAGAGCCCAAGAGGTAATTCACGCTCTCTTTTTTCTGTACATTTTTTGAATTAACCCTCCAAACACCATTTCCATTTCAAAGGATTTCCTTTTGCTCGGCAGAGCTTTGTTAAATAGGAATCCTCTCATGGATTTGTTGTTCATGATTTAAGGGTTGCCACCCATTATGGATTTATCATCCAAGAGTTTTATTTGAGGGTTGCCACCCAATATGGATTCATCATCCAAGAAAATGATTTGAGGGTTGCCACCCAACAATAATTAATTGACAGGATCCATATACCTGTGAAAATGTCTCCTCTTGTATTTGTGCTCCTGCAATTTTCCTTCTGCAACAGTTTTCTTCTTCTGTCGTGTTCTCCTCCCTCCCTGTCCTCCTTTTTTTCTCTTTAGTGCAGAATATTTATACTGAAAACTGAATAATCAGCTCCCCCAAAAATAGGAGCCATTAAACTCTCTTAAACGTTTTCATTGGTTTAGACCCCCACCTTTTTCCAAACTCCCCCCCCTCCCCCCCCCACCTATCCAATCCCACGTTCCAATATTTTATGATTTTTGTGATTTTTTTTATTCCAACAATCCAATTGATATTGGATTGGATGATCAGTTTTCATAATGAAAAAATTTAATAATGAAATAATTATCGTCAAGTTTAATATAATCAAACATTTTAATAGACGTAAATGTCAAAAATAAATGAAATGCTAGAGAAAATTATTTTGATTTTATAATATATTAAACATTACTCCATCAAATTACTTTACATGTTTATAACTTTCTTAATGAAAATTACCTAATGAGTAAAATAAGCATGAAACTAACTATATTGGATTGGATTGGATTTGATTTGATTTGATTTGATTCTCACAAGCAAATCCAACATCCGATCCAACCATGTCACTTTTGGAAATTAGGGATCCAATCCAATCCAATCCTCCAAATTATAGAAATTTAATAAAATTGAATTGGATTGAATTGGATCAGTCGGTTTGGGCAGATTGAATTGGATCTTACACACCCCTAGTCATGATTAATATAAAATTGTCATGAATCATTATGATATTATAATATGAGTGTCGCATATATGACTTTTCAACTGTTGATGCAAGTGTAACTCACATATATTATGATATGAGTGTTTGAGTTGAAATATTGATAATCACTCACGTGACCTTCAGATGTTGATGCGAGTGGAGCTTACAATACATCAACCATTTAAAGTCATCCATCCGAGTGTGATGATTTCCCTGGCATAAAACTTATGCCCCAAAAATTGATAGATCAATCACACCACATTTTGATAATTTATTAAAATGAAACCCAAAAATAGTAACACTTGGACAATTTAGTTGGGGACATTTCAATATAAAAGATGATATTTAGTAGCTTCCAAAGAACATGCCTGATGTCATTCTCAAGTGATGTTGATGTTCTCTATAAAGAAACCTGCTCGTACAGAATATTGTTTGGGCTATGGCACAAAGCTGTGACAGAATAACTGGTGATTGATAAAGTTAATTCAATGGTTCATTGATCAATTTGAGAAAATTGGAAAATTTCGAACTTGTTACAAGTCAGGCTGATCAATTTTAAAAAAATGGATTACATGTGTCAAACGCCATTTTCAGTTGAGCACGCCAACCATCAATTCTGGTAGCTAGCTATCATGCAACCTCATCTGCTATCAATGGAGGAACAAATCTGCAATTCTGCAGTGTCTGCTCAAAAATATGAGCCACTTTGAGCAATTTGCCCTGCAAAATCAGTGGAAAAATCTTAAATCAACTACCAGCTACTCAACTCTGCAATCCCGTACTTTTCATTTAATTCAGTCACTTCCCAATAAGTGTTTAATTTAATATGTTAATGTACCAAGTTTTCGCTCATGTTCTCCATATAAATACCAGAAAAACAAGGTCAGGGTGAATGCTAGCCCAACGTAAATTAACATTTTGCTATGTAGAAGGTGACAAGGCAATACCTCGTCAAATGCTGCACCAATCATTTGAAGACCAACAGGAAGGCCTGCAGGCCCCCCTTCAACAAATCCACATGGCAAAACCATGGCAGGTAGACCTGCCAAGTTAACATTGACCTGCATACAGATTAAGTAGAAACAGATCAGCGTCATTTAGTCATCTTACTAGTGGAAACTACATCACATGACAGGCAATAAAAGTTTCAAAGGAGAACAAGCACATATGATACATAGAGCATCATAAACAAGAGTCAACATGTGTGTCACTGGATTCCCCAAAATAAGATTGTGTACCATTTTAAACTTCTTACCACAATAGCATCATTCCGGAAACAACAGTGTGAATGTTAACTATGTACTCTTCTTGAATGACTGTTAAAATTGAGATCACAAATATAGAGCTGGGTGAAGGTGTATCATTCAAAAAACGCGAGTATTCACTGCAATTAAATACATATGTATACATATTATATACTAGCCAGACATTGTTGACACTAGCAGCCAAAGTAATTAAACTGATGAAAAGAATTAAAGGAGGCTTAAATACGCCCACAAAAAAATTGCTCAGAAACAGGAAAAACAATTGTCCTGCAGATTACAGCATGGTAGATATGCAAGCACCAGTCCTAACATTATATTGATGAACAAGGAAGTTGATCTTCTTTCAGAAAGGGCTTAGATGACATGAGTTTAGCTGAGTATTGATAAGCAAGAATATGCTTTTTTGTGTACATGTCCAATATTGTGACTCAATTATCATAAAAGTCCCACTACAAACATACACACACCCAACACATGCATATAATAAACAGAATTTTAAGGAGTTGGGGTACTCAGAAAAAGTGCTTACAGTCATTATGTCACCCGCATACATTGCTAACGGATCATTTTTCTTTTCACCTGGAAAGATAAAAGTAAATGGGTGATTTACTAAAACCACGTCATTTAAAACAAAATGAAAAGCATACACATTTTGGAAAATAGCATACCAATTTTATAAGCAGCAGATGGAGCAGCAGGTGAAATTAGGATGTCATGTTCATCCAGTGCTGTCTTGAAGCTTTTCTGAATTACAGTCCTCACCTAAAACACTATAACAATCATTAATTCCTTCTTGAACACCATAAATCCGTAGGAGTAAGAAGAACATAACCAAGCATAAGATTCTACAGAGAGGCTGCATGGTATGCAAATATAAATTACATAAACTACTGCAGCACTGATAAACATAAACTACTACAGCACTGATAAACAACCCCAAAAAACCATTCATGAGGATTGAGAATACAAGATTGTTGTTAGGTGAAACCTCAGATAAATGATTTCTCATGAGGTCTTTTTAGCTTTTATGAATGTCAAGGGTTTTGGTTTCTTCAATATTATAATGTCAGAATGCAAACAGTAATGGGATTAACTCCTCCCACCAAAAATCCATTATTAAATTTAACACAACAATGTATTTTTAAAATGAAAATATTAAGCATGAACGTCATGGTACCTGCTGGGCGCGCTTATAATATGCATCATAATAACCAGCTGAAAGGGCATATGTTCCTGTTAGAATTCTCCTTTTGACCTGCAAAAAAACAAAAATGGGTATAAGTCTGCTTTCAAAAAGACAACAAGAAAAAACTAGGCAAAGAGCAGTGCAACAATGTTTCCATCAATAGAAACTTCAAACCTGACAGGATATACAGCAAAACAGTGTTAACTAGCCACCTAAACATAGTGTACCTCAGAACCAAAACCCTTGGCTCGGGAATCCATGTATTGTGAGTTCAGCTCATCAGCAGCAACTCGGTTTCCATACCTGGAAATTGATTAAAAAATAATAACGAATATGAGCATATTTATTATTCTAATATACCATGCAGAGAGGGATTTTAAGAATAAGTTTAACAACTTCTCTTTTTCTTCCAGTCACAGTGGAAATCTAAACAAGCTTCTACTTACTTACTCTCTCTTCTCCCATTAAAATACACAAATGAAAACCTTTCAGAGATGAAAATTAATATATTAGAAGAATTACCTAACACCATCATAACGTGATAAGTTCGAAGATGACTCGGATGAAGCAAGAATGTAATAGGCTGGCAACCCAAGTGAGAAAGATGGTAATGAGACCTGCAATTTAATGTTTCAAGTATATTAAACCAAGACACAAGAAGGGGTACAAATGACATTTTGGGGAAGAAACAGAGAAGTTGAGCAGTTCCAAAAAAAAAAAGAGAAGAAGGTAGACCTCTGTTACGCAGCATCCTAATTCTTCAAGGTGCAAAGCAGCAGTACGGACTGCCGAAGTTACTCCAGTATCAACACCATCATCGAGAGTTTCACGGATCAGACCAATCCTCAATCCTTTTAGAGGTTTAGATTCTAGCAAATTCATGGAAACAAACTGAGCTGAAAAGTCGGGAACCTCCTGAAAGAGAAATTCAAATGCATTTACATCAACCAACCAATTCCTGATATTAGTCTTTAGTCTATATATTCAAAGTACAAAGACCAAATTTTTTTGTTGAATAAACATTTCAGAGCTCAAATTCAGGATGCATAATGACAAGATAAGTTGGCTTATCCTGCTAAAATTACGCATGGTGAATCTTCAAAAGATAGCGACCAAAGTGCAGTTAGAGCCCTCATTAGAGGTTTCGAAGATCGACATGAGACAGAATTTGATACTTCTTCCACCACCCGTATGCTAAAATTACTTATTTTACTAAAAAGAATGTTCAAAATATATTTTCCCAGAGGATTTCCATGTGGTAATGAAATTTGTAGGGGAATTACTTGGTTGATATGGAATCAAATCATGATTTGTGCCAATCAAAGTTTGCAAAATATTTGACAACATATGCATGGGTACAATACAAAAAATATCAGACACAAAATTTACTTACACGCTTGCTACTGGTGGCATCAAGTCTATCATGGCCGGAAATTGCATGCAGAAGAATCCCAGCATCAGCAACAGACGTACCAAAGCAGCCAATGACATCAAGCGATGATGCATATGCCATAAGTCCAAATCTTGAGACACGCCCATACGTGGGCTTCAACCCAACAACACCACAAAACGATGCTGGCTGCCTCACACTTCCACCAGTATCACTTCCCAGTGACACCATACACTGCCTGGCAGACACAGCTGCAGCCGAGCCTCCCGATGACCCTCCAGGCACCCGAGAAATGTCCCATGGGTTTGCAGTCACCTAATGAATGAACAGATGCACCACCTGAGTAAACCAACCCCAGTTACC
Source organism: Prunus dulcis (assembly GCF_902201215.1). Lineage (NCBI taxonomy): Eukaryota > Viridiplantae > Streptophyta > Magnoliopsida > Rosales > Rosaceae > Prunus > Prunus dulcis. Next base: position 15,982,614 of record NC_047652.1, read on the forward strand.
AGTGGGAAACATAAAGAAACGAACTTCCAAAACCCCACTCTCTTGGACTTCTACTAATACTAACAACCAACGGCTTTACTACCCACAATAAAAGGGGTAACTCACATTCTAAAAGTTCCATAAAAGACTAAAATTAACTTCTTTATTCAACTAAACTTTCATTTCCATGAAGTTGTAATATAAAGTTCTAATCTGTTAAAGCATTTCCTCCAAGATGAATAACAAAAATGAAAATTTCACAGAACACACAAATTATACAGATAAAAGAAAGGAAACCCAGAAGAGAAAAACCTGATAGGCAGAGGCTTCAGTGGTGCTGCCCATGCCAAACTCATCCAAATTGGTCTTACCCACCACAATCCCACCTAGCTCCTTAATCTTCCTGACGGCAGTAGCATCATACGGCGGCGTATAGCCTTCCAGAACACGAGACCCAGCCGTGGAGGGCATTTCAGCCGTACAGATATTGTCCTTGATGGCAACAAGTACCCCAGCCAAGGGACCCAACTCCTCATTCCTCTGAATCTTATCGTCAAGCTCACGGGCTTGGGCCAGGACCGAGTCTGACACGTGGAGAAAGGAGCGCAGATGGGGCTCAGTGAGTCGGAGGCGAGTGAGAAAGGACTCGGCGAGTTGGGTGGCGGTGAGGTGGCGGGAGAGAAGGGAGTGGCGGGTGGAGAGGATTTGGGAGTGTGATGGTGGGTTTGGGGATTGGGATTGGTCTGTGATGGTGGAGTGGGTGACGGGCTGTGAGGATAAGGAAGAGAGGGGTTTAAGGGAGGTGTAGCGGAGGAGGAGGGTGGGGTTAGAGCGGAAGTGGGAGAGTGAGCGTGGAGGTTGGAGTGTTGATATCATAGTTTATTTGACTTGCTTTCTCTGCAACTGGGACTTGTAAGATGAATTGTGTGAATCTCGGCTACAAGAGAAATGGTGACTGATGTGAGGAAGAGAAATATGCTCGACTGTGACGTTTTGAAGATTTTGAAGATTGGCTGAAAACGGTGACTGAACAATGTTAACCGTTTTATCCGTCAGGAGTTGCTCCTAGTCCGTTTTGTTTGGGCCTCTGGGCCCTGTGTTTACCACACACAAAAATGACGGCTATAAGGCCGGAGCAATAATTCTACAGTGAGAGCCTTTTATATGGTATATATATGACCTTATCTTTACCGTTTTAGTTAACCTAATTCAATGATTAAGAGGTAACTGTTCTTAACCGGTTAAGATACAAAGTCACTTACACCCAACCACTAGAGCTACAAGCCCTTGTGTACATACTGAGTTAGATTGCCAAAAATTATAAATTCAATTTCTATCCCATTTTAAAAGGGTTGGATAAAATCATAGGATTATGGGTGGTGCACTACTCAATTTCTTTTGTAGTACTGTAATTTTATTTTTTTTCCGGATTTTGTAGTACTGTAATTCAACAGCTTCAATAATAACAATAATAAAACAAATATTTTGTTTTTCTTGATCACGTCAAATGGGATGAATTTTCCTCACACGAGGCAATGGCAGAGGGCAAATACATTACATGTAGTGATACACAAGAGGTATACAAAACTAAAATCACCATGATTTTACAGTTTATTTTCTCCTAGGCTTCTATAGAAATATTGCCAATTGCTCAGTCACGTGAAATATACAAAGAACATTCCCAGCGTCCACTTATATTACACAAAGATATTATTTATGTTTATGGTGACTGGTGAAGGTTTACAAGTACCCCGCTAAATCTTCTTGGTTCTCCATGTCCCAGACAACAATTTTTCCATCCAATCCTGTAATGTCAAGGTGTTAGAGCTAACCAAAGTAGATACAGTGGAAACAGGAAAGGATTCTACGATAAGCGATTGAAAACTAAATTTAACATTGACTTGCTAACCCGATGTGCTGAAGCGCTTCACTTTAGAACTCCCTGGATCTCCAAGCGGCACAATACAACTACAGTTAACAGGGAGGATTGTTATGTAAAAATATATAAAACATATAGAGGTAGCCCCAAATCCAGTCATCCACCCAATTCATCAGTCAGACCTCCCGCCTGACAACTAGGGTGGAGATGTACTGTTTGAAATGGAACGGGGGCTACTACACAGGGAATATCTAAAGAGAAGGAAAAGTGAAGTACTTAATGCAGTTCTCATGGACCCCTCCTCGTGATCTTGAATGCTCATTTGTATCATTGTTGAATCCCTGTTTTGGTTGGCCATATAGCTTTCCAAATGCTTCAGAAAACTGTAAGGAAAAATCTGGTTTGAGAAATAGGAAAAGGGATAGCATAATGTGATGAGTGATTTTTGCTCCACATCATGACAGGGAAAAACCGCAAATCCAGTTTACACTAACAATGAACTCGAAATGTTCACTAAATTCCTGTTATGCTCTCAGAGATTAAGACTGCTTGCTTAGTTCACTATCTCCAACATACAGCACACAGGCTTTACTAAATAATGAAGACAAACTCACTAGGCCAACAATAAAATTGTGGTGTAGATGAGAACTAACAGTTGAAACTGTTGTCCCACTGCATATGCAGCTGAGTTATGGTCAGAATTATCAGCAGGGCCTTTACAAAACATTCAAGCAATTTCACATTTTAAAACTCAGAATAATAGCATCTTTTAACATTCTTTGCTGTTTTTCTTCTCCTTCAAGACATGGAGGAACTCTTAAACACAAGATCAATTTCCACCCTATTCAACATGTTTACAACCACAGTATAACATCCCCTGGCAAGTTGATTATATTTATTTACAATAGGCACGCATTTAATGCACTACGATAGAGGAATGTGAAAACCATGTAATTTTTTTCCCCCCCCCCCCCCCCGCCAAAAAAACCCCTCTCTCTCTCTCTCACTCTCTCTCATAACATATAAACAACCAGGTATTTACCTGTGAACCATATTTTGGACCTGAAGATGTTGTCTTTCTTTCCCCCAGAAATTTGATAAAACTCCTGCAGAGAAAAGAACAAAGCTATTATTTTGCTATCCTCCTCCAAAGAACAAAGCCATCAGCAAAAGGCATTTACCATATTCCTCTTTCATCTGCTGCAAAAACCATTGGGTTGCCATCAAATCCCACACCTATAACTAATCTTTCAGAAAGAAATAAGACCTGAAAAAGTGCCACATATGGATTGACGATACCCAAATATAAATAAATTAGTTCATTACATGTGGAGTAGATATTTAGACTCTCAAAAAGTTAACATGAGTTGATGCTGACCCACATCACGGAGAGGCAAATCACGGAATGCAACATTTTGAGCCAAAGGAGAAGGTCCCACATCATCAACAAAGTAAATCATAGAATTATGGCCTGCATAATGCCACAACCCGGAAACCAATTAGTGGGAAATGAATGATAATACCTAAACCAGCTGCTAACTTGACAATTTGAAACACTGCCTACCAAGCTATCAACATACGCTATGCCAAAAGCTTTTTATCTTTGTAAAGAACATGCAGAAAGGAGATATGTCTGACCTACATATGCTAAGGTATTGCCACTTGGTGACCACCTTACACCAAATGACCAAGTAAAGGAGAGATCAAGTTGAAGAATTTGCTGTTTCACCAGAAAGAAAACAACGTTAGCTTCTACAAAAGGGCAAGACAAAAAGCAAAATGCATGAATGGGGGTGGCTAGAAAACAATATGATACCACTAAGCAATGTCTCCAAACCAGGGTCACCAATTATGGGCTTTAAGACAAAAATGATACTAAATTTTGAAAATCTAATTTTTCTTTAATTTTAGAAAACCAAGCAGGTTGGAGTCTTGAAACTTACTGTTTAGAATTTAGAATTAGCACATAATTATTATTTAACTTTCTTGCACTGATTCAATACCTATCATCTTAACAATGAGCTACATTGTTTATTCTTCTTTTGTAGAAACAACGAGCTAGAGTTTAACATATTTCATAACTTTTAGAACATTGTGACAATGCTCATAATGGGAAATTAAATTAAAGGTAAGCTAAGAAAACATATTTACTTATGAGTATTTCATAAATCAGAGGCTAGGTTTTAATATTGGATTTACAACATTACATTGTGCTACAGGTAACTACTACTAACAACTCTATATGATTAAATGCGTAATCAAATCAAGCAGCAGTTATTTAACTGGTAAGAGACTGTTTGTTATCTATTCTATACGTCAAATATAAATAGATGCATTAGAAAATGCTGTGTTTCAACAAGGGAAAATTTTTGCACCTCTCCAAATTTTGAATCTGCAGATGGGCCTGTTCTTGATTCCCTGAGTAATGCATGAGCAATTATAATTATAATATACACAACTAAAATAAGAACTAGACTAAATCCAAAGAATGACAGCTCTACAACTACATGTAACATACTTTGCGTCAACGACCTTAATAAAGGTGGAAAATATTCGGCACTTTCCATCTGTAGATGCAGTTGCAAGAAGAATCTGTAAAAAAAATGATCATATATAAATACTTAAACATGGTAAAGGGTTGATTACTTAGCAACCAAACTAACAATTGAACATGAAATTATCCCAATAGTTCAACAAAGAGCAGGTATCAAGGTAAAGATAACTTATGGAAAGGGAAAATGAGAAAGATCATTGACTAACTATACTAATCGCGTCTAATACATCAAATATGACAGTTATGTATTGCAAGCCTGAAACCCTAGCTTAGGACACAAGATTCAACTTCAGAAAATATCCAAGATTAAATAAAGGATTAACATCCTAAACATAACGTATTGGCAATTATAAAACCCTCATCACCTTTGGGTAGAGGAGGGCCAAGCCCTCGTGCACACAGATTCTGCAAACCCACATGCACCAGGTCCTAGTATGTATGAAAACAATAACTACCATGGAGCTTTGCAAAAGAGGATGGGCAGAGTCAAACCTAAATAGATGATACGCATGCATGCAACTGCTTTGAACGTACAGGAAACATATACAAATTGTGAACTGGGTAAATACGCACATTATTTGGATGCCAAGCAACACTTGTCACAGAAGAGTCATGTCTTTTTCTGATAAGTTTACTGACCCACCTGGAAAAGGGTACAATGCAAATATTAACCAGCAAAAAAGCATTGAAAATAGAAGGTAATTCTAATCTGTAAATGCATCAAACGGAGTTAGCCGAGCACAAAAAGTTAAAATGCGAGTATCATGTTAATTACCAGTTGTTCTCTTGCTCGTAGTAGCATATACAAACAGTTTTTGCCCCACTTCCAACAGCAAATTTGTTTTCTTGTACATAAAGGCATACACATTAGAGTTGCATGACATTTTAACACTGATGGATCTTCTGTATTTACATTCGGAAAAAAAAAGATTCAGTACCTCTTGGACTCCACCGAACACAGAGTGCAGCACGATTTAGCCGAAGGATAACAAGGGTTGGTACCCACTCTGATCCCTCAAGATTCCAGACATAGCTAGCCAGAATTGGTAGTTCGGGAAAATAATTAATGCATCAAAAAGTGTAAGAAAGACAAAGTGAGAGAGAGAGAGAGAGAGAGAGAGAGAGAGAGAGAGAGAGCCCAAAACTCAAGCTAAACTTATTTGATTAAATAAATTACAAAAAAAAAAAAGACTATCTCAAACCACATAGGTACTCACGAATTCCGATCATGAGATGCAGTAACTATTTTGTTCGACCTTGCGCTCCAGTCTATCCCAGATACAATTTGGTCATGCTGCGAAAGGATAGAATAAAATAATGCTTACTATATTCCCACGCATTCTCTTTGTCAAAAAGCTAAGGCCAAATTTTCTTAGAAAAAGTACAATGATCAGATGTGAATAACCAATAATAAAATATATACTTAATGCCTCTCTAAAATTCTAACATTAAGGTTTTTTTTTCTTTTTGCCTGATGGCTAGAGATAACAAGGAAACAAAACGAAGACAATGAAGCAGCAAACGCAAATGATAACTAATCACCATAAATACAAATCTCTCAAATACAATACTTCACACAAATTGGACAGCAGGACCTTCCAAGAATCCATCAAATTTATATCAATTAACAATTATCACATTACAGGGAGGTTTGTCAAACAGCTTGATATATCTAAGTAATTTCCTTAATGCTTTTTACCTTTATTTCTGTTACTACTTGAATTACTTTCTAATTGTCTTGAGTGAAACTTAGAAAACTCAGCGCCCCAAAAGTTGTAAATTTTCCTTTAATAAAAAATTTCTCTTTCCTCGTATTCATATCATGGTGCAGTGAAATATTATAATACAATTAAATGAGTTTGAATCAAGTACCTTCTGAAGAACATGTAGCTTCTCCCACTTGCCTTGCAACAGAGCATAGATGTGAACTTCATTGTTGTTCGGACAAAATGCCAGCACTACCAGAAAATAGGAATTATCAAATTACAGCATTGCATATACAAAATACCTACACATTGTCTGAACCGAGATCAAAATTCTCTATTTTTTCAATTTGATTACCAGAGTCTTTTTTTACTTCACATTTTTCAACAAGAAGCAAAATATATAGCACAAGCAGAAACATAGAAGCTTAACAGCACAATAATTAACCCCAAACCCCCTGTTTGGTTTCCAAGAAAGTGCAGACAAAAATGGAATCAAAATATTCAACCCAGATTCTTCATATTAATTCAACAAATATGTTGGCTCCAAGCTATGAGCTTTCCAATTTTTCCAAACAAAGACACACATAAAAGAACTAAAAGATATCACTGTAAATAAACAAAAAATTTGGTGATTGTTTTCCTATTGGTTATCCCATATTTACTCAGCGACCAAACAGAGGAATAAAAAAGGATAAGAACATTACTGGAGCGATCACGGCTCCAAGCATGACAAGTGATGCACTGAGCGAACTTGTGAACTTCGACCGCCGCCATTTCTTCGTTTTTATCTCCGCGGCAGAGAAAAATCGAAGCTTTTCTCCAAATCTACAGCTGAAAATTTAACTGCGGCTTCTCTGTTCCAATTAATTTGTTGAAGACTTGGAATTGTACGGACAGAGAGTTTAAAAGGGAAGAGAATGTGATTATGTGAGCTGGTATGGGTAGAGAGATCTGAAGCTTGAAGTCAGATCCAATGCTTTTTGTGTCTTCTTTCTCACTCTGTTCTGTTGGCACGGTGAAGTCAAGCACGTGCTTGGCACGTGTTTAAGAAAATAAAAGTTTCCTACTCCTTTTTTGTAAACTAACGCCATCTCCAGTCATAGGGCTAAATGTAGTCCAAAGCTAAAAATTTAGCCCTCCAAAATATTAATTTTTTAAAGAAGTGCAGGGCTAAATTTTTCAATCTCCAACCATGCAGGGCTATATTTTAGGGTCCTTCATATTTTATTATTTTGAGAAAAACTATGGTACAACACTCATTCATTCCACAACTATATATTGTGTAATTTAATTAAACTACTATTTAGAGACAATATTCCATATATGTGACCACATTTTTAAATTTTAAAAAAAAAAAAAAAGGGTTTCAATAGTCTGATCTCCAACGGTTATGACCAAGAATTTTTTATAATTTTTTTATACAACACTTGAAAACATTTAAAAAGGTGACCACATTTTAAATAAATAAAAGGATGGGTTTCAATGGTCTGACCTCCAATGGTCATGACCAATAATTTTTTATACTTTTTTCTTAAACAACACGATTGAAACATTTTAAAAACTTATAAAAATATATATACTTTCATGTTGGTTGTTGAAAAGCAAATGCATGGAGCCCACAAAAAATTTGGCCTAGGCTAAAGCTGGACTATATTTGGCCTGGTTGGAGGGCTAAAGGGCCAAATGTGGCCTTCCAAATTTAACCAAAATTTTGTTTAGCCCATGATTGGAGATGGATTTTGCATTACTTTAGGGTTATATTTGGAATATAGCTCATGGCTGGAGATGGCCTAACACTCCCTTTAACCTCTCATAGATAGTCTTCATTCTTCCTTCAAGTTAAGCAACATATCCATATTATGTCTTCAATGCACATGAAATATATGTATTTTTCTAGTCTAGTCTAATCCTCCCTACCAAACAAAAGTATTTTTAAAAAAACGAAATGAAGTAAAAGGGGAGTGGGAAAATCAGCACCCTATAAATATATCTAGGTACTTATGCTAAGAACTCCTTTCGTAAAGCATTATGGCTAGGAAAAAAAAATGAACCTTATTTTTCATATATATGATGATAACTTGTGCTTCAAAGAGCGTGCAGGAGCAATGACTTAACAGGTAATTACTTGTCGCAATTAATGTAAAACGCTTTGAAACCTTGAATATTTTGATTGAAACCTTGAAATTTGGTTAATTTTTTATATTCTGGCAATTAATGAAATTTGTTGTTTGATTGGAGAGACTTGTCTACTAATTGATTTTCAATCAAGGCTTTAGAGAAGAATTAGAAAATTAGTTCATTACCATTTTGTTGTAAACTAAATAGATTATGGAGAGAATTGAGATGGAGAGAAGGCATAGAAGCCTAATATTTTATTGAATGTTTTCTCTGTCCATTACAAGTGAGGATGAAGTCTTATTTTATAGGCAACAAAATCTGGTAGTGTTATTGCCTCCCGTGGATATGTGGTTGGCTCTCAAGCGATGATGGCAAACAAGCTTCATCATTTCTCTTCAATCAATTAGGTAGTGGGCTCTACCATTTTGGGATCCATCCTTGACTTTACAACACTCCCCCTTGGAGACCACAAATGGTATGGAATATGCCTCGTTAAAAACCTTGCCAGTAAAAACCCAGTGGGACAAAAAAAACTGGTCGAAGGGAAAAAGAGTACATAACCATGTGTAACATAAAATTCTGTGTATATTGACATGCGTGCGACACTGCCTCGTTAAAACCTTGCCAGGAAAAACCCAGTGGGATAAAAACCTGGACGAAGGAAAAAGAGTACAGTGTGTAAAGGTCTTTATTGACAGCACGCTCCCCCTGATGCTTGGCAAAATATCTTTAAGCCATACTGTTGATCAGCTTTCTGAATATCATAGTTGACACTGCTTCTGTGAGTCAATAGTGTATGAAGGTCTTTATTAATACCACGCTCCCCCTGATGAATATCTCCCCCTGAAAACTTCATGACTAGCTTTTTCCAGTAAGCGACCATAGAGATTTCCAGAGTCCGCATATCTAATAACACTTGGGCTATTTGTAAGTTCACTCAAAAATATGCCCGTATATGGTGTTATGCTTAGATAGCATCAAATATGCCTCACATCATCCCAAAATGATGGTGATGGAGTTGAGCTCTATCTGGAAAATACGATGTCCGGTCCAATATACTTCCAGAAAATCCTTAAAGTGTCCAACGGATAATCCTCATAAAAATGCTTCAATACTTTCTTAGTATAAGCAAGAATCTCGTTGGCATAATGCTCGATCTTTAAGTCGAGACAAATATTTCTTGAACTCTTCAGAAGCTTTAATGTGTTGCAAACACATTATAATCAATATACTCACTGAGGCAATTTATGCACATTAGTATTGAGTACAGATTTTGTGCTTCAGGCACATGTCCTTTAGGGACTTGCTTCATGCAATTTCAATCCTTTCAAGGATTTTGTTTAAAGGGATTAAACTTTATGACACATTATATAGCTTTAACCCAGCTATTTATACATCTTTAGGGAATCACTTCTGGTGATATGCTCCGTGCATTTAATAACCCTTAAAGATAACATGTTGGTCTCCGTAAATGTGCAATAAGGGGGCACAATTGAATCTGTAAATATGGAGAAAACCCAACATTCCTTGTTTCTGCCAGAAACATTGTGTCATACAAAGTAGGTATATTCCCTTTTATTCCGAACACCCAAGTATAACTTTCAATATTAACAAATTTTGGGGTTCGTACTGTGGGTTTGTTCTTTCACGTTCATTCTCATCTATAATGGAATTGCCTCATTCCATTTTGGCCAATGATATTGTCGACATTTAATAATTGAACGTGGTTCCAATCAACACAGCCCATTGATGATTTGAGTAGCTACTCCAAAATCAAAATTTGTCATTCATCAATTCATGATCCCACCATTCTCATGTGCATGCGCATGCATCAATTATAAGCATTTCTTTGCTTTTGGGTACCCAAGCCACTTCAGGGGGCTTTTATGATGTGAGAATGTGGATTATAACCTCCAATGGAGCGTTATTTTATAGTAGGGCGTGGATAATCTCCATTTAGGGAGTTGGAACATTTAGAACCCATATATCTGTCATGCTGCAGGCATGCCACAGATTAATACATACATGTCAATTAATTTCTGGGACTTTAACCCATACAATTTTCTACGCATTAGGCGTGCACAATATCAATATTGACATGTCAAAGGATTGTCCTTTTGGGACTTCAATCCACATCATTTGCTACGCAACAGGCGTGCATCATATTGATCACTGCTATACCCATATTTTGTTCTTATGGGACTTTAATCTGTGCAGTGTATTATCAATGTATCCAACTTGCAATCTGTAAAATTTGCGTTAATAATTCATGGATACATACAAGCCATTCTTTTGGAACGGACTTATCTCCCCATTTGGTTACCTTTCAAGATAAAATATCAAATAAGTATATAAGCATAAAATAACACAAGTATTGCTTACATCCTTAGGTGGGAGAAACTTTTCTCAAGTATCATTCAAGCTCGTATCGGCCCAGTAAATATAATGTAGTGCTTGATGATCTAGTTATATCCTGCAAAAGCAAAAATCACAATTCTTTTCTCTGTCAAAAACAAATAACCCTCAGAGTTAGGATCACTTCATGGATTCTTTCTTCAGATGTTCATTCTAAAGAAATAAAATCCCTTATGAACAGAGAGTTATAAAAAGAAAAAAAATACAAAAATTGTGATATTGATTGCAAGGTAAGGTAAGCAATCAAGGAAGGAAGCTGGTGGGAGCAGACAACAAGCTCTCATTTCTCCTAGTCTAGAAGGACCTCAGGAGATTAGAGCATAAGGTCGCCTTCACAGTTCCCTGATGTAGCGGAAACGTGATCAGGGATAGTCTCGCTTCCTGAATGGATGATCAGAGATAGTCTTGCTTCTCGGGCATATTGAGTGCTCACTGATAAGAAAAACAAGTAGATATCGCATCACTAGGTATGGAGAAAACTGGATGTCTTCTGCAAAGAAAATTTCGTTAGTAACACATTTATACACAAATACAAGGAATAGGTAGAACCGGTGAATTTCAAATTAACCATAGGAAAATTGCGAGATTCTCGGGGTACTTTTGAAAAAGTAGCTCCGTGAAATCCGCAAAGCAAGATCGGCTTTGACGAAAATAATACTTGAAAACGCCGAAAGTGCCGACAGGCATTATTAGAGGCCGCGTGAAGTTTTGGAATCTGGGAAAGAAAAAGATAATATGGGGATCCGAGAAGATATTGGGATCCTGGAAACGTTGCCACATTTTCGTCTATAGATATTGCCTTTGCAAAACTTGATTGGAGCAACTGCGTTTCAACTCAACTTCCTTCATTTTCTGAAACTTTAGTTTTTGTAAGACTTTCTTCGAAACCTTCTTAAAATGGCTTCCTCTTCTTCCTGCCCAAATTATTTCAATTTAAATGATGCTCCCACAACAACCAGTGACGCCAAAGTTTGGCGTCCATCCTTTGTATCCCAAAATCGTCATCTCACAGTTAATGATTCTGTGATGATGAATGATGCTACTGCTGTCATAGTAGCTAGGAATTTCATTACTCCAATGGATGAAATATTGTTAACAGGGAGGTCTGAGGAAGAGGCTATTGATGACTCAATGGCTTCTAGCATTCAGAGTGCTGCTTCTGTTTCTAACATGGCTGATCGTTTGCGTGCTAGAGCAAACGAGGTTCAGAAGCTAACAACTGAAAATTCGTCTCTTCAAAGAATGCTTCATGAGTCTCAACAGGAGGTTGAGAAACTTAAAGGAGAGAATAATGCCTTGTTGAAACTGGTGAGTTCGTACTCCGTTGATACACTGAGAAGGCTAGACATGCTGCAGGTCTCCAATGAAAGAATTTTGGGAGACCACGAGAGGCTTATGGCTAAGCTTAAGAGGCGCCGTCCTCTTCCTTCAGAGGCTTCCAGAACATAATGTAATTTTATAGATTTTACAGGGCCTGCACCTTCATTGCAGGTGGAAAAAATCTATCTGTTGTATGCTCATTTCCTGTTATAATAATTGCGCACATTCTTAAACTTGCACCTGTGGTTTTTACGTCTTTTCAAAATGACGGTTTGGAACCTTGTGCCTTATAGGTTCAAATAACCACATCAAATCTCTCAAATTACATATTTCCATGCATGTGAGCCCAGAACTTTTGGTCTGGGTTAAACACAAACTCATAATTTATTCGCCCTTTTCAAATGGACATGAAATATGGATTGAGTAAAAGCCACGCTAATATCACAATATAGTAGTGAAGAGCATTAACTACTATATACCCACAACTTCAAGTTCAGGATCTCTCATATATTTGGATCCATGGGCTTCCGGCCCAGATATAACAAAATATGTGGGGAGCCTCAATTCATCATTTAAGGTTTATACTGATATTATCCATTTCACGGTGTATTCTTAACAACCGAAATTCACAAAATATATTTCTTCCTTGAGGTGTCGATTATAACATAATCGAACTTTATTAAATTCATCATTCTCTTATGCCAAAGAAATATGTGGTGTACCACAATTTGCAATAATACCTCAAGGGTTGTCCATTTAATGTTGGAACTTTAGGTTCTCAACACTGTTAGATTTTGAACTTCAGGCCAAAATCACATATTCTCATGGTATGGATATTCAATCCCCTTAGATTTTGAACTTCGGGCCAAAATCACATATTCTCATGGTATGGACATTTTTACAATTTTTTGTACATATTTCTGGACTTCAAGCCCTTACATAATTGTCCATATTTTGAGGAACTTCTGGCATCTCATTTAATTGCTCATCCATGAGTTTAAGGAACTGCAGGTTCCCTTTTGTATATAGTGACGGTTTACCCAAAATGGTTAATATTTATGTATACGTCACTATTCATATATCCGGTACTATTCATCAAGTCATGAATACGTATCTATTCATGTGTACAGTACATTTGCCAGTACAGTTATTATCCATGTGTACGGCACTATTTAACCAATACGGTACTGTTACATCATTAAGGAACTCTAGGTCCTTATTTACATGTCAGGGATCAAGGACCCTCAAGTCCAATCACATGTTTACAAATATAGTACCGGAGAGACTGCCAGCTCTCATATCAATATCATCATCAAGGATCTTCAAGTCCTGATGTAATTGTATGATGAGGATCAAGGAACTTCTGGTCCTGATCTGCATACTGTAAAAAAACTCATCATACCACACAATTAATCCATAAAATAAATTGCTTGTAAATAAATTACTGGTATGGACGATAAACCCGCACCATACTTTAAATAAATGTAAATGTGCGGTAAAATAAATTCATAAATTAAATTGCTTGCTGTATGGACGTTAATCCCGCACCATACCTTAAATAAAATTAAATGTGCGGTAAAGTAAATTCATAAATTAAATTGCTTGCTGTATGGACGTTAATCCCGCACCATACCTTAAATAAAATTAAATGTGCGGTAAAGTAAATTCATAAAGTATGAGGGTTAATTCCACATCATACTTTAAGTAAAAGTAAATTTGCGATAAAGTAAACGTGCTTGTATGGGCACTAATTCTGCTCCATACATTTAAATAAAAGTAAAGGCGTGGATGATAAACCCGCACCACCCTTTTAAATAGATATTGTTGTATGGGTAATAAACCTACACCATACAGTAAATAAAATAAATGTGGGAATAAAAACCACCACTAAAAATATAAGAGGTGAAACCGTTCATTTTTATTAATTAGTAATTGGAAAGCAAATAAATATAGTGTATTATATTACCATAAACTTTTCATATTAATATTATATATCATGGGCTGTCAACCTGAATATCCCTTCTCTCTTTTTTCGTGGGTTCCTCTCAATACTAGAGGAAATGAAAAGTAGAGACAAACCTTAGTGCTAGTTTGCATTCACGTTTGTCTGCTTCCTTGAGTGATAATTTCACGAACAAAGTGGACGAACCTGCACAAGCTCCTCCTGCACACCTTTACTTGCAAGAAATTTTTTTTTTTTTTTGATAGATTCCTCTCAAAACCATGATGAAATAATATAATCTTATTATACTAATATACTAGCTATATAGCATATTATATAAAATATGCAAAAAGTGATGGATATCAAGCTTGCTACTGCCTTTCCTCCTGCAGAGCAAGTTAAATAGTGTAGGATAATACTAAAGTAATTGAAAGATAAGGAAGCAGAGGACTTATTATTTTTTTTTAGTGGGTTCTCTATTCTTTCGGTGGGTTCTATCAATACCAAAGTGCAGAACACTATCTCTTCCCTCTTCTGTGGCTACTATGCTTCCACCTTGTTTGAGTTGCTTCTCTTCACCTTTGCTTGCTTCTTTGCCCATAAACCCTTCATCACCTCTTGAGTGGTGTTGAGCTTGTAAACTTGGCCAAGAACAAGAGCATTAGTTGACTGGTCTTATATGCATTGATCCAACGTCGCCATCTCCATCCTCAAACTCTACCAGAAGTGATAGCCAAAATTTGTTGAACCTTCATTTACATGGAAGGCCACCTGCCTCCCAGGATATTTACATGGCGTAAAGGGGTTTTATTATTTTATCACTATTTTTGTTAGGATTGGAGGGGCACATGGTGGTGGAGATGAGCAGATCAACATAGTGGCTAGGATTGGTCTTCGTGATCTCACTTGCACTCACAGACCAAATTTTTTTTTTTTTTTTCTTTCTTTCCCACTTGGATGTTGATAACCAAAATTGCTGCATCAATTGCTTGACAATTTTCTATTATCTCCCTCTCTCTCTCTAACACGGAGACATACAAGGAAAGCTGAAGAAATGGCAAGAGAGGGAGGAAGGTAGGGGAAAGAATCTGGGTTTCATCAGAGATTTTAGTTGGTATATTTGAAAGCGAATTCGTGCTGATAACGTGTTGTAAACTAAATAGATTATGGAGAGAATTGAGATGGAGAGAAGGCATAGAAGCCTAATATTTTATTGAATGTTTTCTCTGTATATTACAAGTGAGGATGAAGTCTTATTTTATAGGCAACAAAATCTGGTAGTGTTATTGCCTCCCGTGGATATGTGGTTGGCTCTCAAGCGATGATGGCAAACAAGCTTCATCATTTCTCTTCAATCAATTAGGTAGTGGGCTCTACCATTTTGGGATCCATCCTTGACTTTACAACACATTTGTTGTTATTAGGCCTAAGTATTAGGATTTTCTTAGGAAGAATGAGACATTATATTGTTATAATTTTAATATTTATGTATTGCACTTGATATTATTTTTTATGTTATTATGAAATTAAAATTAGGGTTAATCGTTTCATCAGTCCCTAAACTTAGACCCGATTTGCATTTGAGTCCCTCAATTTCCAAAATCGTTCCCGTGGTCCTTCAACTTCGGTTTCATTAAGACAAATGGTCATGCCGCCAATTTTGTTAACTTGTCTGTTAAATGCAGGGGCAAAATGGTATTTTTGTATTCAATTGATTAAAATATGAATAAAAAATTAAAATTAAACTCTCTCTCTCCCCCTCTATCCCAATTTCTACTCCCTCCAAACTTTATTATTTTTTTAATTTATTGTTATTTTAAAGATATGATTTTTTATTCATTTTTTTGGTTTTAATATAAAATATTATTTTGCCCTTGCATTTAACATAAAAAGTTAACAAAATTGACGACATGACCATTTGTCTTAACGAAAGTGAAGTTAAAGGACCACGAGAACTATTTTGGAAATTGAGGAACTCAAATACAAATTGGGTCTAAGTTCAGGGACTAATAAAATGATTAACCTCATGAATTTATATACATGGTTATTGATTTTGTGTACTATATTATTGAAATTAGCATTTGATGAAAATGGCCTATAAAACTCCCTTTGCAAACTACTACACATGTCATTGTTGCTATAAAATGGAATGTATTAGTGCTTTTATAAGTTAGGAAAGAGATGTATAATGGCCTTTTTTTTCAAAAATAAACTTCAACGGTACAATCAAAGACATCAATAAGATATTGAAAATACTAATCCCCGGAGGACAACAAACTAACATGTTAAAAACTAAACTAAAGCGGACAAAAGCCACACTAAAACTATTAGTCCACATCATCATAATTAACCATAAGACCAAACAAAGTCCACATACCCAACATAACTGAAACCCTAAAGCAAACTATGAGCCTAAAAGAACCTTACCACCACCACTTGAAGAAGCACCTTCTCAGCCACACCCACCACCGAATCCATAACAGATCTAGAGAAATATGGTTTCCATCAATCTATCTGAGCATAAGAGTGAACAAATAAATGAAAACAACTATCTTGATAAAGAACAATTGGGTAACTCCGTCAAAGAATGTTATGACTGCATAAAAAAATGCTATGAGATTGCATCCAATTGGTATACTACTTCAAAACTGTCTTCCCGTTGAATAAAGTTTCTTTTCCAATATAAAAAAAAATTCATTCTCTTTGAGTTTTGATTACAACTTTAAATCCCTTATATTGTCACCTACTCATAGGGGCATATACGATGTTCATTATTTCTTGAATGGTAATCTAGGGAGTTGCTTTTGCATGGAAAGGTATTTGCAAGGAAACTCATGATTTTTTTTTTTTTTTGGGTAGCAATCTTAGCTTGTCAGTTAAAATACCACATGTGTATTGGTACAATTTGCCAGACTCTCACCCACCGGAGCACACGGCGGAGGTACTACAACACCTCAGTAAAAGACGGCTACTCAACAATGGCTTGGATGCACATCACCTCCTCTCCGTTGGTCGATGTGGGATGTTACAATGTACCCCCCTTAGGGGCCCGACGTCCTCATCGGCACACTGGCACCACACGGCAGAGTGGCTCTGATACCATTCTGTCACATCCCGGATCGGCTCCGCCTTAGCACAATATTATCCGTTTTGGGCCCCCTGCCATCACGGTTTTGTTTTTGGGAATTCACGAGCAACTTCTCAGTGGATAACCCATCCTAGGATTGCTCTACCCCAAACTCGCTTAACTTCGGAGTTCCCATGATTCCGAAGCTAGTGAGCTCCCAAAAGATATCGTGCTATATGGAGATGAGCATATACATATAAGGCACATCACCCCATCTCCGTTGATAGATGGGGCAATATGGAAACTAGAAACTGTGAAAGTTTGGTCACACCCAATGCACAAATGCTTGAATATGTTGACGAAATGCAAGCTAATGTTATCATTATCATTCTTTTTATTATTAATTTTGAATAATGTAATGTAAACATTGGTATGAAGTATTAGAGTCGAGGAATATTATTAATCTATTAAAATTGTGGCTCAAATCCTTTGCCTCTTTTGCTTGTGTGAGTGCTCATATAATATAAGCCATATATACTAAGAAATTTTGGGTTTGATTTTAACTTAATTTTGTCCACTCATTTCATTTAGCTTTTAAATAATTGCATTATTGATTATTTACCTTTTTGCATGTATTTGGTTATGTACCTATCGACATGTTCTAATTAGCTTTATCGACACAAGCAATGGCTAAGACATGTTAAGGCCTGACTCGAAATTTTGACAGCATTTAATATTTTGGCTTTGCCTCCTACAAATTTAGGAAATATATGTAATAAATTATTGCTTGTGGTCCCTCCACAATAAAGAAAAGCTACGATTTCCCTTTATAACTAAAAGACTAAGGCCCTATTTGGTTCCCAGAAAAGATTTGATGGGAAATAATTTTCCATGTTTTTACCGAGGGATGGGAAATAGAAGATTTTTTTTCCCATGTTTGGTAATCCTGGGAAAGTAACTAGGAAATACCACTTTATTTCCTTTCACATATTTGGTTTCTATAGGAATGTAAAGCAAAGTTTGTTTAATTTTTCAATTATACCCATATGAAATCAAAAAAAAAAAATGCATTTGATGCTATATTGTAATTCTAAATTGTTAATGGAGACAAAATGGTCATGAAAAATGTACATTTAATGTTGGTTCATTTTCCCAAACTTTCCCATGAGGAGGAAAACAAAACCCAAGTAGAGAGGAGGGCTTCACTTTCCCTTATTTTCTCATGTGCCAGGCAACCATTTCCTATGCTTGGACTTACCAAAAATGGGAAAGCAATTGATTTTCCATCCCCAAGCCTCTTTTCCCTTCTTTTTTTTTTCTTTTTTTTTTTTTTTGAAAAGGGAAAAAAATAACTACAACCAGAAACCACGCGGGCACGCAAGCCCTACCAAGTCAAAATAAAAAGGAACATAACAACTTAATAGAAGACCCCTATCCCACAGCCGGGACGAAGTAAGACTATGGCCTAAGCTAGCAACAGCATCAGCAGTAAAATTAGCCACCCGAAAAATGTGTTGAAAAGAAATCTCCTCGCAATAAGAATTGAGCAATTGAGTGTCTTGCACAAGGAGACTTATGCTCCAGGGAACCAAAACCAGATTGTTAACACAATCAATGATGAGTTTTGAGTCATTTTCCACTAGGATCTTTCGCCAACCCTTATGAATAGCATAAGCCACATCATCCCGAAGAGCCAAACACTCTGTGACTGTAATTGAAACTTGACCAGAGTTTTTAGCGCCAGCTAAAAGAACATTACCATTCCAGTCACAAATCACAAAACCAGTAGCAACCAATTACCACGCACCGAACCATCAAAATTCACTTTAACCCAGTCCAGAGGCAGTGGTTTCCACTTGATGTCAACCCTTCCAGTAGACTTCTGACTCTTTTCCCATGAACCAAATAAGGTCTAAGTAATTTTGGGGCCCACCAATATATTAATAAAAAAATAAAAGCAACCAATCAAATAAAGTTTCAAAAAAATCCCTTTTGTCAAATAGGGAGTAGATTTTTACCCAAATAAAAAAGGTTAGGATTTTTTAATTTTTTTTTCCCTTATATGAACTTCCGTGAACTTAGTCTGAAGCAATCTTTGTCTCTGAAGAATCGTTCCACAGCCGCATATATCAAAAGAAAATAATTGAATTTGGGTGTTTGCTCTCCCACATCCTTCTTCAAAAAAATTTATTCTTTACGCGTTAGATAACTTTACATAGTCATAGTTTTTTTCCTTTGATTATTTTATTTATATATTTTATGAGAATATATTTGTATATGTTTATATGAGTGAAAATTGAAGTTTTCATTTATTAAAATTATATGTTTTGTATCTTATATGTTTTATGCATATAATATGAATTTTTGTTGTTGTATAATTTAGGAATCATGTCCTCAATAAAATTTGTAATTAGTTTGTAAATGAAGAAACAATATGGATTTTTCAAAAGAAAACATACGGAAATACCTAAAGTTACCTCATATATACATGATTCTAATATTGAGATAGTAACATATGAAAACCATTTTGGATCTCCAAGAATTGAGACTACTGACAATGAAGTTGATATTAGTTCTTTAGAGCGCAACCAAGGGCTATGTCCACAAATATGGAATTATCATGTTAATCAACGTGATGAAATTCAATGAGCTTACATTAACGTCAGTCCATACCGACCTATACTTTATGTTCACCTGTTTTGATTTAATCCTGTGATGGTAGGGTAAAGTTCCTCATTGACTTGACAACCATTGGTGGTCAACAAGTCAACTTTCTTTTGTGTATGAGGGTGCCACTGCTAGCAGTTTTAATACCCTAGCAGACTTCTAAAAAATAGATAACTTGCGCCCCAAGTTACTGATTTTAAACAAGCAATTGTGAATTTGGGTGAGGAATATCTCCCAAGTAAGTTCTTTTCTTGCCTCAAACTGGTGAGGACTTCACAATTTTTCACAGTACAAAACTGGTAGTTCTTGCTAGAATAGATAAAAAGAAAACAAACTGTTTTAAGCAAAACTGCATATTACAGGACTCAAAAGAGAAATGCCAACTCCAAAAACAAAAAACAAAAAAACTGAACGTTGAACTTCGATTTCTATCTGGATAGTTGCCTCTAAACCGGGCTGGACTGGATGCGTTTGTGCTAGATTGGATCGTCAACACCTTCAACTGATGAGTTTCAGCTGAAAATTGATACCAACGTTTGAGTTTGGCAGAGCTTCGATCTATCTCAAGCCCTGGAAGGCTTCTTGAATCGACAGAATTGGGGACTCTTTGGTCTGAAGAGGGTAGAAGTGGCTGGATTGATGATCACTGGGCTGTAGCTGTACTATAGTACCTGTTCTACTTGATCAAGGCTTTTTGTAAATTTGTTGAGGTTTTCATATTGTGAAAACCCAGACTCTGCTTGACTTGGCTTGTGCTGAACCAAATTTGCAACGAGAGAAATTTCGCTTTGTAAAACTGTTTCTCTGAACTAAACTGAAATCAGAAATTTGAATTCTAGTTGATTTGTTTCTTGTGGATCAAAGAGCTTTGGTTGCTTCAGTGTCTGAAGGCTTTTGAGATCAGTTGATCTTTTTGACTTTATCAGTTATGACTTTGAGAGTTTTTGTCTTGATTGATTTTTTTGGATGTCCTTTGAACTGTTCACCTCCTCTCATATGTATAGGAAATGCTAGAGTGGGATTTTTAATCTTTAATAACGGGCAGCAAATCTTTCAAAAGTTCTTTCTTTTTAAATGCCACAAAAATGGAAGTTATTATTCTGGCAGAGAAGAACCATCAACAGTCAGTTTTCATGGTGATATTTTCCTTACTTTTCCCTGAAAGAAAACCAACTCTTCTTGTTCTCTGTCTGTCCCTCATAAAAATACAATCGGCTATGATGGTCGGTTTGCTTTTCCTGATGAACAACTCCCTTACTCCCTGCTTATCTCTTGGAAATATAACATGTTTTGGTGCAGAGCTTCTCTGCACATTTGAGAGGGGATTTGATCTTCTTTCCTTGGCTACAAAGATGGCGAAATCCTCCTGTAAGACCAGCCTTTATTAACACCCTATCACCTCCTCTGTGATAGTTGAAAATTTTGACTTTTCCAAAGTCAGAAAGTCACGTGGGGGCTCTATTTGAGAAAAAAGATACGCTAACTTGCCTTTTTTTGGGGTAGAGATCAAGTGGTGCGAATTTTTCAAAAGCTGGGCTTTTTATCCAAAGCTGCGTGTGTCAGCTTTTAATTGTCAATAATAGTATTTTATTTTTTAGACCATGGCTATATTTGTAATCTGCTAAAAAAAGTCTGGGCTATTTCAGCTTCTTAGTTTGATTTCTAATTCCCATAGATAAAAAGCCCAAAATGTTTTGTTCATGGGCCTTTTGACAAAAAATGGGCTAGCGTGCAATATTTTGGCCCAAACACTTTCCAAGTATCCAAAATCAGGATCAGTAACTCGTCAGTATAGCTTTCAAAGGTCATGGTTCAAGCTCTTTCCTTCGTGGTTAGAATATTCACCTGTGAAAGATGCAACTTTTTGTCTACCGTGCTATCTTTTTAACAAACCATCTGGACATTTTGGGCAAAATGCCTTCACTCTTGAGGAATTTCAAAGTTGGAAGAAAGTTAGAGATGGAAAAAATTGTTCTTTTCTAAATCATGAGGGGAAATATCATAACTCCCCTCATAAAATTGCCAAGATATCATGTTTGAATTTGATGAATCAATCTCAGCATATACAAAAAGTCATTGAGAATTATTATTCCCAACAAATTGTAGACAATCAACAACGACTTAAGGCAACAATGGAAGCAATCAGGTGGCTTGCATTCCAAGGATGTGCTTTTAGAGGCCATCATGAAAAAAAGAATTCAATCAATTTCAAATGTTAGAGATATTGGCTGCATATAATGAAAAAGTTGTTGGAGTTGTCTTAGATAAAGCTCCCAAAAATGCCTCTTACCCATCACCAAATATCCAAAAAGAAATTTTACATGTTTTTCAACTAAAGTGAAGAAAGCAATCTCTGAAGAAATTGGGAAATCAAAGTTTTGTATAATTGTTGACGAAGCGTGTGATGAATCTAAGAGAGAGCAAATGGCTATAGTGTTGTGATTTGTTGACAAAGAATGTCTTATTTAGGAGCTTTTTTTGGGCTTGTTCATGTGTCAAACACTGAGGCATCACCTCTGAAAAAAGGTATATACTTTATATTGTCTCATAATTCACTAAATATTCAAAATATTATAGGACAAGGATATGATGGTGCAAGTAACATGTGAGGTAAGTGGAATGGGTTACAAGCTTTGATTTTGAATGATTGCTCATATGCTTATTATGTTCATTGTTTAGCACGTCGATTACAATTGGCATTAATTGCATCATCAAGAGAATTCATCACTTTTTCACTAAATTGACTTCTATAGTTAATATTGTTGGTGCTTCATGCAAGCGTAATGATGAACTGAGAAATGCTCAAGATGGTGAAATTGAGCAAATGATTGCAATTGATGAGCTCGAGACTAGGAAAGGAATTAACCAAATTGGACCTCACAACGTACTTGTGATATTTGTTGGGTTTCTCATTTGAAATCAATTACTAGCTTGGTAAATATGTTTAGTGCAACATGCTTAGTTCTAATTAATATAATTGATAACGGAACTACTTATTCTCAACGAGCAGATGCTGATGCAGCTTATGAGGCAATGACTTCATATGAATTTGTCAAGCTTTGCAATGTCAATCCCAAAACATCATAAATGCCATGAATCTTGTTTCTTCCACTAAAGTATGATGGATGGGATTCTTTGCTTACCAAGGTGAATTCTTTTTATGAAGTACGGAACATAGATATCGTATATATGAATGCTCATTATGTTGCAAGACGAGGTCTAGCTTGTCATCAACAAGATGATTTTACAATTAAACATTATTACTTGATAGATATTTTTTTATATTGTAATTGTGGGGACATATATTTCACCAGCCAATAAGTAGATGACACATGAAAAAGGAATATTCCTTAGGTCAACTAATTATGAGAAATTATCTTTGATTTAAGATAGTAATATCTCCCTAAATCAAGGAACCAATTTCCACCAAATCTCTTAGAGTAATTCATATCATCTTTTTGGGTAAGAATAATTCTAACCAAATAAAGATTATTCTCCCAAAACCCTAGCATACAAAGAGCATATAAATACATAGTTACACAAGGCATTCAAGGTAATTCTAAACTCACATTCAAAACCCTAGCCGAATTTCCTCTCTCTTTCTTTCTCGCCCCTCCTTCAAGCTCTCCCTCACATGGAAAAGTGCCACCACACACAGCTCTAGCCACCCAGCTCTCTACATCCGAGAAAACTTCATCCATTTTAACTATTGTTGTATCTTTATAAAGATCCAATCTAACTAACTTAGGCATCAGAGGGCCTTTGAACAACACTCGGGTGTGGTCCATTAACTCCTAGCAGGGATCGAGGAAGAGAAAGAAGGAAGATCGAAGATCGAAGGATCAACCCGCAAATATTTCACATGCACAAGTTTACTCAAACAGTAATAAAATCTCAACTCAAAGAATTAAATAGCCGATTTAGTGATCAAACAACATAGCTGCTTATTCTAGGGTTCGCTTTGAATCCTCATAAAGTGAGTAAGCCTTTTAGAATTGATGATATCTGTCAATTGGTAGATAAGTTCTACCTGCAAGACTTTGAAGATCATTAGAAGATAGATTTGAGAAGACAACTTTAACATTTTGAGAGTGATGTCGTTTGACTTCTAGAGTTCAAAAACTTGTCAACAATTTCTAGATCTATCTCAATGATTGGGAACGACTAGAAGATCAACGACCTATCCACTTGTTTATAGAATGGTTGTGCTTGTGCTTACTCTTCATGTTTTTACTACAACTACTAAGCGATCATTTTTTGCTATGCATATAGTAAAAACTAGGCTTCGTAACAAGATGGAAGACGGATTTCTCACAGACTCTTTAATTATGTACATCGAAAGGGCAATTACATAAAAGTTTAGCATTGACTCAATCATAGGTTTTCAATATATGAAATAACGACGAGTGTTATTTTGATACCTAATTGAATAAACAATTGTTTTCGGCCTTTTAATTTTCCAAACATTGTTAAGGTTGAACTCATGGCTCTGCCACTAAAACAAGCAATATGTGCAGTTGGGTTGGTTGAGAAATATATTTGGCATGACTCTAATTGTGCCTCTTGCCTCATTTGGCCATGCTTTCTTCATGTTGTGCTTCCGATATTGCTAACTATCAATTTAAGTCTCGGCCAAATGTTGAATGTCAGCTCCAGTTATGTTTTCTCAATGCCAAAGGATGTTTGAATTATCATAGTCGATCTAATAGATTTTAATTATGAAAAATGAAATTCGTGACAATGGGAGTGTTTTGGAGTCATTGTCTGATCTACTTTTGTCGTCAAGTACCCAATGGCTCGAGAAAGATCTTTTCATGTATCGAACATTTACCTTTGAACTGTTTTGTGGTGCAATAGTACATGTTTATGTTCTTAATTTTTTGTCTTTTCTTTCTTAAATATGATGTTTATGTTCACAAGGTAAGATACTATCCCTTTTTTATGAGTCATGCTCGGAAGATGAGATATTCAATATACCCCAGCTTTCACTGAATTTATTGTCTACATGAGAATTCAGTGAAAACTAGAATCCATCAAAATACTTCATCCTCTAAGCAGGGCTCATAAAAAATGGATGGTCCCCTACCTTCCGAACATAAATATCATACCTAAAAAAAGAAAATACATAAAATTAAGAACATAACAATGTACTATTGCACCACAAAAACTATTCAAAAGACTTACAATAAACGTTCAATACATGAAAAAATATCTTTCTCGATCCATTTGGTACCTGGCGGCAAAAGTAGATCAAACAATTCAAAACATGTCCAGTGTCATGAATGTCTTTTTTCATAATTAAAATCTGATAAAATTGACTGTGCTCATTCAAACATCTTTTGGCATTGAGAGTCTTTACTATATCATGATAACTCTCCCTCATGTAGTATAGTTTGTCTTATGTCTTTCATGATTATTATTTAGTATTTACAAAATCATTCAAGTGTTTACTGTGAGAAATTACTATTCAATTGTAGATGTCACAATGAAGGGAAAGGGAGGGTAGTTTGTTAAATTTTGGATTGCAAAAGCAAATTGGAAACTTTTCTCTATTAAACACTATGTTGTCCTCACATCTTTCTGAATTCATGAGGGCTATTTTTAAGAAATTCAAAAGTGGATTGGACAAATAGTTGTTTCCTTTCTCTATTAGCATAGAGTAAACTCCTTTATTTGTTTAAAGTTATTAATTGTGTCTTTTAAATAATAATTTCCAAAAATATTTAGGGGAAATTATTATTTGAGTTATTTATTTTGAACCTTCACTATCTTGTTCATGTCATTTTTTTCAAAGAGGTCAATTACAAAATTGAATTAGCTCTTTCTTTCGGTAATAAGGGAGCCCTCCTCTGGCACCAAAGCTAAGTATGCCTTTTTGTTTGTTTCCTTTTCTGTGAATGTTCATATATTCAGTGCACTTCCAATTTCTCATTGTCCTCACAGTTTTATTCATTTGATCAGTTTACTGCTCATAATGCAGCCAAAGTACTTGCCAAGCTTCATCAAGTAAGAGCAAAGTACTTGCCAAGCTTCATCATAATGCAGCCATATAGTATACTTAAAGAAAATTTTATTTGTATACACAACTTGTGTATATTGGACTGTGAAAATAAATTGCTCATCAACTTTTATCTAACTATATGATCCGGATTTACAATTTAGTTTTTGTGTAGCAAAAGAATATTATTCATCATATTTAAATATCGTAAAATGTGATAAAATATACGAGCTAATCATTCATATTCAAATATATAAAGGGTAATGCGAACATTCTAGAAATGATTTTTTTTCTTTCTCCCTCACAGGCAAGCTCATTTTCACTAAAAACACACAAATGCATACGTAACATGTGGAAACTTACTCTACGATGCTGAAGATACTTGGAAGATGGAGGTTTTGAACCCTAAACCTCCTGAAAACCATAGCTAACACTTTGGGCTTGGATGTGGGGTATGATCATGTTGTTTGTTGCTAGGAGAAAGAACCTAGCCCAAGATGGGTAGGCTTATATGTTTTTTTTTTATTTAAAAAAATACAAGTGATAGTTTAAACTACAATGAAGAATGAGGTTTTCTCACATATACTATCAAGGTGTTATAGGATTTGAACTTTAAACCATTAGTCTGCAAATCAATGCTTTTATTTACTGAGCTATACCCCGTTGAGGGGTAGGCTTATATCTGATTGTGCTTAGTTTTTGTGTGGGGGCTCTTGACCAGGGGCAGAGGGAGTTAAGGTAATGTCAAGCATTACAAATCTTAAATTAAATTTCAGATTGCCCTTTTTTGTTTTTATGTTTTTCTTCTCTCTCTTTTCCACTATTATTACTACCCATTCTAAATATCTTTTCGTCTTTTTTCACTAATAATAATGAGTATATAGTTAATGTGATATATAAAATAATAGAGTATAGTTATCAAATTTAGGAATTTTGAATTGAATAAAAAATTAATTCCAATGTCACTATGAAGATAAATATATTTATATGAGGTGCTCCTCTATGAAAATTGTCTGTCTCTGCCACTACTCTTGACCCCCTAATGTTCAAATGTTCAATGGGAATTTTCCCATGTTTAATTATTTTCTTGATTTTCTGTAAAGAAAATATGGGGTGGAAGAAGATGGGGTTGGGTGGAAGAAGATGGGGTTGGTGTGATGGCGGCGTGCCGCCAACTCTTGCAACTGTTTTATTGTTATTGACGACGACCACTAGACAGTGAGAATATATTTTTTGTTTTTTCATCATTTTTAATTTTAATCAAGAAAGAGAAAGAAAAGAAAAGAAAAATAGGAAAAAGAAAATTCCACATCCCACCACAGGACAGAGTAGCTGAAGTGACCAAGTCCCTTTCTTTCACAATCGTGCTCAGAACTGTTTTTGCTAAAAAAGCCTACAACTTTATTCTTATCCTCCCAGTTCATCTCTCCTCTAAATTTGTTTGTTTTCTCATTCTGCACCCAAAACCCAAATCCCAAATCCTTCTTCTTCTCCGTTCCATACATGGAATGGAAGCCATGCCACAACCTCTACAACCTCCACAACAAGCAGCAGCAGCAGGGACCCGGTTCACTCTGCTGAAGCAGTCGTCGCTCGCACCGGACCGGGAGGACTCGGTGACGCTGGAGCCGGTTGATCCGCCGGTGAGGCTGATGTACATGGCCAACGAGGGCGACTTGGACGCCATTGAAGAGCTCTTGGACTCCGGAACCAATGTCAATTTCAGAGACATTGATGACCGCACCGCTCTCCACATCGCCGCCTGCCAGGGCCGAACCGACGTCGTTCAGTTGTTGCTCAACAGAGGCGCCGAGGTCGACCCACAAGACCGCTGGGGCAGCACTGTAAGACATTTCACTGCCAATTTTGTCACTTTGGGTTTGTTTGTATGTGTGTATAGGTTGCTAGCAATTGCTTTGCTTAGTGCCAAGGACTCAGTGAGTGATTTATTTGTTCAACAGCCTCTTGCAGATGCAATGTATTACAAGAACGATGATGTGATCAAACTTTTAGAGGAGCATGGCGCTAAACCTCCGGTATTTAGTGGATTTTATATCATCTACTTGTATTTGGGTATGCAAAGTTCCACAAATTGAGTAGTTTGGTTCTTCCAAATTTTAGATGGCTCCCATGCATGTCCAAAACGCACGTGAAGTCCCAGAATATGAGATTGATCCTACTGAGCTTGATTTCTCCAACAGTGTTGATATAACTAAGGTACGTCTCATGAGTCATATCATGGGGAAAGGTCCTATACTATGGGGTAGGCAATGGTTTTTATTTTGTTTTAAGAGGTCTGATTCAAGTACACGGTGACACAAGGCAAAGGCTCCTCCTTTCTAACTGATATAATAAGCAACTAAGCAGCTAATAAAGCAATTATAAATGGCAAAATATGAAAAGGGATTGAAGTTGAAACTCAGAAGTTTGGGTTTCTGGGTGCAAGAAAACCAGCTCCACGTCAAATCTATGCGACCATAATGGCTCTTTTGTCTTGGTGCATGCATCTAGTTACTGAGCATGATATTTCTGCTGGGCTTATGAGAAGCTATATACCTCTGGCTGGGTTTAACTAAAATTTCCACATTTCCACATAGAAATGAAGGAAGTGAAAATGTAGACTAGTGAAACTTCATACGTCTATGTGACTAGTTTTATGTGGGCGTCTGTTCAATGAGCTTAAGATAAAAGATTCAGTTGAGTACGGATTACTATTGATTAAGGTACTCGGTATGATGGATTTAATGATGATATTGATCTTGATTGCGTTATTCAGCTGTTTATTCTGTGTTTTTCCATTGAAATATATGATAGGGAACCTATCGCATTGCATCTTGGCGTGGAATTCAAGTTGCAGTTAAAACGCTCGGGGAGAAAGTATTCTCTGATGAAGATAAAGTGTGGGTTTGTCTTACTTTAGGCATAAGTTTTTGTCTGTATATTATTACTGTTGTACTTTCTAGTGTAATTTTGATAAGACTTAAAAAGTCTTGAATCTTTATTTTTTACTGGAGTTTTAATTGCTGAATGGAATTTCAGAAATGCATTCAGGGATGAGCTTGCTTTACTTCAGAAGATACGACATCCAAATGTTGTCCAATTTTTGGGTGCTGTAACACAAAGCAGTCCAATGATGATTGTCACAGAATATCTACCCAAGGTCTAACTGAAACATGAGAAGAATTTAGCTTAATATCTTCCCTGAAAAACATCATTCATTCCTACGTCTTACATGTTTCATCATCTTGTGTCTGAGTATTTGATTTTGACTTAATTCAGAAAACACTTGCATTGCATTGAGATTACAAACTAAAGGCATAAACGGTTAGTAGTAGTACAAACAAAATGAGGCCAATGTATTGTGTGGTTGTTTGGCATCATACACAATTGTAAAGATTTAATATATTTTTTATTGTCTTTTTCATCAGAATATCATTACATTCAAAGCTTTTGTTGAGCCTTTATTTTTACTTTTGCAGGGAGATTTTCATGCATATCTTAAAAGGAAAGGTGCATTAAAGCCTACAACAGCAGTAAAGTTTTCACTTGATATTGCTAGGTCAGTCAAGTGGCTTGTACACTGAATTTGTTTGCAAGTTTTTGTGGAAATGTGAATGGTCATTACATGTGCCTGATCTTGACTTGGAATCTGATGTTTCCATACTATATTATCAAGTTGGAGTTCTATTATTTTGTGTGTGGAATTTGAGGTGTAATTCTTTTAATTCCTTAAATAATTTATAGCGAGTGTCATTTCTTTTAATATTCGTAGTACTTGATTGACTTGAATCATAGCATACCACATTCGTGGATTTCCTTAATTTGATACAAGGATGGTCATTGGGGAGGTTTTTGGTTTTGGAACTTACCAGCAGTTAAAATCATGAGGTCAGCTGCTTGGTCTGCATTGCCTCCATGAGAATTACATTCCCTATGGAGACATCCTGTTAAAAGTGAGAACTGTAATTCCCTGTAGGGTTAGAAAATTTCTGGGGTGGGAATTCAAATATGGGGTGAAGATAATGAAAATGAAACTAACTATATAATAGAAAATCCAACGAAGAGCAGTCAGCCAATTACTTGTTTCCTCTGTTATATTGCAGTTTTTGGATCATATTGGAGTGTTACAGTGAAGCTATGTATGCTTGGTTGGATAGGTGTTTTGTTGTCACTGCTTGAATCATTGAATGGACTTGAAGGCCAAGTTGGTTAGTTTTGGTATCTACCTTTTATCTACTGGGGCCATGGTTTTTGGTATCTACCTTTTATCTACTGGGGCCATGGTTTTGTGTGGATCAAATGCAAACAGTATTCTTTGATTGAGTTTGTGGTTTTGGCATTCGTGGTGGTGGAAGGTGGATGATTGCTACCTATTATAGCTAGGCAATTTCTTGTGTTCTCTTAGCTTAATGAGCACTATACTGATATTGCAGGGGGATGAATTATCTTCATGAGCATAAACCTGAAGCAATAATTCATCGAGATCTTGAGCCCTCGTATGCTCTCTCTCTCTCTCTCTCTCTCTCTCTCGTGCACTATTGCTTTTATTTTTTCTAGTGGCAAAACAGATGTAAACCAGCATAGTTTTACTTATATATTATCTGAGTCATCAGCAGGAAACTTATAAAATGAGCCATTGAGCGCAGGAAGGACAGTGGAATGTGACCAAGTAATATAAATGGGTTGAAAACTTAAGTTGAAGCCTAAACGGAACAAAATTGAGTGGGCTCAGTTTGGGCACAAATTGATAACTTGCATTCTTTTTTTTCACTCCTCTTAGTTTAATAAATTGTTTGAAGCAGTGTGGATTTTTTTCATCTTAGCTGAGCATGTGAAGTATCATAGTTATATGCTGGCATGAATCGTGCACTATCGATAAATAAATGGTTGAAGCCGTTGATAGTTTTTTAATTGTTCGTGAGTAAGATAACAGAAACATATTGCGGGATGATTCTGGGCATCTGAAAGTTGCAGACTTTGGGTTGAGCAAGCTACTGAAAGTTGCAAATACAGTTAAAGAGGACAGACCTGTGACTAGTCAAGACACTTCTTGTATGTTGCTCCTTTTCTGAACATTATTATCTTCCATTTATTTGATCAAAGCTATTCTGTGTGTAAAATTGTAGAGTCATCCAATCAATTCTAGTCTTTATTAAGAAATAAAACCCAGCTTGTTTGGATGACAATTTTGCTAATTTTAACTGAGAGGGGGAATACACCCTCATTTTATTGCATGGGTTGCTAACCCTATTAGAATCCCACACGGCCTCTCTTGTAATTTAGTTAGAGCTCTAGAATCTTAGCAATTCTTTGTCTCCTAAATGTTAGACATAACAGGATAAGGCTTAGGCTTATGTAAACATGTAATCATTCCAATTTTGAATATATCTAGTACTTCCTATCAGCATGTAGGCCTATTGTTGCTGATATAATGAAATCTCCAATGAACAGGGAGATATGTGGCTCCTGAGGTTTACAGAAATGAAGAATATGATACAAAAGTGGATGTTTTTTCATTTGCTTTGATCTTGCAAGAGGTACTCTCTCTCTCTCTCTCTCTCTCTCTCTCTCTCTCACACACACACACACACACACATCCAGATAGAACCCTTTTTGTTTCTTTAGTTATTGTCTGACCAAGTTTGTTGTCATTTGTTCTATGTTTATATGCTCAATTAATTTCTGTTCATTAATGTTTTCCAATTATCAGGTGTTTGTGCTCTTGATGGTCTAAGCAAAAGTTACATTTTCAATGATTGAAGATAATATTTACCCTTTTTTCTTTCCAGATGATTGAAGGTTGTCTACCATTTTCTACAAAGCCAGAAAAGGAAGTTCCTAAGGCATATGTTGCAAATGAGCGCCCACCATTTAGAGCTCCACCAAAGTATTATGCACTTGGATTGAAGGAGTAAGTTGTTTGCATGTATATGTGATGTGTCATTTTCTTTATGCCTACCCACTTGTTTGTTGGTAATTATATTGATATATTTTGTGGTACTAAAAATGAGTTTTTGACCAGTCTTCCAAACTGTTGCTATCTACACCTCATGATTATATACAAGTTTGGCTCCCTAATTGTTGGAACCTAAAAGCTTTGAAGATGGGGGAAACAAAGCTTTCTATTTGATTTTTATTTTATATAAAAATGATTATATTGTGAAACTCCAATTTGAGAGGAAAATCCCTTGTTCCGATTGCTCAAGATCTTTTATATACTGGGGTATATTCTCTTTGACAGGGGGAGCTCCTTGTTAAGAAAGCTTACTTGAAGTTTGTGTACAGGTTAATTGAGGAATGTTGGAGTCAGGATCCGATCAAGAGACCAACATTCAGGCAAATAATTAAGAGGTTGGATGACATTAATACCCAGTTTGCTAGAAAAAGACGCTGGAAGGTGCATTCTCTCTCTGCCCAAATTACCTGGTTTTGACACTTGGAAATGCATTTTCTGGGATACTTGATTTCCTTTCATACATCTGCTGGAAATTTGGCTGTTATTGTAAATTCACCTCTGCAATTTCTTGTATTTTATACAGGTTATGCCACTTAAATGTCTCCAGAATCTCGAGGCCATGTTGAAGAAGGATCGTACATGCCCAAGCAGCCGTTCATCTACCCAGTCTACAGTGAGATGAGTAACTATTGCCTCATGTCATGCAGGACTAAAAGCTCTTTTTCTCCTCCAACTGAGGAAGCTTTTTCTAGCACAGTTTCTGAGATAGTTATACCTTTTTGCCAGCATGCCAAGTTTGCCTCTTAGTTGGGCCAACAGATGCTGTGTAATACAATGGGTAATGCTATTCTCACATGAAGAATTTGTAGAGTTTCTTCCGACTGGAGCATTTATTTCTTCTTTTTTTAAACAATAATAATCATAAGGCTTATTATCACAAAACGTCCCTAAGGTTTGCGAAACTATCAGATTGCATCCTTAATGTTTTTTTTTGTCATTCGTGGTCCTCAAAGTTAGCATACATGATCACAAATGGTCCCTGCCGTTAGGTTCCGTCAAAAACTCCGTTAGTTTGCTGACGTGGCATATATGTATATCACAAAACATCCTTGAGGTTCACACACCTATCACAAATGGTCCTTATGAAAATTTTAAATTTTTTAAATTTAAAATTCATAAAATTTTTGTTTTCTTTTTAAAATTTTATGAATTATAATTATTTTAAAATATATATTAAATTTTAAATACATGTGACACTATATTATTGTAGATGTGGGCTTCATATATATGCCACATCAACAAACTAATGAAGTTTTTAAAAAATAATTTAAAATTCATAAAATTTAAAAATGAAAAAAAAAAACTAAAGGTTTAGGATTCATAAATGGTCCTCAAGATTAAAATCTTTCTATAAATTGTTTTTTCATTTATAAATAATTTTAAAAAGAAAACCAAAACTTTATGAATTTTAAATTTTAAAAAAAAAAAATTCGTAAGGACCATTTGTGATAAGTGTGTAAACCTCAGGGATGTTTTGTGATATATATGTATGCCACGATAGCAAACTAATAGAGTTTTTGACAGACCCTAACGTCAGGGACCATTTGTGATTGCACATACTAACCTTGAGGACCATAAGTGATACAAAAAAACATTAAGGATGCAATCTGATAGTTTCGTAAACTTTAGGGACGTTTTGTGATAATAAGCCTAATCATAACAAAACTACACTTTGGTTGTTCTTAGGAATGGTCCCCAGCTTTATGGCTTATTGGGTGGTGTTGTTTGGTCTTTAAATCCAGAGACAATTTGGAAGGGGGCTTGCAGCTTTAACATTTGCAAGCTAACCCAAATTACTGAATCGTTTTATCAAGATCAAGTTGTTGCAGTACATTTCTCAATTACGAAAGGACCTAAACGCCATGTGGGTAAAATTTCACAAGCTCTAATCCCCTCAAATATGTGAAACATACATTCATAAATAAATCATCCACCAAAAAGACAAAAAAGAATCGCTTATGGCAGAAAAGATAAGGTAAATGCAAATGTTAAGCCATATGTGCAACAAGACTTCATCTCTCTGAGTAAACACACACAAAAACAAAAATAATCTCAAAAACAACTGATAACCATTAACAATGTTGACAAGATTATATTTGCCAAAAACCTGATCAGATGCTATGTTGAGGGCACCTCTCAGGCTTATTCTATGAACAAGTACTAATTTTTACTCTAGCATCTTTCAGTCTTTTTCTTGGACTGATGGGCATCACAATTCAGAAAGAGAAAATTGGTATTTGTTCCTCCATTGTTCATTTGAAGTAAGCCCGCATTTATTTTCTGCCATTAATTTCCTGGCTGCTGTTATCATTGCTGCCATTTTTGTTCTGGCTGACATTATCATCCTCACCCTCCTTATCTTGTTCACTAGTAAATTTGTTATAAAACTGCGCAACCTTAGGGTGCACCTTAATCTTCGAAGGGTCGAAACCAGATAAATACAGGCCTTCCAAGCTTCTCACTCGGGAAAGAGCTACATAAACCATTCCATTTTCGAAAGCTCTGGAGAGATCGGTGTGAAGGCGGTCAAGAGTCATGCCCTGACACTTGTGAATGCTTGAAGCCCATGCCAGTATGAGAGGTAGCTGCTCTCTTTTTGCGACTGAATCTCCCTCATTTGCAGTCCATGTATTTGGTTCAATCGTCATTTCTAACCCCGAATCAAATCTAACAACCGGTAGCAACCCATCATCACATATTCTTGTCACACCCACATCCTGTGACTCATAAAATCCTGTAACAGTTCCAGTGGCACCATTCACCAGGCCACGCCAAGTATTCAAATTTTTTACCAGCATCACCCTAGCATCTTCGCACAGGGCAATTTCTTTAGGCGCTATCCCCTGTTCAAGCTGTCTCTTCAAAGAATCCTCCCCGCTATCAACAGCTGTATAAACAACAAGTTCATTGCCCAAGCTTGCCAATCTACTTGAATTCACTCTATTTACATCTTCATTCCTTGGATAGAGTTGTACCACAGTAGGATCTGGCTCGGCTTTTGAGCAAGACTGTTCTAGTAACTTTAAGTCTTCAGGATCACTCTCCCCTCTTCTTATACCCTGAAGCAACTTGATCAGTTGAGGGTCAGATTGCCGAAAAACCTTGGTAAGGTTAACTTGTATGTCAAAGCTAGAATCCCAACACTCAGCTTCAAATGCAAATTCCTTACCCCCTGAATTCTGTTGAGGTTTAACGGGCGGTAACTGAAAGAAATCCCCACTCACAACAAGTTGAATCCCACCCCAAACTTCATCGACTTGCTTAATGGCTCTGGCAATGAAGTCAAGACTCTCAAACAACTCTGCATCAACCATGCTACTTTCATCTAAAACCAACGCCTTGGCTTTCCGCCACCTCTTATAAGCCTTATCATTTTTAGAAATCCTATGTAGCAAAGTGTCCCTATCAGCCATGGCACATCCAATACCAGCAAAAGAGTGAAGGGTCTGCCCACTAATTGCGCAAGCCGCAACACCAGTAGGTGCAGTGACAAAAACCTTTGAAGGTCCGTGACGTTTCTTCAATTGTTTGATAATATGCTTAACCAAGATTGTCTTCCCGGTCCCCGCAGAACCGGTAATGAACACAGATTTTCCCTCAGAAATGGCTGACATGACTTGTTTTTGTTGGTCAGTCCATTGACCTCTCTCTCTGGTTTTAGTGTTTTTGGCCTCTCCCTCTCTAGTTTTGTATCCGCTCTTGTATTTACCTTGAGCCCATTTCGAGTGTTTGCCAGTGATTTTGGTGCTAAAATTTCTATGCGCAGACAATGCACAGCCAAAAAACTTCATACCCAACATTTTTCCTTTTCAACTCCTTTCTGGGTCCTCTAAATTAGGCTCTCTTTTTTCCCTTCTCATATTTGGTAACAGTAACAGATACAACAAGATGCACAAAGCATCATCAATATGAAAGGGAAATAGTGCATATGGTGAAATACGATTGCTTGATATTAGGGGCAAAGTGATAAACAATAAGAGAATATAGCAGAACCGAGAAAGCAGGGAAAGATTCGAGCTTTACCTTTCAGATTGTGCTCGGAATATGTACTGAGAGAAATTTAAAGTATTTCCCAGCCAGCCCCAACAATCTCCATCTCGAAATTAGGCTTTTTTAATCTGGAGAAGTTATGATACAGATATACAAGAAGAAGACGTCCTGCAAAAGTTGAAATGATCGAAGGTGGGCAACCCCACTTCTTCATTGACAATCATAGGCTTGTGTTCTTCTTTTTGGGCTTTTTGGGCTTCATTGTAACTATTTCTATTTTGCAACTTCACTATTTAATTATTTGTCAAAACACTTCATTATATCATAATTCCCTTTTTTTAGGAAAAATCTATGTCCATATCTTGAGCTCTAATAAGACCCACCTTGCATTGTATTTTAATAATATGAACCATCTATTTTTTAGGTATTAATTCAAATATAATTTTTGCAAAAAATCACTTGAATCGGAATTCATGAACCACTCAATTAAATGGTTATTTTACTGTTTTTTTGAAGCACCTTGTTCATACATTTTGTTAAACACCGTGTTCACACAACTAGATGTCTTAATGGTTTCCGATTTGCCTAATTTTTTGCAAGGATGGTCTATGAGTAAAGAATTGAAAAATGGACGGTTTGGATTGTTGAAATTAAATTCATAGTGGGGCCCAAAGGGTATCCCTCAATGAAAAGGGACTTATTATCTATATATTTAAAGGTAGTAAGAATGGTAAAACATTTAAAATACCAAAAAATGCCCTTGGTTAAAGAAAATGTTAACAAATGAACATTTTCATTACATGGGTAATATAGTAAATAACAATAGTTTTATATTAAAAAATTTTGAAAAACAAAAACAAAATGAGAGCATAGTTCCTATTTTTATGAGATACAACTACACTCATTTTCTCTTTATTAATTTAAATTGAATTACTAATATATATATATAAATTAAAACATACATATTTAAAAAGGGGGCTAGTAAATCTATATATATAAAGCAAAAGGCAGAGAATGGTGAAACATTCAAAATACCAGAAAATGCCCTTGGTTAATGCAAACATTACAAATTGAAATTATTAATTAAATGAGGATAATATGGTAAATTCAAAAATTTTTGTATTAAAAAAATTAAAAAAAAAAAAAAGAAAATTCAGATAATGGATCCTATTTTTATGGAACACAACTATCCATTATCTTTTTTAATTCTAAAATAAATTTAATTTTTTTAAAAAAAAGCCTCTTGCAGGCGCGAAAGCGCGTGTAGAGAGGCTAGTATTAAGAAAGGTTCTTTTTATAAATAAAAAAACTAACTAAACTTTTATTATTATTAATATTTGCATTCTCATAACTAGCCTGCCAATTGGCCTTTTTATTTTTCTCTTTTTTATTTATATTAAAATTTTTTACATATGCAAATATCATTTCTTTTTTACATCAGGTAAATATATAGATATTTAGAAAGAAAACAATTTAAAAAATTGAAAAGAAAACATTAAAAAAAATGTGGGTGGAGTGGAGTGAAGAGTAAAAAGAGGAATGTGGATGGAGTGGGGGAGTAACTTCCTCTACATAATTACTTAGGTGAAATTTAATTTTTATTTTATAATTGAGAAAATTAATATTTTACCATTTTATTACCTTGATTATATTAATTTGCAGTCCTTTTAACATTTTGATTAATCCAATTTTTTTTCCTTTTGCTTTATATATAGATTATATTGATAAATCCAGACTTTTGACTTCATTTGTTAAGGAAAAAACACAGAATATGAATTATCACTATATATATGGTCCAATACTTCTCTACAAACAATTTGGTAAAATTCTCTCCAAACAATTATATATAATTTCTCAATTTCACTACAAACAAAGTAGCAATAGTCATCATTATTTGGTGACATTTAGTGACTAATGCGGGGATGACTAAAAGCAATTTAGTCACCAAAAGGCCTTTTTTGGTTACTTAAAGCCACCAAAAAAGGCATTTTTAGTCACTAAAGCCTTTAATCACCCCTGCATTAGTCACCAAATAATGGTGACCATTGCATTTTTTATTTTTTTTAGTGTTTTGAAATTATCCGTTCCCCATTAGATCAAAATGGTCCAATTGATCATATATCTTGGGTTGAGTTATTCGAAGCAAAGGCACCTAATTGTGATCCCATTTGGGCATGCAAAGATACTTACATCATGGCAAAAAGAGAAGAAGAATTATTAGCATGAAAAAAAACTACTTTCAACATTTGACTTCGTAGAAAAGTGTGATCCCATTTTCAGAATGATGCACATATATTTAGTATACAATTTTTGTCCATTGAAATCATCAAATAGTGGGTTACAAAGCAGACGACATATTGATCACCTATGCATCATTCATTGAGAATTTTAGAAAGCATTTTGAAGTAATTCTCATCGCTTTTATAGAATGATGATATAATTATGATTCACTGATAGAAAAAGAAGGAACACCTCTGAGTTATAAACCCTAGACAACATGCAGGTGACCCCCGGTTTTTGTTTTTTTGTTTCTTAAACATATCTGAGTGAGAGAGAATCTTTTTAGCAATTACTAATTAGTTATTATTATTAATGAGCTGCTGCTGCTGCTTCAGCAGCAGACTCTTCTTCCATCTCTTATTGCATCCTTGAGCCCCATCAGTCGTCATCTATATATCTACATGAGAGAGAGAGAGAGAGAGAGAGAGAGAGAGAGAGAGAGATGGTGACATAAGAAGAAGGGTGGTAAGTAACCGTATATAAGGTCCAACGGAAAATGACCAAACACAAATTACACAAACGAAAAGGTGAAAAAGTACACTTAATTTATGAGTTGCATGCACTGCTATCATCGCCAACACCTGCTCTGCTGCTCATGAAGATTTGTCATGATGTGCATGCATGCATGTGTACTGCTTTTAACTGCATTCATGTTTCATGTCTGGAAAACTCAAACAGACGAGTTTCATCAGGGTTTGCCATTAAAACTAATAATCTAATTAATTCTGCTAATCACATCTTGTAATGAGTAATTTAGGATTCAGTAGAACATGCAGGATCGACAGAGACAGAAAATATTGAAATTAATTGGTTGGATTTTGGAGTTTTTTTGGACTACGTAGTCTGTGAAAGTTAAATACAATCGAAATTGGAAAGAGACAGGAGACAAGGGTCTCGTTGTCTGTGCACGGCCTCAAATTTTTGGCCAGAGCGATACTTCTCCACTTAATTACGTGCAACTTGGGGACCTTCTCCTTGGAATTATCAACTGTTTATTCTCCCAAATTCGAAGCACTCGAGGGGAGAGAGAGAGAGAGAGAGAGAGAGAGCAAC
This sequence comes from Prunus dulcis, assembly GCF_902201215.1. Classification (NCBI taxonomy): domain Eukaryota; kingdom Viridiplantae; phylum Streptophyta; class Magnoliopsida; order Rosales; family Rosaceae; genus Prunus; species Prunus dulcis. Next base: position 16,021,598 of record NC_047652.1, read on the forward strand.
TCTAAATTGTCATCCACATCAATCCGATTCCCTCACTTCCAAGTTCCTATGCCAACGTGTTGCTTCATTTTATACATTTCATTTCCTATAAGTTTTAGAAGCTCTTGATTTTTGGTTTTCTCACTATACTAATTTAGAGGTGTCTATAAATAGGACCTTACTTATCACCAAAGAAAGGTGTATTTGGTTGTTGAGCCTTGGACTCATTCTATTTGTGCAAATAGACTTGAGTCATACAACCATTCAGTGGGACTGTTGTATCCTGAAAGGGACAGATTAAGAAATATATTGTTGCACCGGTTCGTGGGTTTGAATTTTCTAAAAGAGAGCAAGACTTCCACGCCTCAACTTAATTGTCTACGTGCTTCTTGAAAGACAAATATTATTAATTTTATCGTAATTTCACCGACTTAACGCACTTGACCAACAAAAGAAAAACTTCTTATTTGTTTGACAACATAATTTGGTAACATGATCTGATAAGAAAAACATGAACTTATATGTTTCAATTTGTTTCTTTTATTTTTTCAATGAAAAAGGACAGAAAATATATGAATTATTTATCAAAAGTTGATGAAGAAGGCAATGTTTGGTGTGCGTGAGAACATAATGACCGCTTCTTTCCTTACTTTTACATGGGCTTTTATGGCCAAAAAGTACACCCTGCAAAAACGCACGCACAAACACAACTGTGAAAACTGGCTTTCTGGGATATTAATAAGAATTAATTAAGGCTAATCACTGCATGTCAAATGCATGTGAATACATAAATAGAAACAATATTACGTCATGGTCAATACTTAATTATCTCTTGGTAGACAAGGTGAAGTGGAGGCTCTGAGTCTCAAGTCTGATATATCAAGTGAATCATGTGATTACGATTCATCAATTGTTCCTTTGTCACATGCATGCCATGAGTGTCCAAAACATTAAATAAATTCCCAATTCCCAAATAATATACACATATATATTTATATATACCCCTAAATCTAACCTTTTTAAATTCTACCTGTGTCTAGCTAGATGCCTAGCTTTTTTGCACCAAAAGCAAACCCTATATAGGCCTAAGCTATTGCGTACTTGCCTATATGCATGTTCTGAAGAGTCTGGCTACATCCTACATGAGGAACTCAATTATAATCATCACAAACTCTTGATCGACAAAATTAAACATAATTCCTACTAAAACAGTTACTTTATTAAGATACAGAAGGCTTATAACCCTGATCCGTGTAGAATATTTGAGTTTATTTAATTTGTGTGAATTGAGATATGTGTAGCGAAGTTACAGGTAAGTCTGAGATGGCTTTCGTCCCTCAACTTACATGTAGCTCCATGTAATCTCTTAAAGTGCACAGTTTCGAAACAAAACTCTGACTAAAATATTTAGACTTATGCTTTCCTAGTTAAGATATTTTGACTTCTTGGCTCTTCCAGAAAAACTCTTCTGGCTTCGTCCTAATGACAACCACTTATAAGTTACACAACAACCAACTCCGTTAAAAGTGAGCCCACTTTTAATTTGGAGAATGTTAACCATTAAACAAACCTAATAATTCCACATGCCCTACATTGAGATAAGAGTAGTTGTTTTAATGGGCTAAATTCGGCACACTGTTTATTTCAATTCAAAATTCAGAAGTAGAAACACACAAAGAATTGAGCTCTCAACCAAAACAAGTAAAGTCAGAATCCAGAGAATTAAGGACAGAAAAAAAAAAACGTAATTAATCATTAAAAAAAGGATCAAAAAGCATAACATGATGCTAATTAAGATGACGCGCCTCGTAGGGGACGTTTGATTTGATTTGATATGAATGAAACCTGTTAAGAGAACTGTGAATGTGAGTCACAATAATAATCAGAAAATCCAAATGCAGGACAACGAAGCACGTGCGTCAGGAAGAGCAAACACCAAAAAGCTGCTAAACAAACATAAATTATTATTAAAAGCAGATAAAAGGCGGGAAACTAAACAGCCCGAATTTCTAGAAAAGTAATCACAAGGATAAAACTTATTTAGAAACCCCACCCCAAAGAAAAAAAAAAAAAAAAAGGACCGAAAGAGAAAAGAATTTAATAACAAAACACTCATTTCTTTCCTTCCTCCTCTTTTCTTTCTTCTTGATTCACTCTCGTCTCGACTCGATCGGTGCAATGAGAAGCCCTTTGATTATTTTTTATAGATATTGCAGCTCAGTCTTTTTCATGCATGCAGATATGCAGCTCAGTCTGTGACGGGATGGCCAAGACCAAGAGGGAAGAATCTTTAGTTTGGTTACCTAATTCTATACTTATGAGCCAACTCTATGATGAAGATATTAGCTATAGATAAGTACTATTTGTTTAATTAGCTATTAGCCTGAAACTTTTACCAAAATCATTTGTGACATGCATCATTAAAAAATTTGTACGGAATAATGGTCTCCTCATTGTCGATTGATTTTGGAATAAAATCTCAACTTTCTTCATGATATCAAAAAACGTTTATCTTCTACATATGATTTACGTCACTTTGTTAAATTATCCGTGTGTTAGAAATCTTGTACGTGCTTTATGTCATCCAATTAATTGTTTGCATACACACCTTGCATGGGTTTGGAATCTGAGGATTTTCTACATAGATGGGTCAATTTTTCTTCTCGAACATCTCTCTAGGGAGAATTTTTCTTCTTCCATTTACATCTTTAATTCCTTTTTCCCACTTGAACGAAAAATTAAAATGACTTTTGTAATCTACCTATTTACCGTTATAAATATTTTTGCTCATTACTTTAACTCAAAGTAGGTGTACCTTCACCACCCTTCTCAATACTTAACACATATCTATAGGCATAACCATAACTAACTCTTTGCTTTGTATTTGTAAAACCATGATTATGCCTCTGAACACCTATCAATTGATAATAATATACCTTAGATTAAGTATGTTGAAAAAATTGATAATAATATACCTTAGATTAAGTGGTGATTGAAAATGCTCTCATTTACCGTTTGTCTCTTTCGTCAAGAGAGTTTATTATTTCATATTCCAACGCAAACCATCTCCAATATTACATGCATGCACACACCTCCACTGAAAATGTCATGGAATTTGTTACTCAAAAATAGCTAATAAATAAGAGTGTAGGTTTATCGTTTACGCACCAAACAATACTTTGATATCTTTAACCCCTTGGCAAAGATTATGATGCATGCAATGTGACAATAGAATGGCTAAAATCTTATCCTAAAACATATAACTCTTGGTATAGGTAAAATTTGTTTAAGTACTCCTAGAAACCTTAGGAATAAACAAGGAATTAAAATAGGAAAATAACAAAATTTTTAAAAACTGCAAAACCTTTAAAACTGAATTTCGAGCTGTTAAACGATCTCGGATGCCCCAAAAAACCCATATATCATAGGAAAGCTATGAGTTTTAATCGTGACGATGTTCTCTTTGAATTGATGGATCATGGCTTGATTATGAGTTCGGAGCCCAAATCTATAGTTTGACTAATTTATCTTTGCCCACGTCTCTCCAACACCTCTTCAATTATTTCTACCATCTGTTCTACATCAGATTAGTTGAACTACTATATCACTCACCAGTGGTATATTCCTTCTTCTTCTTTGTTTCCGACAGTGATAAATGTTCCATTTATTACGATGTTTTCCTACATTTATTTAAAATTTGGTTGTGTTTGATGTCAAATTCAAAAAGCAGGTGACACACCTACTAGCTCAAGCCCATAGATAGCGTCAAGGAATTGAAATCGCCAAGTATGAACAATACTTATTATTCGTATCCCGAGAGTATATAGACAATGATCACAGTTTTTTTTTTTAAATTATCAAAACAAGTAACTTCATTCAACTGGAAAAAAAAATTTACATAAAACGAACTTTGAAAGACCGAAAGGCAAAAATATAATCTCGTTAAAACCTTGTCATAAAAACCCTTAAAAAGTAAAATTCGGTATGAAAAAAATAGTACCACTTCCCTCCCAAATAAACAAATAACAGACTAGGCCAATTCTAAATCATGTTCCAATCTTGCCACCAGCCAAGGTGGAGCAGCATTTTCCCAAAAGAACCTTGTGCCTTCCTTTAACCCAAACCGAGCAAGTGCACTGTGCATGTGCCACTCCATTGCCTATTCTAGTTTGATGCACCACATCTATTTCTTCCCTATCAACAAGCAAGCGTCGAATATCCTCCACCACATTACCAATGTTACTCCACCAATCCAACCCACCCTTGAATATTGTGAGCAGCATCTTCACAATTGTGTATAAAGATTATTTCAATTGTGATTTTATGGAAAACTTACAGATGATAGCAAATTGGAATTGACATCGGCAAGTATGAAAAAAATTGGCCCTGTATGTAATATCAGTACTCAAATTATAGGATATATTCCGATGTTGGTCGATAATGGTGAGTGCCAAATTTTGGTTGGTAGATGAATAGCTTAATTAAGATTTATTTGCTTTAGATTTGATTTAATTAGGGATTTAAAATTGGGATTGAGTGTATCATCCTCGTCAACGAGATTTAACCCAGTAAAAATGGACATTAATTTAACTAGCGATCTCAAATTCGAACCTTCATAATATCTTAATAGTACTTGAGAATAGCAAAAATCCACAACCCACCCATACCAAGGTAAATAAAGTTGTTTGAATGATGTGGGAATATATCGTATTCATGGACACAGTGTACATGATCTTATCTATTCAGTTGATTTTTATGTTGTACAAATATCCCAAATATATAATAAAAATAATAAACATGACATTATTTGTTTATAATGTACATAATAATGGTGGGTGGTAGGAAAAATATAGTATCTGTGGTATTGTCCTATAGTTGTTAGATGTCGTTTTTTTCAACTTTTCTACACGCTAGCTGCTTGTAGCTTTCTTCTTTTTTCAACAGCAGGCAAGCAAACAGTATAAATTTATTTATTTTATTTTTTGTTAAAAAAGCAAACAGGATTTATTTACTCTGGTATTTTAATTTGTTTTTCGTACAATGATGTCTTTATCCATGGGACACATGTTTCTGGTAGCTGGGGCCTATGTCAGCTCCTCAGTGGAGCGGAGCGCCTGTCTCCATCATCACATGAATGTATGCATGCATACCTATCATCCACATTACATGCATGCACATCACACACTACATACATACACACAGATAAATAATTCAAGGAGAAACTGTAATTTGTCCATTTTTTTCACTATGGTTTGGTTCTTCTAGTTTTTATTTTCTCAATTTCACTCATGTAGTTTGATCTTATCGTTGTTAAAGGATGTATCCAAATTTCCATTCAATTCTATCTAAAATGCCCCCAACGTCGGAAACACGTATTTATAATTTATATGTGTTCTTAAATTACAATAAAACAAACTACAAGGGACAAACTAGAAAAATAAGAGTGGAAAATTTGTCGAACTACAAGAACGAAAAGCAACTTTTAACCGTTAATTTACCATGCATGCATGCATAACAGCCCAAGGATACTATAATATGATAAAACAATGCATATGATGATGTTGAATTGTAAAAAGGGTAGTGGGGGACTGGGGAGAGAGGGATGGCGCATTAAAAATAGGGTATAAAAAATCAACGGTCACCATCATGGGGCTTGCAAATTTATCGTACTTTCAATTCAAGAGCTTCATCTAGGCTCACTCTCCAACAAGTCAAAGCCATATCTACTCGCTTTAGTTTTTGGGGCAATGGGAAAACCCTACCTTTGATCACCTACGAAAGAGATTTAGAAACCCATCTGTATATCTTGCTGGTTGGTTTCTTGTATAATTAAGTGGGAGCAAGCAATTCAACTAATAAGTACGAAACTAACAACATCTAATTAATGGGTTAGAAGTTGGTACTAAGTTTAACAAAACATTATTGCATGAAGGATTCAATCGATTTTTGAAAAGAAACGATATCGACCCATAAAAGAAGATTACAAACCGTCCATCCTCTAAACATCACAAATGATATTAGGAGGGTCCCTATATATCAGACGTATGAGCTTCGGATAAAGAAAGTACAAAACGACGGATTAATAGAAAATTATTAAAAAGCTAATAAATTTTACAGGAGTTCCAGTACTTAATTAATGTTAGTTCAACTTCTTGTAGGAAGCATATGTATCCTGAGGAGGAGAATTGCAAGTCTGCAAGTAACTATTACAAAAGATTTTGTGGATGTAGCAATGAAATTCTGCTACAGGGAGAGGTGAATGGGAGTAGCTGACCTGCTCACCAAATATATAATACATGTCTGTATATATATATAGTTGTGTATAAAAAATAAAAATAATTTCTATTTTGCAAGTGCTTCCAACTATTTGTGCATGCGCTCTATTAATTAATTGGGATTCAGATGCTCACTTTTTTGCATTGTTCTTGATAAGTACCTTGTGCACTTCTGTTTTACTTGATTTTAGTCAACGCAAGAGAGAAGGATTTGGTTTCACGCACGCCTTTTATATTGTTCTTAGTTCTTTAATTCAATATTTTTCAGAAATAAAAAGTGTTATTCTTTTTTTTTATTTTATTGGAAGAAAAAGAAATTCTAGGATTTCGATCTTGAGTGACAAACATGAAAAAGGAAGAGAACCACAACCACTGGTAACTCCGCTCGACACAGTGTTAGATATTCTTCTTTCATCATTCTTTAAATTGTATATAATTAATACAAAGCTTGTGAATATATGCAATGTAATGTTCTCTTAACATGTGGAGATATCAATAACATTCTGCATCGAAATTTAATTTGCCACGGTTTATGTCTTGGATCTTTATTCCGTTCTATTATATGCACATATTCCTTCCATGCAATTAATCCTTTGCATATACAACTAGTTTTGTCCTTGTTATTAAGAGCAATAATAATAGTCACATACTATAGCATAATATGTTGAGACACCACCTAATCAACAATTTTGTTTCATGAAAGCATATATATGGACAAAAATTCCACGTGCAAGCGTTGAGAAAACCTCATTTCTATTCAATTTTCTTCAATGTTGATCACGTTTTTTGACAAAATTTATTCTTTAGGGTATAAAATGATTCTTTAGAGCTTCGGTTTTAGGTTTTTAAGTATCAAATTTTGGACTTCATCCTAAAACAATCAATCATATGTCGTAATAATCAAATCAAAGTAAATTGAATAAAAATGAAGTTTTCTCAACGTTTCATATCTTTAAGAAAAATATATAGAACGTCTTGATCAAAATTGTCATGGTTTGGTAAGAAAAAATTAATTACCTTGTATAAGGATACATGTCAACACCACAAGTTGACAGGTAAGGATTGCATAACCATTTATAGTTAGTTCAGTGGATGAAAGTTGAAACTAATGAGAATCTATAATCTATAATTAGCATTGTATTTTGTCTTGGTAAATAGCTTATAAAAGTCACAAACAATTTAAGTTCAGGGGACCAGCTACCATTTGATGTAGGTAGACTTAAATAAATTTGTTTGCAACTGTGGTCCATGCATTGGGGGTGAGAGAGAAGGTTGATGTTAATTCACGAGTAGGCCCTGCCCTTCACCACAAGGTCTAAATCTAAAAGGTCCACCACAACACAACCAATAAAACTTATTTCACTTCTAACTACGCACTGCGAGTTTAAAAATTACTCCAAACTGTACGTAGATATATAATTGTGGTGGTCCATGTCTATATATATATGCGTGAGAGATATAGCAGAAATTTTTTTATGCGGATATCTGAACGTTATTATCATGCAGACGTCATATATATGATGTATTATTTTTTCTTATTTTTTTATTTATTTATAATGATATCAACACAATAATAATATGTAAACATCCATATAAAAGAATAACTATATACACATACCTATTAATTTATGAAACTTATATATGAGGTACGCCCTAGGTGTAGAGAAGGCAAATTCAATGTAATTAAATTTTATTTTGAGAATAATAATAATAATAATAAAATCAAGTGCGTATGTTCACGCGATGTTGTCGTGTTGTGTTATGTTGGGGGTTGCTTTTGAATGCATAGGCATAGCAGAATCCTTGCTGCTTATGGCTACAAGAATAATCGAATATGGGTGCTGTTTTGTACACGAACTTTTTAGATATAGTTTAAATGATATAATAAATTAATGGTTTGATTATAATCCTTTTTTAAGAAATACTTCTCTCATACTGCCCACAGTTTCAATGAAAATGAGTTGCATAACTCATTGTAAAATGGGGTTTTATTTAAGTATGCACTCTTTGTAGTTCAAGCAGTGAAGAATATTTTAACTTTGCGTTCAATATTTTATGTTCGATTCTTCTCCTTATGATATATCATATAAATGCATATTAAATTGATAACATAAAAAAATAGAATATCATTGAGATCTCAATTGAAATTTCAATTCATGGTGTCATCAAAAAATTCTACAAACTTACACCATACAATTCAAAAGAAAATATTATTCTTTACATATGTACAAAATGTAAAAGTAATGTTCACAAGATACTTTGAAATGTTTTCTTATCACAATATTATTGTGTGGTGTTTCGATAATATTACATTTTGTAAATGTGTTATAATATAAATGAATTTAATGCATCACATCGTCATGTCAGATACTATATTAGATATTCACAATAGTACCAAAACTGTTCCTTACGTATAAGTATATAAAAGGAAAAGATAGAAAAATGTAAAAGAACGGGAAAAATAGGCAAGGGTGTGGGGATGAGAGAGAGAGAGAGAGAGAGAGAGAGTAGTTGTGTTGGGTCACTTTAGCGTTTTGCGTAGGGGTCTCACAGGTCGCTGTCAGTCATAAATAGGGGGAAAGAAAGCAAAGAAAGTGCTGCTGCTGCTCTTGTTGTTAGAGAGAGAAAGAGAGAGAGAAGGAGAGAGAAGAAAGCTATAGCAAATACCACCACCTCTTCAGCCCATCAGTACTTCTCTTCAGTCTTCAGTCTGTCTGTCCTTCCCTCCATCGAGCGGGAAAAAGAAAATAATAATAAACACAAGAAAGAAAAGAAAAAAAAAAGTACAAAACAAACACCTCTCTATCTCTCTCTTCCTTTCTCTCATTTTCTCTATCCTCCTCTAAAGCTTTGCTCTTTGATTCTCTTCTCTCTCTCTCTCTCTACCTAGCTACAACCCTTATCCTCATTTCCTTCTCTTCTTCTTCTTCTTCTTCAAAGAATAATAATCTCTTCCAAAACGACCATGGCTGTTGCGTTTGAAGGCTTCTCCATCCGGTAAGCTTTGCTGCTTACTGTTCAGCTCAGATTCAGTGAGTTTTTCTCTGCTTTACAATTTATATGCTGCTTTTGATTTCGTCTGTTGCAGAGAGTACGCGGCAAAGATGAGAACCGTGGACGTGTTCAAATCCTATCCCTTCACTGCTGCAGACAATCATGATGCTGATGAAGATGATGAAGATATGAAGGAGAAGAAGAAGAAGAAGAAGAAGAAGGAACAAGTCGAGGCCTTGCTTCCTCCGATCACTATCACCAAGTTCAAGTGGTGGGCCCACGAGCTCCACCGCTTAAGAGCATCCACTAATCCCCACCACCACCACCCAGAACAGATGTTAACGCTTATTAACAAAGAAAGCTCAGATATTCCCAGAAACGACATCGAATTCACTGCCGTTGCCGATGAGCTTGAGGCTGAGGTCGAGTCTCAGGAAACCCAGAAATCGTCTGAGACGTCGTCGTCGTTGGTTTGTCCAGTTTGTAAAGATTTCTCATCGGCCACTGTCAACGCCGTGAATGCGCATATCGACAGCTGCCTTGCTCAGGCGTCGAGGGAGGAGCGGAGGCAGATGAGGAAGGCCAAGTCCAAAGTACCCAAGAAGAGATCTATTGCTGAGATTTTCGCCGTGGCACCTCAGATCCAAAATCATTACGAAGAAGATGATGATGGTGATGATGAAGATTGTGAGCTGTTGGGTGAGAGTGGTGGTGATAGTAGTTTCAGTGTTTCAAGGTTGAAGGCAAAGAAGGTAAAGAAAAGGAAGAAGGAGAAGAAGAAGGTGTTGTTGTTGGAGGAGAACAAGAAGAAGTTCAACAAGAAGATGGTGATGAAGAATAAGAAGAATAAGAAGAAGAAGAATGATGGGTTAATTGCAAACAAGGTATGGGGTCAATTTTTATACCATAAAATACTAATGCGTATATATGTTTTCATGATTCATATCATAAATTGAGTTGCAATATTATCATTTGGTTGTTTGCTCTCCTTTTTTTCTTTTCCTCACACTGTGTGCATAAAATTACTGCAATACATTTGTGATTGTACCTTGTCTCAACAACTTAGCAGCAATGAGGTTCTGAGAATAAAGGAGAACAAATGTTAGAAAACAAAATATTATGCAGGAGATTTTATGGGTTGTTATTTTTGGGAGGATTTTCATTGGGTTATGGAGAAGGATGGTTGGTGCTCCAGCTGTACAGTACGGGTTTGATTTGAATAGAAAAAGGGGTATTAGATAGGTTGGGAGATCAGTTTTTGCCCCTCGTTTCGCAAAGTGTATCCTGGGCTAATCAATGATGATGTCTTTACCCCACTGTGGAGATAATCATTTGGGAATTGGGGGTCAAAGTACCCTCTGATTTTGATCAGATGGCAGCTGGTGTTTGATTAATGACATTGATATAGATTGATGGGAGATTGGATTGAGATTCATAAGTGGTGGGCTTCTGTGTTTATATGACTGATGGGTTCTAGCTATTATGCTTTAAAGTGTGGTAATTTGAAAGCAATTTTGCAAAGTCTTACATATATATGTTTGTAATGGAAACTGGTTGATTTCTGATCATCTGGAGATGCAATACAAAAATGCATCGTTTCTTTGTTGAAATGGGCAAGAAGTACTGTTGTTTTGTATGATCTTCTTGGTCTTTGTCTTTCATATTTTGGAGTTTCTGGTTGGCCTTCGGAGTTTCTGGGTCCACCACTTCTTCAACTTCTGATTTCAATATATACATCACTTTATATATAGAGAGATTAAAAAGTCATCACAGCAGGTTATGGAGGACTGTTTTGGGATGTTGCTCCATTGGTTGACCGTTTGGAAGGGCGTGTATATGATGCATGCTAGATGATTTGCATTCTTCTGTCATCATGTCATCAGAATACTGTGACTCGAACAGTGAAACATCTTTATCGTATGGACAAGATCTTGTTAAGCGGAGTTTATTCTGCTTATATTAGTTACTTGGCTGGATATGGGGTCTTGAAAGTTTGGAATTACGTAAGAATAAGAGATTTGTTGCATGGGTATTTGTCCTTGTATTTGGAGCCCTTTCTTCGTTTTGCACTTTCTTAATCTTTGTGGCATGGCCTGATATGTAGTTCGAGAGGATGATACCAAAGGATGATATTTCACTCCAGAAGATGAATCGGTCTAATTGTTCTAAGATAAATATGATATGCAGTTCGAGATGAAGATTCCTTTCTGCAAAATTCACTGTATAGGAATTCTGAATTTGAAGCAGCACTATGGCTACTTTGATCTAGTGGTATAGAACAATCTCCATATGAAGTTTTACACGGCTACTTGATGCCATTGATTGAAAGAAGGATGGACATTATGAGTCTCAGTTTATCTTGCTTGAACCAGCTATATATGGCCATAATGTGAATGTTTGGATTGCGAGACAAATGGTTTGGACAAGAGAGCATTCTCTAGGATGCTGCTAGTTTTTATATGAAACTGATTATTTGGAAATCCTCAGATAGAGAGGGGGTAATATGCACTGACAGCTTACAATCCTTTGTAATGGAGTTGGACAGATGACACCTTATTTGCAACGCAGCTGAATTTCGAGACTGCTTGATATATGGTTTTGTCATTGGGTCGACTTATCTCATTGACTGAAATTACCTGTCTACAGTTGATGCTTAACGTACTTTATTTTTTTAATTGAAGAGTCCAACAACATATAAATCTTGATATATTTGATATATAAGTTTATTTGAGGGACACCCTTGTGGGGTCCACTACATATTGTATTTCAATGATCCGAACAGTTTAGTGTTTAGATATTCCCTCAAAGATCATCTGTCCAAAAAATAACTTAGATCTGAGACCATTTGACCACTCAATTAGATGGTTGTTATTATAGTATTTTCTTGAAGCACCATGTTTGTCTATTTTGTAGGTCCCTATTAGAAGCCTTAATGATTTTCAATTTGCATGATTTTTTGCAAGGATGATCTATGAATGAAGATTTGTATATGATAATGTGTTTTGATTGAAGAATTTATATGAAATGGTGTAATGACTTTCTTGTCTGAATCAGGAGAAGTCTTGCAAACTCAAATTGCAAAATCCAGTCACTTTTGCCAAAAAGCTGAATAAGAAGTTTGCACTGGACATTTGGGATGGTGTAACTGTCCGTGCAAGGACGCCAAATCTGAAATACTTATCTACAAAGAAGAGAAAAGTAGTTCAAACATCCAAATTGATTCCTAAGCATCAGAAGCAAATTTTTGCTGTTCGCAGCATTCTCAAGAATCATGACGTTTGTGGTCAGAACTCCGCATTTTGCAGCATGCAAGGTGATAGTCAAGCAAATCCTTGTGGTATTCAACACTCAGAAAGGCATGTTAAGTTTTCTGACAAGAATCACATACTTGGCCCAAGGAAGAATGGATTGTCTTCCTTTCAACACAATACTGTTGGCAACTTATCTTCTGATACCTTTGTTAGTTCATCTGAGAAGGACCAGTCTGCTGACAGTAATAAAGAAGCAGCCCCCATGGAGGTAGACAGAAGAGAAAATCATGTTTCAATTGGCACAGATAATGGAACTGAGGCCTGCAGTATAATTGGAAGGAAGGAATTGCCTAAAATATCTGATCATGCTGATATACCAAGTTTTCTGAGGCCACATATTACTCATCAGGAAAAAGTAAAGCATTTGCCTGATAAATCTGTACCTGCAAGTAGAGCTGCAACTGAAGATAATAATTTGAGTATGTTCGGTCAAGGCTATCCAATCACCTCACATAAACCTGCATATGCTGGCATTCCAAGATTGATATCTGCTCTAGAAGAACCACGCACAAATACTCATGGAGTTGCTGTTTCCAGAGCTTTTGGTTCCAGTGGGACGATGATTGATCATATTGAACATCCTATCCATGGAGCTGCTATGAGTTCAAGGGAAAATGCAGGAGCATTTCCTGAACCTTTTTCATCTAGTTTCACTTTCAATGAGATTGCAAGGGGGGGGCTTCCATTCCCTTCACAATCTGAAATAGATAAATTTAGTGATCATGGTCTGCACCGCCAATCATTATGTCCTCCCATGAACTTGATGGGTGCCTCATATCCCTTTCCAGAGTGGAAACAAAGAGCAGGTTCCTTTAGGGAAAGGTGCGTGGATGAGGATTTTATTGGTTTGCCTCTCAATTCGCAGGGTGAACTAATCCAGTTGAGTCCAACGGGTAGAAGTGGGTTCAACCAGCTGAGGAAGTTGGATACTATACCAGGGTCCTCCAGTAGCTTACCTGTGCAGAATTTTAGCCAGTTGATGAGTACGAGTAGCTTACCAGCACATAACTTTACCCACAGAACGAGTATGGAAGATTCTTTGACTGCATACAAGAAGCATTTTGTGGAGAAAGAACTTCCAAATGATCAGTTGAATTTGTTTCCTATGCAGAATTATGTTAAAGAGAATTTTAATTCACATTTTCCAGACAGGTTAGGTGTTACTTACTTGGATAGCACTCAAAGAGCAGGTATACACCAGCTTGATTTTGAGAGCAGCAGAAGCAGCCACTCTTTTCGTCCGCTTGATTCAGGCCTGAACCTCATGAATATCTCTACCAGTGGATGCAGACAATTTGACCAGGTACAGAACCAAAAGACAGTGGGAATGATGCCTATGGATAATTCAGGTCACACATCGTCGAATATGAATCAACCAACAATGCGGTTAATGGGAAAAGATGTTGCAATTGGTAAAAGTAGTAGAGAGATTCAAGGATTTGAGGATGGAAAAGTTTGGACAGATAAGGAGATTATAGCAGAGCATTGTCCTTCAAGTACTGCCTTGCATAGTTCTTCCTTGAACAAGAATTTCCAGCAGAGTTGGCTTCCAGACACGGCATCAGGGAAGTTGAAAGAAACTGTAGCACAGTCTTCAGAAATTCACAGCGAACACGCCTCTCTACAAAATTTTCTGATGAAAGCCCCAGAATATAGATTTCCTCATCCTTACCACAACTGGCAAAGCAATTCAGATTTTCAAACTGGCAGCCTTACCGCCCACAGAAGTCCAAGTTCAAATTTGATCCATTTTGCTCAGTTACCCACTTCACCTGCAATGTTTAATAGGGCACCCAACTTCCCGGAAGCCTTCATATCTGGAGCTGAATCTCTACAGTTTGGCTCTCAACTACCTGTATTTTCTGGTCCACAAACTACCTGTGGACATGGGGTTTTAAGACCTGCTGAATTCAATTACAAGCAGAACCCACCACATTTTACAAAATCAGCATTTGGCTTTCCTTTCCTAAATCCGGAATGCAGAGAAAATGTCCAATCACCATGGTTTCAGAGCTCCTCCAAGGGCCTGCCCCCTTGGTTGTTACATGCAACACTACAGGGAAAACCACCAAATACAGCTTCTCAATCTTTTCCAGATGTGGGTAGGAAAAACCATCATCATATTATGCCGAGAAGTGATATTTTCACCGCGCCGTTCATGCATCATTCATCTGAATTTTCTTATCCTTGCAATTTGATGACCTATCATTCACAAGTGATGAGTTCACCTAGTCCGGCAACTACATTTCTGCCTCCACATGCTCCAGCCAATACAGGAGGAAATCAAAAAGCAATGTCTGCCATCAATATGGGCTACAGAAACAGAACCAAGGTAAAAGACAGATTGAAATCAAAAGATTATGGTATCAAAGACCCTTATCCTTGCAAGAAAACCAAGAGACTTGCAGTAAAAGCAGTTGATTCAACAATTCCTCCTAACATGTTCAACTTAGAAAT
Source organism: Prunus dulcis (assembly GCF_902201215.1). Classification (NCBI taxonomy): domain Eukaryota; kingdom Viridiplantae; phylum Streptophyta; class Magnoliopsida; order Rosales; family Rosaceae; genus Prunus; species Prunus dulcis. Next base: position 16,036,614 of record NC_047652.1, read on the forward strand.
GCAAGAAAAGTTGAGTGCTGTTGCAGGGTCATCAAGAGGGAACTTTTTCAGTGAAATGCAATCTACTTCGAGAGCACTTGACGTTGACTCGAGTAGGACAAAAGCAAGTGATTTGGGTTGCAGCCTACATGAAATTCAAGAGGATGGATTCGGAAGCTTTGGAATTGAGTCCTCCAAAGTAGATGGTATGGTGAAATCTGGTCCCATTAAACTATGCGCAGGAGCAAAACACATCCTAAAACCCACTCAAAATGTGGATCAGGATATCTCCAGGCCAATCCATTCAACTATCCCCTTTGTTGCAGTACCTAATGGTTGTAGAGAACCAGAGCCTCAGAAGAAATCAACAAAGATTTACAGGTTTTAGAAGTAAGTCTTATTCGATTGAAAATATTTTCCTTCCCCATCATCTTAATTATTTTATTATCTGTCATGCTTATAAGCATCACATTTTTTGTGAATGCAACAGGATCACTACTTAGTCCAGGATACAGAAATGTTCATGTGTGAATACCAGCATAGTTCATACATGATTTGGCGCCGTTGCACTTGCAGTGACAATTCGAAACACTTTTCCAATTATAACTGTCGAAAAACTTTGTATTTTTAACATCTGTTTCTGCAGCAATGTATTCTCCACATGGCTTCTGTAAAATATGACATTGCAGTAGTGGCGTATATGCTTATCTTACAATTCAAGTTATTTTCAGACTACATCATTCTGTTTCTGGAATTCTACAAAGCGAAGTGATTATTGTTTTCTTCATCATATGAATTTTTTGAAGTCTGAATATCCTAATATCCTTTGGTTAGCAGGGAATTTAGTCAGGTTTTTTTTGCCTTTTTTTGGCTTTTATTAGCATATTCTCCAAAAATCGAGAGAAGTTATTATATATACCAAAGAAAGAAGATTAATCACAAGAAACAGAAAAAGTCGGCCTCCATGACATAAAACACAGCACATCAAGAACAAGTGCTGTATTTAATCCATGCATGTATATCATTGAATTTCATTGTCAGACCAAAGAAATAAAAAAAACAACATTAATTGTTAGTTTCTGCTACATGTCCATCGCAGCAGAAGAACATTTTGTTTCTTACAGTTTTCACATTTACATATTATATATATATATATATATATGTAATAAAAATAAAAAGAAGACCAGATGTCTTTTCAGCTTCTCCTCAGTACTTCCTAGCTTCTTTTTCAGCCTGAAAATTTTGATCACGCACTAATAAATTTAATCCCAGATAGAAGGCATGCATAAATATTAACTAATGGATCATGATTAACATTAATTTATACATACGGCTTTGACGACTCTTTCGAAAGCATCAATACCATGTTGATCGATGAAACGCTCAACGGACCTCCTTGCATCCAGGCTCATCATTTGGAGGACCTTCTTCTGACCATCTGGCTTGTTTGAGCTCACCATATACCCTCCAAGCTTCACATATTTTCTCACAATGTTCTCATAAATATAGGCTGCTCCGTTGTAAATTGGCAACACCAACCACATGCAAAACAGCAGCTTCATATACGGCCATATTGGGATCCTACACACACATAATACATTAAATATGTCTTTTTTATACAAGCGATATTTAAGAGATGGAGGATCTCGGGTGTAAGGTTAACTGCGCACTTTGGAGTTACAAGTATATTGAATATGTTAGAATGTATGTATATATATATATATATATATATATATATATATATGCATACAAAATTAAAATTTTGACTTACCAAGCCAAGACTTTCCAGCATGATAGCTCGAATAATGTTATGAAGGAATATATAACCCAATACGTTAGCCACTGCTGATCGTCTAGTGCAGAAGGGCTCTCGATTGCTCGCATTGATGCATACCTGTTCATGATCCACAAATGGAGAAACATATTTTAGTTAGCTCAGGTCTTTGCTTTTGTTGCCCTTTTTAATTTATCTTATAGAGAGATGTCATTTACTTACAAAGGATAAAGAAGCATCACTCCTGGCCTGCAGAGCAGATGATCAAAAGAAAAAAAAAAAAATCTCAAGGTCAGTTCATTCTTAAGACTTGAAAAATGATGACAATTTAATTATTTATTTGGTTTAAAATGAATCATCAATTACTAAGTTGCAGTTCTTATGATCAAACATTTTTTTGGGTAGATTTCCAAAATATCCACATGAACAATCTTGCAAGTTATAAGATGGTGATCAAAACATTAATGTTAATATGCAACAAGCTAGGAGTACTATAAAAAAAAAGGAGGTAAACTACATATTAGTACCCAAACTTTAGGGGTCGTTATAAGCAATTACCCAACCTTCTAAAATTTTCAAGCACATGCCTGAACTCTTGGAAAACCTACAAATTGATCACGCCGTTAGCCAGCCCATTATTGAAGTCGTTAAGTGATTCCGTGGCATCAGGCAATGTGCGTATTATTTATTTCATGTATCAGACAATGTACGTTTTATTTATTTCATGCATCAGACAATGTACGTTTTATATGCAATCTAAAGCAAATCAAGATGTCATCTATATATAGTTGAAATTCTGTGTATAGAAGTTGACATTTAAGAGAAAAGCGCCCTTCATACAAGACTTTTTCCACTTTTTGCAGAAGACACATCACATCCGTATACAGTTATAAATGATAATATATGAAAAATACGCACCCACACAAAAACAAAACAAAAACAAAAGTTTAGGTGGGTTTTCTGCTAATTACCCGATTAATGTATCCAAATTTTTAGCAACGGCTGCAAGAACACCCATGCTTTCTGATGATTCTGATGATGAAATGCTATCTGACTGCTCACAAATTAATTCCTGCAATATTTGGATTGAGATATGTGGGGTTGTTGGGAAAGCGTAAGAATGTGTGCCCTGTATATAAAGGGTTCTTTGCCCTGTGCGAGAGGTTGACGAAAGGCTGAAGCCAAGTAAAGGATTTTTGGTATCAGAGGTTTTCTTTTGAGAAGAAACAACGTTCTAGCTGTTCATGAACTGACCACATATCTCAAGGGCATTAGCATATATACCTTACCTTTCATTCTCTTGAAACTTTTCTCCTTTTTTTATAAGTGCTTTTACGTTGGCATCTCATAACATATTTGATTTCAGTTTTTCTTGAACATAAATTAAAGTTTTACTTAACGTATATAAAAAAAATGCCTTTGGATGTTAGAGATATGATTCAAAACATGTAGAAAATAACTAAATCAAGATAAGAAATAGTAATTAAAGGCATGCTTAGGTGTAAATAAATGAACTTAATTAATTAGAATAGAATGCATGCTTATGAGAAAAGAAGATGGGCACACCTACTTTCTGAAAAAATATTCTTGAATACTACAAATGTAGTTTTGTCACATTCACGTTTCATGATTACAATCATGTCTCATATATATAGTCGTTATATGATCAATTAATATGAGAAAATAAGAGAGAATTCATTCTCGATATATACATTTGATTTATATTTACCGTATGAAGAAAAGAGAGAAGAATGGGAAAAAAAAAAAAGATAAAAAGAAGAAGATAAAAAGTTAGTAATTTAAAAAAGAAAAAAAGAAAAGTAGAAGCAAACCCTAAAGGTGGTGGCAACAAAAGGCAAGAATGAATAAAGTCAAGGCATGTGAGACAGGTAGGGCAGGATACAACTAGAACACTTGATTATTCTTCCTTAATAATTCCAAAAGCTTTCATCATTACATGTACTTTGTGCATTAACTTGATGCAACCCCCCAACATGTTATGTAAAAATGACCTAACCTAACACAACGAACACATCAATTACATATATCCCGCTGCACTTCTAAGTTCTACTGCGTGTGGTTGCCATGCTTGGTAGCTGCTGTGATCACAATAATGGAGATCCTTTTTGGTCTGTTAACTTAAATGGAGTTGTGTGTGATCATATGATATATTTTATTATGAATATGCATGAGAAGAGTTAAAGATGGTTATTCATGCGAACGTGAGCAAAAACTATCGTCAATGTAACATGTCAAGTATCAAATTCCACGGACTGTAAAACTTTGTACCCGTTTTGTAAGTGCAACAATTGTATTAATCATGAAATCATATGTAGTTAATATGGGAATAACACGTATTATCATGCTAGAATAGCAAGTTGAAATAAATCGAGGACTATTTGAATTCCTCCTAACATGTTCAACTTACAAAAATAGTATAGGCGAGCGGATATACTCGGTTTTTCCCTAATTTTTTTTAAAAATGGTATCGCCGCGCGGCTATACTTGTTTTTCCCTAACTTTTTTTAAAAATAGTATAGCTGGGCAGCTTTACTGTTTTCGACAGGTGGCACCTTGGCGCTAAGTGGGTCCTTTTTTAAAAATCAAGTATAGCTGCCCAGCTATACTATTTATATTTATAAAAAAAAAAAAAAAGAGGACCTGCCTTGCGATTAGGTGCCCACTTCCAAGTAAGTATAGCCGTGCGGCTATACTATTTATATTAAATAAAAAGGACCTGCCTGCGTGTCAAGGAAAGTATCGCCGCGCAGCTATACTATTTAAAAAATTTTAAAAAACCGATTATAGCCGGACAACTATACTATTTTTTTTTCCAATAAAAGAGAGGACCCTAATGATTAGGCGCCCACGTGTCCAAATAAGTATCGTGGCATGACTAGACTATTTAATAAATAAAAAAATTATGAAAAAAGAACCTCCTAGTTGCATTAGTTTATACTTTATAGATATTAATTTGCTATTTCAACTCTACAAGCTAGTAAAACTTAGTTGCATAATAAATTATTTAGTAATCATTAACAATTTTGGCAAGTTACAACTGAAAAATTTCGATCACTATATAATATTTTAATATAATATATAAATATTTTAATATATATTATTTTTATTCAATATTATGTGAAAAATATGTGTATAATACTTGAATTTTATGTGTATTATTGAAAATTTTATAAAAAAATACGTGTATGAAACATGAAAGTGGTAAATTCTATTTATGGGTAATAACTCTGGAAAAGTAAAAAATGAAAAGGGGACAATAGGGACTTGAGTAATGGCCTAATAGTAATGGATAATTCTCTAAACTACTTTTATCGGTAAACAAAAATCAGGAAAAAAAAAATTTAAAAGAAAAAAATGATCCAGTATATATATAAAAGTATAGTGGATCGACAATATTATTTTTTAAAAATAAATTTAGGAAAAAGAAAAAAGAAAAATAGAGTATAGCCGACCGGCCCTACTATTTATTTTTTTAAAAGAAAAAGGAGAGGACCCCAAATAAGTACCGCAGCACGGCTATATTATTATTATTATTATTTAATTAAAAAAACCGAGTATAGGTGGCTGGCTATACGATTTATAATTTAAAAAACTGCCTTGCGATTCGGCGTGCATGTGTACATGTAAGTGGCTATACGATTTATATTTTTAAAAAAGACCTGCCTTGCAATTAGGTGCCCACTTGTCCAGGAACGTATAGCCGTGCGGCTATACTATGTATAAATAAAAAATAAAAAAATCGAGTCTAGCCGAACGGCTGTACTTGTTTTTTTGTTTTTTTAAAGCGAGGACCCCATCGATTAGGCGCCTGCGTGTCCAAATAAGTATCGCCACGAAGCTAGACTATTTAATAAAAAAATTAAGAAAAAAGGACTTCCTAGTTGCATTAGTTTATACTTTTTAGATATTAATTTGCTATTTCAACTCTACAAACTAGTAAAACTTAGTTGCATAATAAATTGGTTAGTAATCATGAATAATTTTGGCAAGTTACAACTGAAAAGTTTGGTCACTATATAATATTTTAATATAATATATTTCATTTTGTAATAAATATTATTTTTATTCAATATTATGTGAAAAATATGTGTATAATATGTGAATTTTGTGCGTATTATTGAAAATTTTATAAAAAATACGTGTATTAAACATGAAGGTGGTAAATTCTTTATAAGGGTAATAACTCCGGAAAAGTAAAAAATGAAAAGGAGATAATAGAGACTCGGATAATGGCCTAATAGTAATGGATAATGCTCTAAACTACTCTTATCAATAAACAAAAATTGAGGAAAAACATTTAAAAATTAAAGAGTATAGCGTATCGACTATACTAATTTTTTATATTAAAAAAAATCAGAAAAATAGAGTTTCGTCACCCAGCTATACTATTTATGCCAAAAAAAAAAAATTAGTATAGCCGAGGAGAGGACCCCACCCAGTGGTTGCCAAAATAAGTACAGCCACACGGCTATACGATTTTTTAAAAAAAATAAAAAACCGAGTATAGCCAACCAACTATACTATTTATATTAAAAAAAGAGGACCTGCCTTACGATTGAGCGGTCACGTGTCCAGATAAGTATAGCCGTGTGGCTAACTGGGGGACCTCTTTTGTTTTTTTTATAATAAATAGTATAGTCGGTCGGCTATACTCTATTTTTTTATTTTTTATTTTTAAAACTTGTATAGCCTCGCGGCTTTACTGGGTTTTTCTTGCTCCTTTTTTAATATATTTTTTTAATAAATCATATAGCCAGTCGGCTATACATCTATAGTGTGATCATTTTTTTTCTTTTAAGTATTTTTACCCGATTTTCGATAAGAGTAGTTTAGAGCATTATCCATTACTATTAGGCCATTACCTGAGTGTCTATTCTCCCCTTTTGATTTTTTACTTTTTTAGAGTTATTACCCGTATAAACATTTTAGCACTTTCACGTTTAATAATGTATTATACACATACGTATGTATTTTTTAATAATACATATGTGTTCTGCATACGTCTTAAAGACTCGGTAAAGTTCACGTTTAAAAAAAAAAAAAGCAAACGCACAATACTAGTATTATACAGGTACGTATGTATTTTTCATGTTTATTGCACTTTTTTTTTACAAAAATTTCAATAAGACACATAAAATTCACGTATTATATACATAATTCTCACATATTATTGAATAAAAATAATATATATTTAAAAATATAAATAATTTATATGAAAAAACAATATAGTGACCGAACATTTAAGTTGTAATTTGCAAAAAATTTGCCGAATAAAACACGTATGTATTTTATTCATATCTTTTCTTGTTTCGTATTTTACTAACTATAAATGAATGTCCAGCCGCGCTGCTGTATTTGGATTCTTAATATTAAAAATTGTACAGCCGCTCAGCTATGCTAGGTTTTTTATTTTTTATTTTTTTAAAAAAAATAGTATAGCCGCTCGGCCATACTCGATTTTCCCTAATTTTTGGTATAGCCGGCCGGCTATACCTTTTTTTAAAATTGTTTTAAAAAATAGTATAGCTGGCCGGCTCTACTGGGTTTTTCTTGTTTTAATTTTTTTAATAAATAATATAGCCGAGCAGCTCTACGCTTTATCTATGTATATAAAGCAAAAGGTAGAGAATGATGAAACATTCAAAATACCAGAAAATGTCCTTAGTTAATCCAAACATTAAGAAATAAAATTATTACTTAAATGAGGATAATATGGTAAATTCACAGCTTTTCATATTAAAAAAATTTAAAATTAAAAGAAAAATCAGATAATGAATCCTATTTTTATGGAACACAATTACCCATTATCTTTTTTAATTCTAAAATAAATTTAAATTTTTTATAAAAAAAAAAAGATTCTCGCAAGTGCGGAAGCACGTGCTGAGAGGCTAGTATATATAGTGGAATCCTTTTTTTCTTTTAAATTTTTTTCCCTAATTTTTGTTTATCAATAAGAGTAGTTTAGAGAATTATCCATTACTATTAGGCCATTACCTGAGTTTTTGTTGTCCTTTTGATTTTTTAATTTTCCAGAGTTATTACCCATTTAAACAATTTAGCATTTTCGGGTTTAATAATTTATTATACATGTAAGTACGTATTTTCAATAATACTTCTGTGTTTTACACACGTCTTAAAGACCCGGTAAAGTTCACATTTTAAAAAAAAAAAACAAACGTACAATACTCGTATTATACAGGTACATTTTCATGTTTAATAGACATATTTTTTACAAAAATTTCAATAAAACACACAAAATTCACATATTATACACAAAATTCTCACATATTATTAAATAAAAATAATATATATATTGGCATACACGAACTTTTAACAGTTTAAAACAAAACAATTTAGGGTTAATTTCACAAATGATATCTGAGTAGCCCACTAACCCAAACCTTTAAACTGAATAAGCCTGTTAGGCGCAGCCATGGAAGTCGAGCTAAACCCAATCATAAAGCACAAGTCACGCTCACCTTCACTGCGGGATAGCAGGGGACCCACTTTATCTCACCGACAAATACATGGCCTGATTTCTTCGCTCCATTGATGGTTTGAACTTTGATGCATTCAACAACGCTCATCAAATTAGAGGACAAACCATGTACTTCCCATTCGGTACTTTCCAGAGCTCCAAGCCATGAAAATTAGAAAATACCGAATGGAAATAAAAAAAAAGTAAATAATTTAGTTACAAGCTAGTGAAATTAAATCTATTGGAAGAACAGTTAATATGGTCTAGTCCAGTGAAAAATAACATTGATTTACAGAATAATGATTTCAAATTTGAACGCCCATGACATCTTATTAGTATGTATGTATGAGAAATCTCCTTGATTTAAACTATCGCTTGTTTTTTTTAAAACCTATTGGAAGAACAATGAAATCTTTTTTCTTGTGTGTTACTAATTATATGAATAAATTTAATTGACAAAAAAATGTTTTTAGAACATTGGAATAGTATTTAGCATTTAGTGGAATAAAAGAAGAAGAAAAGAAATGTACATATAAAATATATTCCTCAATCAATTTATTTTTTAATTTTTCAAATATTAATAAACACATAGAATGTCAAGAATCATAATTGTTTAGCAAGTAACATTCAAAAAAATAAAAAATAAATAAAAAAGAAACAAGTAAACATTCTATCAATCTCATTCCCCACCCCCAATATTAATTTTTTAAAGGAAAAAAAACCCCAAAAAAGAAAAAAGAAAAAAATCCTCATTTTCGCAGAAAGGGTACATTAGTAATTGAACGAAGTCATTGCTTCGTTACCCCTTTCCGCCGCTGCGCGCCTTCTTACCAAATTGTTCTCCCGCTTCCATATTTACCCCACAGTGCCACTCTCTCTATCACTGTCGCAGAACCCCCTCAAACCCTAACCCTAGCAACCCCAATTCTCTTCATCTCTCTGGCAAAGTCGGCTTTCGTTGAGCTTCTTCCTTCACTGTACGGCTTCAACCCCTATTCTCATTATTTCTCGTTTGTTAATTTTGATGCATTTCATCAATTTAATTTGATATTGTATTTTTTTTACGGTTTGAGCCCCAAAATTGGCTTCGGGCTCCGACTCCGAATGTTATTGGGGCTTTGTTTACGTATGCGTTTCTTCTGGATTCTTTTATATTTATACGTTGCTATTCCGATCCGAGAACCGCAATAGGGTTTAAAAGTGGGCCCTTTGACCCGATTTGTTGCGACCCGTTTAGAATCGGGTTGGGTCAGGCGGGTCCTGGCCGCTCTTATCCGGTACCGATCCGCGGCGAGCTCCAGAAGCTCGTCTTGCCCAACCTAATTACCTTATTTTGAAAAACCCGACCCACCTTCCCTCTCTCTCCAGGCATGGACCCGGGTCCCATTATCGGGTCGGATTTCCAGACCAAAATTACATTTTCTTTTTTGTTATTTCTTCAATGGTCGTTGCTTCTGTAGAGCAAAAGCTTCTCAGACATTGAAGAGGATAAAGATGTCTTTTTTTTTTTTTTTTTTTGCCCCTCTCTTTCTTTCTTTTGGTTCTCCTGAAAGCATAAACAAAAGAGTTAATGTTTCTTAATCATCTTAATTTACTTATCAATTTACCGCAAACCCGTAATTAGTTTTTAAATTTCATAAATTCGCTGGGCCATTTCTGTAGTTTTGTTGGCCTTGGCATGGTAAATTCTCTAATGCATGCTTTCTGTGTGTATTGCAGTACTTGTAGAATGATATTCACGAGTTTTATGACAACCCTTTATCCATTCTTGTAGAGAGTGAGTCTGCCTGCATTACATTTTGTATGTTCTACAAAAGTATGCAGTTTTGATCCTTAACTCCTCTCCTCCTACCCAATTATTGGTTATGTGTTTTTACTTAGATGGCTGTGTCCAAATTTGTTTTCAACACAAGTGGTGGATAGTAAGTTTGTAAAATTGTGGACTAATCCTTGCTATTATAGCCACTTTCTGCTGAAAGAAATAGAAATTGTGTCTAAGGGCTTATTTTCAATGATTCGTGCTCTTTTTACGTAGTCATGGATCAAATCGTGTTTCTCACATTGGTCATAACTTTTCATATCCTATTCCATTCTGTTAACTGCCTTTTGTTTTGGCATCTCTAGGTCTGCTTCTTTGAACTGGGTGATGTTGCTTTTGAGTAATTTGTTACTTGGAAGCTCACATCACTTTTTACTCCAGTAGTGTCTTTTTGCACCTGCACTGTTGGATATGAGTGTCTTGTTGATTTTCATCCAACAATCCACATGGTTCTCATCTCACCATCAATTTATAAGCAAGTCATTCCCAACTGTTTTGCCTAAATTTTGGAAGTTTTAACCTGAGAACCGTAATTGGACTGGCATTTTTGTTTAGAATCAACCTAAGCAAATTAGAAAATCAATACGTTTTGATGGAATAAATTTTGAGTGTAGGGCATTTGGATCATTAGTTTACAAATCTTTAATTCAATTATAATTGTAGCATCAAAATTAGCTAAGTTTTAGGATTCAGAGAGATGTGTCTGCCCTATTTGCCTCTGTATAGGCAGGGGTTTCTGAAGCCTGCTATGTACTTAATGTCAAGACTTAGAACTTAAGCAAATATATAAACCAACTGTAGACTCTAGTACTTTAGTGTCTGAAGCAATATTGACACTCAGATAAAATTGATCCTTGCCATAATCAAGGAACATAGGTCCAGGAACCTTCTGTGTGATTGATCCTAGCCTAACCATGATTAAGGAACTTTGATCTGGGAGTCTGCTTTTTACTAAGTGATGCTTGTGGCTTGCAATCTTTATCTTTCAGCTTTAATGAAAGAGGAACCTTTCCACTTGTGGGAATATACACTATAACCTTGCTGATTTCGCTTCCAACCTCCCTTATTTCTGTTCCAACCACTTGCATTGTCACAAATTAAAAACACTCCCTGATGCCCAACTCAAAGGACCACAAAAGAAAATTAAACTCACAAAAATTCTTGGAAATAAATCACAATTCAAGGCAGGAACAACTTAGGAAACAATGAAGTGTCGCCCTTCCTAGGAAACTATAGTGTTACGTACAAAAGATTGACTCATTATTAATGACATGAACAGATTTTTGGTTCTTCTTTTTTGGTCAGGAGAACAGATTTTTGGTTCAGAACTTGAAATTTTGTTTTTCTAGGGATTGCACATACAAAAGCCTATCATATTGTTTGTCATATAATTGTGGGTTATTGTAGATACTTTTTATGGAGGTTGCTAATCATGTCTATGAGCCTATTACCAATTCTTTTAGATTGTTTCACTGTCTTGTGATGTAAAAATGCACAAACACATATAAATGTTTTCTGATTAAAAAAAACACGTAATTGTTTTCTGTCCTTGTTATTGAGGGCTAATTGATAATTTAAGAAAGGTTGGTAGTCATGTAGACGCGTCTTCTTCTTGTTTTGGTGCTCTTCTGCATTCTTTTTTTCCCTTTGTGGGTTAATAATCCTACTACTGATAATGTGCAGATACTGGTGAAGTACCAAGTAAATGCAATGGATATGTCTGATGCGGTGATTGTCAAATCAACTAGATTAAAATCTGTTGTGTGGAATGACTTCGATAGGATTAAAAAGGGTGACAAATGTATTGCTGTGTGTAGACATTGTAAAAAGAAACTCAGTGGATCAAGTACCAGTGGGACATCACATTTGAGGAATCATTTAATTAGGTGTCAGCGAAGATCTAATCTTGGCATACCTCAACTCTTTGCAGCAAGAGAAAAGAAAAAGGAAGGAACTTATTTAAATTTGGATCAAGAGCAGAAGAAGGATGAAGCTTTTAACCTTGTGAATATCAGATTTGAGCAAGAGCAGACCAAAGATGACATCATTAACTATGGAAGTGGTAACTTTGATCAAAGGCGGAGTAGATTTGATCTTGCTCGAATGATTATTTTACATGGTTATCCATTGGATATGGTTGAGCATGTTGGATTCAGAGTGTTTGTCAAAAATCTACAGCCATTATTTGAGCTTGTGACATCTGAAAGAGTTGAGGCTGACTGTATGGAGATCTATGGGAAAGAGAAGCAAAAGGTGAAAGACATGTTGGGTAAATTGCCTGGTAAGATCAGCCTTACGGTGGATATGTGGGCGTCTTTGGATGGTACTGAGTACTTGTGTTTGACAGCACACTATATTGATGAGTCTTGGCAGTTAAATAAGAAGATTTTAAATTTTATTGTCGTTGATTCTTCTCATACAGAAGACAAGCATTCAGAAATTATCATGGAATCTTTAATGGATTGGGATATTGACCGTAATTTGTTTTCCATGACATTTGATAGTTATTCCACCAATGACAATGTAGTATTTAGAATCAGAGACAGGCTGTCCCAAAACAAGCTGCTTTCTTGTGATGGTCAGTTATTTGATGTACGCTGTGCAGCAAATGTTATTAATATGATGTCTCAGGATGCTCTGGAAGCACTATGTGAGATGACTGATAAGATTCGAGGAAGTATTCGGTATGTCAAAAGTTCACAAGTAATACAAGAAAAATTCAACTCGATAGTTCACCAAGTTGGAGGTGAGAGTAGGAGGTGCTTATGCCTAGATAATCCATTGCAATGGAACTCAACATATGTTATGGTTGAAATTGCTTTGGATTACAGGGACGCATTTGCTCTTTTGCAAGAAAATGACCCTGTCTACGCCATGTGCCCGTCTGATGTCGAATGGGATAGAGTGAACATCATTACTAGCTACTTAAAGCTCTTTGTTGGGGTTACCAATGTTTTCACAAGATTCAAGTCTCCAACTGCAAATTTGTATTTTCCTGAGCTTTGTGAAGTATACTCGCAGCTGAATGAGTGGTGCAAGAATGCAGATGATTACATTAGTTCTCTGGCTTTGAAGATGAGAAGCAAATTTGAAGAATATTGGATGAGATGTAGCTTGAGTTTAGCAGTTGCAGTCATGTTAGATCCTCGATTCAAGATGAAACCGGTAGATTATTATTATGCCCAATTCTTTGGCAGTGGTGCTCCAGGCCGAATTTCTGATGTTTTTGAGTGTGTCAAAACACTATATAATGAACATTCAACCTGCTTAGCTTATGTTGATCAAGGTCTGGCTTGGCAAGTAGGTGGTAGTTCTCGCTTGCCTGGTTCTGGAAGGGACTTGAGGGATAGGCTGACTGGTTTTGATAAATTTCTGCATGAAACTACTGAGATTGATGGGACAAAGTCGGATTTGGACAAGTATTTGGAGGAGCCTCTCTTTCCTCGTAATGCAGAGTTTGACATATTAAATTGGTGGAAAGTTCATGCACCTAGGTACCCTATCCTATCTATGATGGCACGCAATGTGTTGGGAATTCCTGTGTCAAAAGTTCCAATAGACTCTACATTCAACACTGGAGGAAGAGTGCTCGATCGTGATTGGAGTTCAATGAACCCAGCTACCATCCAAGCATTGATGTGTGCACAAGACTGGATACGAAGTGAACTAGAAAGTTAATTTAGGTCAGTTTTGGTTCTTTTAATGACATTATCAGGATTTACATCGTTCCTGTAATTCTGGTGCAAATTGGGAAGCTAAATTGTATTGGTCTTCGTTTCAGTTTCTCTTATAAATATTTCATAGGTCTTTCCATCTCAATAAACTCTTCTCCATAGATTGTTCCAGATATTGTACATACATAGTTATTTTTTCTTAATTTTACAGGGCTGCTGCATTAGCATCTTTAGCATTTCTAGTAAAATTATATTTAACAATTTGTGCATGCGTGGATGATTGTTGCAAAGTGAACTTGGCATTTCCAGTTTATTCAACAAAGAAGAAAAGATTATTTGAATTGGAAGATTTACTTGTGGAGAATCTTTGATCAATTTTCTTGTGGATTTTCTTTCTAATCATGCCATGTTTAGTGTGGATGAAAGGTTTACAATTTAGCAGGTTATTCACATGATAAAGTTTCTCTCAGATACTTTCTGTGCGCAGTTACTACCCAATATTACTGCATTGTCTGATATGTTAATACAATTGAAGTTCTCGGGTAATTTTTTTTTCCAGATTACTGTTTTACCTTTTAACTTGTGTTGCAGTTGAAGTTCTGATGGAAGAAATGGGCTTTTTTGAAAAGCATTCTGACCATACTTTGGAACTTGCTCGCTTTCTGTTTAAAGCCAAAAGAAAGGGAAAAAGTGGACAGATTTTGGTATGTTTACCTAGTTTATGGGTAAGAATATATTCAATCAAAGATTAACAACAGTACAAATTCAAAAGCAGAGCCAAACAACAACAGAAAATAAAGCTCAACCAAAATCTGGTCTACAAAAGAAAGAAAGAAAAAAAAAACAATAAAAGAAACTCTAATTCTAATAGCTTGAGAAAAAAACCATGAAGAAAGCTTTGTTTTAGAGATTCCTAGGGCACTAAAAATCTGTATCCCAACTTTGAGGATAGTAGGTAAGCTGACAGCCCTCAAGTACTCGTAGGCAGCAGCATGTGACAAAAGCTGCATTTCAAAAACAAGTGGTCTCTGTTCATGAAGTTTGACAGAAGACACCCAGCAACCTTCCATGGAAATTAAGCCCAATGAGCCCATGTTTAAGCAACCTTTCAAAACAAGTGGTTTCTATCTAAAAATTGATTTGCTCTAATTATCCACACGCTAAAATTTCTAAGTTTAATTCACCCTTCCTCCATATCGGTTGTATCGAAAAAAGAAACAAAACCCTTTTCAACCCTTTTCATGTTTTGGTTGGAGAATTTAGCTGACATCAAATTGGAATAAATGCTTTATGTTGACCATATATTATTTGGGCTACCATTTCCTCAGCAAAACATCACGATGTGGTCATCACTATCACCGCCGGCACCATCAAATCTTAAGGATGTGAAATGTTTCACATGTGTACTCAAAGTTTCTAATTTTTGTTAAATGGTTATTGAAAAGTTGAGATTACCACTTTCATTTTTAAAAAAACTAAAAATAAAAATTATAGAGTTGGGATTTAATAATTCAATGCAATAGTTGAATCAATTAAATTATTTTGACATCTATTAAATTGAATAGCATTTTCACTTTGTAATAGTACAGTTCAATAAGCACACACACTACACGGATGTTAGGACTCGAACCCAAGATCTTGCTTGAGGGAGTAAATACTCCATACCACTACACTAATGTGTCCTTTGCTATTTTGGATTATTATTATTTTTTAAATAAAGGCAAAGAAAGGTATAATGGAATTCAATAGAGATGTAGGTCCCATAGTTAGCCTATTTCAATGAATTAACAGCATAATGCATTAATTGACATATTTTTTCTATTTTTAATTGGCATGTGGATCCCATGGTTAGTCTATTGCAATGACAATAGAGGATTCATCATATAGCACTCTCTATTACAATTGCATCCATTGCAATGAGCTAAATCACAATTGCAAGTGATAATTTAATATTTTAGTTCAATTTCATGCAATAAACTTCAAACTTCAAACCCTACCCAGTTGCAATCACATCATAAATTTGTACCGAGGCCATATGCAATATTCTGTCATGCGCATGAAATTATCAAAATTAGAACAAAAAATCACTAGTGTCCTTTTAAGTATGTTGGCACATATAGATTATACTCCAAGCATTTCAATTCCTATTATGTGGAAGGAATGTGACAGAGGGTATGTGGCATTTATTGTATTAGGTATAAGCATTGAAAACCTGCCTTCTTTCACCATCATCATTTCCCAAGTTCAAATAGAACATCATTGTTGCATTGCACCATCATTTTGTGGTCCCTCCTCACCCTTCACAATATTGAATATAAATACCATTAATTTTGCAATGAATTATGGCTTGTACTTCAGATTAGGTCTCTCTCACTTTCTCTCTGTCTCCAATGCTTCCAAAAGAAAGCAAAAGGTGATTTTATTTAGAAATGCATCCTATTCAGCTTTGTGTGCGTCAACTTTTGCTTTTGCCCACAACTTGCACATAAATTGACATGGAGGATGCTGTGGATGTACGTATCTCTCTGGAAATGACGCTTACCCCTTTGTGATTTCACACTTCGTTGTCAATTTTGTTCCGTTTAGTCATGCGTGACCTTAATCTACGTAACATTTTCAAGAATTTTTGAAGGCTTTCTTATGACTTCAAAGTTGGTCAAAAAATTTCTACAATTCGGGCAATTTGCATAATTGCAATTAATGGTTTAGTATGCTCTTGTTGTTGAAGGTAAAATGAGCTTGAACAAGAAAGCGAGGTAAAATGAGAAATATTATGTGACGTTGGATGGGAACATCGATATGAGATTTCAGATAATGCTATGTTACGGCCAAGTAACCTTATGTGGTATGTGCACATAGTCCATTTCCGACATCAAATGACTGTGGGAACTACATTTTATTAATAATTAGAAATTGCATGTATGTGCATGAGTGACCAGCCTAGCAAAATTCTTTCAAATAATAAGTTTCTTTGTGTGTAACAGGTTCTAACAAAAGATCCCATAACCATTTTCATTATATAGGCAGTCCGAAATAACAATTCAGAGTTGACTCATCAAAGCCAAAGGGGTTGGATACACCAAACAAACTCTTACATAAAATGAAAGGTATGCCCATCAAGATTCAACCCAGCTTGTGTGTGGCTTGCACTTGTGCATGTTTCCCGTGGATGTATGAAATTTCACAGAATAGCAAAAGTGGTTGATCCACAAAAGTGTAGAGTTCTCCACTGAGGCTGTAAAAGATATGGATTCCATTAATTGTTATATCACATCACAAAATCTTTGTTCTTCTTTCGGCATCCAACTCATCTTTGGTTTTGTCTTTACCATGATTCATCAAATATCAATCTTCTACATGACTCATCCTTAGAATTTTTACTTAAAGTTGAATTGTTGCAGCTCGATGAGCAAGTCTTTGCTATAACAATTTCATATGGGAAGTTATAATATCTCTCCTTTTTCTCTTTTCTTTTTGTGGTTTGTCATGTGGCTAGTCTTAAAGTTAGAACTCAGAAATTATTATGAGCTTTCACACATAAAAGATTTAGGACACTGCTTCCCTCCTTATTTAGAAGGAGGCATTTCTACTTCCTGCAAATCGAAGTTTGACACATATGCAAAAATAATTCATAAAAAACATAAAAAGAAGAATATCAACGCACACATGTCAAACTTAGCAAAAAAGTAAGAGTTCCTACTTTCAAGAAAGGAGGCAAGTATTTTTCAAAGATTTATTTAGATATGGTTCATCAAATCATGATATTTAAGTCATGACATTTCACTTCTTTGGTGGGCTAGCTGAAATACCATTAGGATAGGATGGTGGCTGTATATTAATGCTCGGAGGAAACATCTGATATATTCATACATGTATGTCTGTTAGCATATAGAATGCCTACTGATCAGGTCCACGGTCATATCAAAGGAGCTAGCTAGGTAGGCAGCTAGGGCTAAGGTCCTTTGGGATACATGACATGATATCCTACGAAATTCGGCACCATAGAGATGGATATATAGTCTTGCCGGCCATGTCAAACATGTCAAATGCATATGTTTATTTGACAGACGAAACAAATTCGAGTATTAATCAACTCACGAGTTTAAC
The DNA here is from genome assembly GCF_902201215.1 of Prunus dulcis. Lineage (NCBI taxonomy): Eukaryota > Viridiplantae > Streptophyta > Magnoliopsida > Rosales > Rosaceae > Prunus > Prunus dulcis. The sequence continues at coordinate 16,054,466 of NC_047652.1, forward strand.
CTCAGGAGACCCAATAGTTGTTATATACATTATGATATGAATTTGAAGTGGCATACGAGATAAAAATATGAAGGAGAGATGAACATATGTATTTGGTAAAATAAAATTGGGAGAAAATAACTGAATGTTGGACAAAAACATGTGTGGAGAGATGCTCCTGAGCAAAACCCTGTTTAAGAAACTTACTTTGAATAAAAACTGCAGTTATATAATAGACATTCCTGGTGCTGCTTAACAGTTTCCTTCAATCATGAACAAATAATATTTTTAATTTTGGGTAACCATGGATTCTTATTACATGTACTATAATCTCTCTCTCAAGACGACCTACATTTTGTGGCTTCAATATATATACCAGATTGATGTAAATTTCAGGTAACACAAATGGATCAAAGGGCCTGTTCCATTCTTACCATAAATGAACTAAAAAATAAGGGATTGTCATGAACACTTCACAGGACATCACATGGGAGTCTTCTTCTGTTACGTCACTACTACCCTTGTAAGTAACTATATGTTCTAATAATGCAGGAGAGAGAGAGAGAGAGAGAGAGAGAGAGAGAGAGAGAGAGAGAGAGAGAGAGAGAGAGAGAAATGAAAACTTTTAACAGCAGTGTTGACGTCATAAACAAATCTAGAATAAAAGGCCAACTCAAAAATCCAAGAAGCAAATAACATGGGAGGTCCTCTCATTTTGTTTTTTCTCTTCAAAAGACCATGGCCCTCCCTCTTTCTTTCTTTCTTTCTTTCTTTTTAAGAATTGAAGCTCTTGAGTGCAACTTAGCAAAGGGTCCCATTAATTCAACCTCTGTTCATAATAATAAGTCACTCTCCAAAAGACCTTTTTATCAACATCACACACACACCCCTTCCCCTTTTCCCCATACATGAAGAAATGGACGGTTCATGGAGCATGAAAGCAAAACACCCCAAACCCTCCTCTTCAATTCAATCTTCTCCATCCCTCTTTATATATATGTTCCTATACTCCTAAATTCTTACATAACAACCTAAAGCTAGCTAAGGATACATATTTGGTATTCTAGACTATCCTTACAAAGCAAATAATAGAGGGCGTTGGGTGATGGTTGGGAGGTCTATTTTCTCTGTCCTTAAATATCCATCTCCTTAACCAAACCCACTTGCAACTTCTGCAACTCTTCCTGTTGCCATTTCAACCAAAAGATCACTCAACTCAACAAGTAATTCTTCTTTTGCGTATCCCTAGCTATATGCTTTGTTTTGGTTTCCTTTACTAATTGGCTATTGGTGGGCTTAATCTTTGTCTATTACTTATTACCAATATGGTTGTCACAATTGATCATGCCTTTTAATTGGACAGTGGTGTTTTTCTTTGCTAGCTAACAGAAAAACCAAAATTCAACTTGGGGGTTTTTGCCTTTTTTTTTTTCCATCTTTGCAACAATGGAGTTCCCAAATCAAGCACCTGAGAGCTCTTCCCAAAGAAAAATTGGAAGAGGCAAGATTGAGATTAAGCGGATCGAAAACACTACAAATCGACAAGTCACCTTCTGCAAGCGCCGCAACGGTTTGCTTAAGAAAGCCTATGAGTTATCTGTTCTATGTGATGCTGAAGTTGCTCTTATTGTCTTCTCTACCCGTGGCCGCCTGTATGAGTATGCTAACAACAGGTTTGCTCTCAAATTTTCTCTTCTTTAATTATTTTTGTTTTAGTACTTCAACCTCTCTCTATAAGTCTCTTCTTCTTCCCCTTCTTTTGATCTGATCTCTAAGTCTTTTCTTCAGTTCACTCAATGATCAATATATATATAGCTTTACTTTACTATAACTTGTTTATTTTTTTTGGTTGCTCAAATTCAGTTCTGAAATCTCACTAACAGCTCTCTTTCAAAGATTGTTTCTTTGGATTTTTTGTAGCAAATATGAAGAGAGTTTCTATGAGAAGTTAAGATTGACTTGTTCTTTCTGATTTTGTGTCTAGTTAGGTGAAGCTTGATGAGTAAAGTGGCCCTAGAAAAAGATTCATCAGTCTTTATTTTCTTCTTTCTGTTTGTTTTCCTTTATGATCTTTGAGGTATATTTCACCTATCAACCTGAAATTTTTATCTTTCTAGAAAGTTCTTTGTTTGACTGGATTGCAGATCTGTTGGTAACAGATAGAAACAGAAGTAGTAGTGTATTATGAGAGCAAACTTAGGGTTGCCAAGAGTTGCAGGTCTGTTAGATCAGCTTCCTTGTATCTCCATTGTTGTTAAACTCAGCCAGGTCCTCTCTCTCTCTCTCTCTCTCTCTCTCTCTCTCTCTCTCTCTCTCTCTCTCTCTTCACATGTCATCTATCACTCCATCAAAAGTACGTCTGCCTCACAAAGCTGTCCAGCTCTCATTAGCCAGTTCCCTTCATGTCTTGACTTTTCCTAAGTAATATGTCAGCTTAGCTAAACAGTAAAAATCAAATGGAAGCTTAGGGGTGAAAAAAACTGAAATTAATGTCTGTTATTCAAACCTTAACCAGTTTGCCCGAACTAAATCTCATCACCTTTATAGTTAGAAATCAGCAAAACCATGCTTCAATCAGTTGGCTGTAAGTCTGGAAAAAAAAGGTTCATAGCTTAATAGTCTAAAGTTTTGTCTAGATCTTATGCTTAGGGTTTCAAAAACCCAAAGTCCAGTGGGTGTTATTATTTATGACCAATCTACCCTTTATTTAGTACATACAACAAATTTGGAATTGGGATATATAGGGGAAGCACGTGCCTAGGGTTTCTTGTGTGAGCTGTGTAGTTACAGCTTACGAATCTTTGGTCACGTCAGACATGATGTTTCTGTTCTTGATCAGTCCGGACAAAGAAGCTGTTGTGTCATGGTGATTCTTTTTCTTCAATCCATCTTCTCTTCTTACCATTTATCCAATATCTTCATTTTGTTTCTTTTTATCTTTTAAGTTGATGTGGTGAAAAAACAGCAGTATTATTATAATCTATGGACAGAAAGAGAAATGAAAGTCATGACACATAGAGTGCCTTTCATCTATGTGGAAACAATCTCCTCAAGAATCATAAAAGAGTCTTAAACACATGCTTCAAATTTTGATGTGTCAAAAAACCCATTAGTTTTATGGTTTTTACAGAGCCAAGAAAAGTTATTAATGACTGCGACTCTTGTGAAGAGAGAGAGAGAGAGAGAGAGAGAGAGAGAGAGAGAGAGAGAGAGGTTTTGAATTAATTAAAGTCTGAAATGACTGAGGAATGGAGGAGGAGGTACGAGCCAATAAGAGGGAGGGCTTGCAAAACCCTTTTGGTGAATGATGAAGATAAAGTGTGAAGAAAAATGCAAAAAAAATGGCTGCCAAAACAGACATCTCTGTCTCTGAGATTTCAGAGACATAAAAGGAAATAAATTCTTTTCAGATCTTTGAATAAAAAAAAAATCACTTGTTTAATACCCAGAGACTTGGTAATATTTACAGAGTCTTTTGGGGTTTTGGGGTCATCGAGGTGAGTATGAGACTGTTCCTCTGGGTATTGCCCATTGTGTAATGGGCTACTGACACGTGGTGTTGATTAGAGGCTGTGAGAGGCGAGCCAATCATATTTGGGGATCTTCTGCCAGCATGGCAGAGGCAACCAATCACTGGCTCGACGAAATTAAGGTAACAAAGTCTCCAAGAGTATAGTGAAATACTTACTTTGGTTCAGTTCTGTCGTATAACATCAACTATAGGACTATATTAACTGTTGTGGAGCCACGTCTGACCATGACCCCTCAAAAGGTTTTAATACCTTTAAGAATGCATTGTATTTTTGGGTAGTTTTATATAATATGTGAACATTTTATCAGGAATTTTTTAGTGTGACGGTCATACTGTCATGTGATGTTATGTATCTATGTGTCATAGTAATTTTATTTTATTATTCTCTAAATAAAATAATTGGTCATACTGGTTTTGTTTTTGTATTAATTTTATTAAAATAACTAATATTAAAAAGGTTCTTGTGACCATGAAAGAGAGAGGAGTGCACCATACATAAACATTTATTAACAAATTTCGAATTTCACATGCTTAATATTGTATTTTCTAGTGAAGAATTATATAAAGATATAATATGTATAATTAATTTAGGAAATATCTATTCAGGGGGAGAGTTAGTATCAAATTGACACCTCTTCCAACATTGAGTAGAGAAATACTACTAAATTAAGAGCTAGTTGATATTAATAGTTCTAAACATGTACCAAAATCCAATGATTGGGAAATTTATGTTGGAATATTATTTATGGAAGTGTTTGCATATGCTTGGTGCATAAACTTCTAAAGAAGTACATTATCAAGATGAATTCTACCTAAGGAAAACTAGTGTAAGTTTGTTGAAGTTGAAAATTGGACTATTGACAATCAACTCATGTTATGTCATGTTCGGGTCGTGTCAGTTGAGAGAAGTACATATCTCCTAAACCATAAATTAATTAAAACTAAAACTCTCTTGTTTGTTGACTATATTCATCATTCTTACATTCCATTAAAAATCACTCAATTTATGAAATGCTAAAAAAAACCAAGAAATAAACCAGCAATTCTATAAGAATTCATAAAATATGAGATCAAGAAATGAAAGAACAATGACTTCTTTTATATAATATCAGTTAAACATGTTTATCTCAGGAGAGCATATGAAAAGTAGGACATGATCACATACGGTTCATTATTAATATTGTTGAAATAAGTTATTCTTCAACGTTATATGTCAAAACTCCTTAAAATTATGCAAGAAAAAAAAAAATTGTTTCCCATAGTTTAAGTTGAAAATCCTTGATGGTACAGCTCTAAGCTTGCTTTATCCAAAGCAGCAGAGAAAGTTTCAACTAAAATGGAAACTATTATATATATATGGTGGTTTTCGCCGTATGTATGGTGCTTTTGTTATGCTCTCCAATGGTGCTTTTGTCTCTGACTGTATGTGTCTCTGGGTGGATGTGTGTGTGTTTTTGGAGCTTTGATTATTTTGCTGAATTCTGAGACTTTGTCTTTTTATTGACTTCCATAACAAAAGATCATTTTAGTTCATATTCAATACTGTGTATAGGGCATCCATATCTACTGTTCTTGATTATTTGGAACAATCTATTTAGTATAGTTAATTTACTCTCATAAAAAAGAAGAAAATGTATAGTTTACTTATTCATCGGAATATGTTACGATCGGCTTCTAATCTCTTCATGAGCTCTAAGAGCTAACTAGTTAGGGCCAGGATTTTGTGTGTGTGTGTGTATGTATGTACGTGTCTAGGCTAAGGTTTTAATGGAAAGAAGACAACACATATTGGAATCTCAATTCTTTTATGAGATCCAATAACATCTAAAATACAGATGAGGATGTTAAGAATACCTTCATGAAAAGCAATAATCTTTGATCTTCAAGAACCAAAGTCCACAATTGCTCTCCACACACGACCAAGCCTCAGAATTCCTTAAACCAATAAATTTGTTTTGGCTCCTATGTTGCTTGAAAACAAGGATGTGATGATGTTTCATGGAGAAAATATGCAAAAGCTTCACGGTTTATTGGGGTTTTTTGTTTTGTTTTGTTGTTACACTGCAAATTTGCAATCATGCATGGTGAGACTAATAATTGCACAAAAGAGAGAAGAGAACAAGACAATAATAGGTTTTTGGTGTCTCTGGATGTGTGCGGCAGTTCTCTTTGACTGAAAATGATGTGTTATGGTTGGCCTCTAGGCGTCTAGCTTATCCCTTTGTAGGGCAACAATGCTTAGGTGCCACTAATTTATGCATCTAATTGCTACACAATTGCATAATTCTGTACAAACATGCTTGAACAATTCTAACTTGAAGTTCATTGGGATTCTGTGGCATTCCTTCTATATCTAGTTTGAACTCTCCTTCATTTTATTAAGGGTGCCTTTGAGGATAAGCAATTCCGTTGAAATGCATAATGTTTTTTAACCAAACAAAATGATTGTAAGGTTTTACCTTGTTCTCTTTCTTCTTTCACTTTGCAGCGTTAGAGCAACGATTGATAGGTACAAAAAAGCATGTACTGATTCTACGAATGGTGGATCTGTTTCTGAAGCTAACACTCAGGTAAACTCTGTTTAGGCAATGATTTTTATTTTTTTAAGGGTGTATGTTCCAAAGAAGATATGTTCTAGCATGCTTGCAAGAGATTTTCATATATTTTCTTGAATGAAACCCTAATAATCTGGCTTCTCATATCTTTTTGTAACAGTATAAAGTTACAAACCCATAATTAGGCAGAAACTTTCTAGCATCAGTCTAAACTAGTAGTTTTTATATAAATTAATAAGCTTCCTTTTCTCCTATATAGCTAGATGATTAATTTAGGATGGTTTGATAGAGAATAACCCCCTTGCCAATCATGTTAAGAAAATGTTTGAAACAGTTCAGTTAACAGGTTGTTAGTCAAACTTAGTTTTATATATGGGTTTTTCTAACGCTATCACAACATGCATGGCCTCAGTTTTATCAGCAGGAATCATCTAAATTACGAAGACAGATTCGCGAAATCCAGAACTCAAACAGGTAAACTACAAATAATTTTATTAAGGTATATGTTCATCTAATATCTGCAGTGTATTATGATATAATGATTTATGTCGTCTCCAGGCATATACTGGGTGAAGCTCTTAGCACTTTGAACATCAAGGAACTCAAGAACCTAGAAGGAAGACTGGAGAAAGGGATCAGCAGGATAAGATCCAAAAAGGTAGTGCACTTTCCCTACTTTGATTTGAAATTTGTTGAAGTTTTTCACTTTTTATCTACACTCAGAATCTCAACTGACGCGCTCGAATGTGTCCCCAGAACGAAATGCTGTTTGCTGAAATCGAATTTATGCAAAAGAGGGTAACTTTTGTCTCTCCTACTCTCTAGCATGAAATTGCACTATATTATTTCTACAATAATACAAGACTCTTTTTGTGCAAATTCTTAAAATGAAACTCAAATCCTGCTGTTCTGAAAAACTAATATTATGTGCACATTGTGCAGGAGATCGACCTGCAAAACCATAACAATTATCTGAGAGCAAAGGTCTCTCTCTCTCTCTCTCTCTCTCTCTCTCTCTCTCTTCAACCACATAATTAAGCCACACTAAAAAATTAATTAGACTACTTAAGATGCTTAGTTTATTAATAATTAAGGTTGCATGCGTGGTACATACAGATAGCTGAAAATGAGAGGGCACAACAGCAGCAAACAAATATGATTCAAGGAACTTCTTATGATCAGTCAATGCCTTCACAGTCATACGACAGGAACTTCCTCCCTGTAATCTTGGAGGCGAATAATAATAATAATAATAACCATTACTCTCGCCATGACCAGACAGCTCTCCAACTTGTGTAAGATCTTTTATTTCTTCCGTCTTACATCTTCCACTCCATTAACTTAAACTTAGATTTATTTATTTTTTTCAAATAATGATCATAAGTTTCTGTTTATATTTGATCTTTGGATGCAGTTGAAATGCCGGAATGCCGTCTGATGTTCCATTCTATCCTTTGATCTGTTTTCCATAAATCTATCAGATAATTGACTGTAATTTGATGTACATGTTTGAGAACCAGCTTCTCAATGTTCTCACCACTCAGTTCAATCAGAATTTTCTGCATTAACTACCTATCATGTACCCAAACTCTAAGATAATTTATTAAATTGGGTATACTAGTGATTTGCCCTTGAATTTGTGCTTAACTTTTGATTCACTCTCTATTTTTTTTATTATAGAAAATTAAGGATATAAACTTTTTTTTTCGCCAATTTCCCCCCTACCGTCTAAATCCTCAACATTTCATCCAATTTTTAGTTAAATCATTTTAAAATTTTATTTTTTTTGGAAAAAAAAAAACAGGAAAATTGACAACAACAACAACAACAACAACAACAAAAAGAAGAAGAAGAAAAAGACACTGAACCAAACCTATCGCCACTCCCCTCCCCTAGCAACCCAATCGCCAACCCCCCCTCCCCTAGCTATATCTCCTTCAGCAACCCCATCAACCCTAAACCCTAAAACCCCAGTCGAAACCCATCCCCACACGAGATCCATTCCAAGCCCCAGCTGAGACCCATCCCCAACCCTTGCCCACAAGTCCTAGACCTATCCCATCCCCCAACCTTGCCCCCCCAGGCGTAGACCCATCCCATGCTCCAACCCTTGCCCCCGTGAGATCTACCTCTAGATCCAGATTCATCCCTCCCTTCCTCCAAAAGGCGGCGGCAACATACCCACCCCAACCCATAGAATCTAACCCACAACCTTATCGCCAACCCCCTCCCCCAACTCTAACTCCTCCAGCAACCCCATCAACCCTAAACCCTAAAACCCCAGCCTTGCCTCCCAAGCGTAGACCCATCCAATGCCCCAGTCCTTGCCGGGTAAGATCCACCCCCAGACCCAGACTATCCCTCCCCTCATCTCGGGCCGCAGCAACAGACCCACCCCCACCCATAGAATCCAGCCCTCAACCCACCTGTGTGTGTGTGTGTGTGTGTGAGAGAGAGAGAGAGAGAGAGAGAGAGAGAGAGAGAGAGAGAGAGAGAGAGAGAATTTTTAGTTTTCTATTATTCATTTTATTTTTCAGTTTTTATTTATTTTTTGTTAAGATTTCAGAGGGACCGATCTTTAGCCCACCACTAGCAACATCGATATTGTCCCCAACTTAATCACATGTTTAGCAGGTGTGGGGTTTTTATACAAAAGGCATCGATGTTATTAGGAGTTGAACCATTTATTATATGGGACTTTCTATTTTGTTATGTTTCCGATGTGGGGCTCGTGTATTCTTCAACACTCCTCCTCACGTGGGACTACTTTTTAGTGGGCCACACATGCAATCAATTCCACATCAGTCACTTGTTTTTATAAAATAATAATAATAATAATAAAAATAATTTGGGGTTTGTTTGATTTTGATTAAATTTGAGGTTTTTTTGTTTGATTTGGGTTTAATCGGGCCCAGTCAACCGACCTGCTTTGATACCATGTTAAGATTTCAGAGAGACGGATCCTTGGCCCACCACTAGCAACATCGATATTGTTGGCAACTTAATCACATGTTTAGTAGGTGTGGTTTTTATACAAAAGGCCTCGATGTTATTAGGAGTGAAACCATTTATTATATGAAACTTTCTATTTTATTAAGTTTCCGATGTGGGACTCGTGTATTCTTTTCAACATTTTTAAAGTACAAAATGACTATTTTACCCTCATATTTAATGACAAATTGGATGAAATGTTGCGGATTTAGACGGTATGGGGGAAATTGGCAACAAAAAAAAAAGTTCATATCTAAAAAAAAAAGATAGGAGGTAAATCGCAAATTTGGTATAAATTCAGGGGGCAAATCACTAGTATACCCTATTAAATTTGATTTTCTCACCCCAATTAAAAGTTACCATTTATCTCTGCCTCTTGTTGTTCATGCTTGTAGGCATTCGGGGCTAACTGATTTTTTTAGGCTTCATATATATATAATGCTTTAATTTGCTTTTCCAGTTTTCACTTTAATTTGTGGAAAATGGATTTATAAGGTTTGCCTAGGAGACAAGAAAGTGAGTGGGGAGTCTGTAGGGCTCGGCTGATAGGTTTTTTGACTTCATAGAAAACACTTCACGTGAGCTGCCAATACAGCCCAACAGCATTATGCTTTTATGCCAGTGGGATAATCCATTAGGCAATTGTAGGCAAGACAGAGGTACCACTCTACCACATCCTTATTCAATGTGGGATATGGCATTTTATGTAGTGTAGTACTAGTACCTATCATACACGTGTAGCTGATTGTGAGTATTATTCAGGTGCGCGAAAATAGCTGATTAACAATGCTAGCATCAATCGTTCACGTATGTGTAGTTAACTATGAATCTTTTGCGCAAGATACTCTAATAATTTAGACCATTGTTTCAATAAAAAGAAAATTTAAAGCTGTGACAAGAGATGAACCCTCACCCATCCAAATTCGAATGGGTAGCAGTTTGCATTCTCAAACATTTGTTATGTCATTTCACTTCTATTTTTGGGTCGGTATTTGTTGTGTAATTTATTCTTGAATTTTTTTTTTTTGGGCGCAGCGAAAATATGTATCAGCTAATAATTGAGCGCTTTTGTTTTGTTTGAGATCAAACCCAACAATCACACATTATTGTTGTGGTGGTGTATAATGTTTTCAGAATTATAAATTATGAACTAATAATTACATAGTTAGGCATATTCTCAATGTTGACAAACTAGCCTCACCCGTGATTGGATTTGGTGACAAAGATCCCTACCCTACCTAAACTATTTATCCCATTGGCAGCACTAATTGTTCTCTCTCTTTTTTTGTGTCTAAAAAGAAAAAAACACAAAGTAGAGGGAATATAAACAAGAATGAATAGACTAATTACTACCAAGTTTGATCATTGAGCTAAGCAATTTCAATTTTACCCGAGTAAATTTACAATATAATGTCAGAGAGATACATACATCCATGAAGAAGCTTATATCCCTTTATGTGCATTAAAGGTTGAAAATCCTGATTCTATGCTATATCGATTTGCATCGCATGGTACCTTCGTTCGTCTACTGTCTATTATGGACATGAATACGAACCATCTGAAGTGTCCAGAGCTGAGCTGAGTGTGTGCAGAGACTGAAGCCAAAACCTTCTTCTTCCCTCTGTTCCCCAAACTCTGCTTCTGGATTTGTCCCAAAATGAATATCTGAGAGTGAAAGAACTTCGTCCTCTTCACCCCATGATCCTACATTTTCTAACAAACTTGTTTGAAGAATTTACATGCTTATTCCATAAGCCCCGTACCTCTGGAAAGCCAATCTCAAGCCACGGCTTTGCTGGGCCACTGAAATGAATAACGGAAGCAGCCTCCAATATATCCCTGGGAACTTCTGGGGACCGGGAACCTAACCCGGCGACATGCCATAATGGGTCAATATGATGCACATGACCCTCAAATGCAATTAAGGCAGGTGGAATTATTCCTGGACGCCACAATGTCAACCCAGATTCCTGGCTCTGTGAGACACATATAAGATACATGAGTATCAGTTGCTTATTATGCTTTATGAGAAAGACAGATCTTGTTTTCCTGTTCTTTTAATATTTGTTTGGTTGCCTCAGTAGGGAAGATTTATGTATTCCAAATCACTTTAGACAAATATGACTCAAGCATCTTATAACTAGCCTCCCTAAAATAAGTGACACTAAGTTACAAGCAGTTTCCAATCATGAAATTACTGGATCACACGAGAATATACTTACAAGTTTTAACCAATGATGGTATGTTTTTGTTATATTGGCTCGCCTCCAAGCTTCAAGATCGTAGACATTCATGCCATACAGCCACGCACAACGATTGTGATCAAAGTTGGAAGATATGATAGGGTGTGAAAAATTGAAGTAATCCTTGTATTTTCTTCCTGGGCAACAGTTGTCACCGTCCCATGAATTGACAACTGCACCAACAACATTGCCATTGAGATCGAGTTCCCACAAAGATGATATGTCATGTTGTACAACAATATCATCGTCCAAGAACACTATCTTGTTGAGATCTGGAAACAGCTGTGTGGCCCATGAAAATTAGATGATATCATTACAAATTCATATTCAATGTCATCTATTCCATCTGTGAAAGCAATAAAGCGATTACCTCAGGAATATAAATTCGAAGAAGGTTCATAAGGGAAAGGCAGCTGGGACTCAGAGCTTCTAAGAATCTTTTATGTTCTCCATCATACTCGAAGTCCTCTTCTTTCAAATTTTTGTAATATTGTCCCCAAATCAGGCGATGGATCTCTAACATCTCTTTGACCGCAACATTTACTTCCTGAGACCACTCGTACTGGTGTAACCCTTTAACTTCCACCACTGCTGATTGAATAGAATGAATTGCAAACCATGCATGCATTGGAGTGTAAGTTTTCTTGTCAGTCACTATGTGAAAAATCAATTTTTCAGGGTTGGCTGATTTTTCGACTGTAGAAGAGATAACAACAGAAGCTGCAAGGACATTATCAGTTAGGAGAACAAGGTGGTGAAAGGAGGGATCAGAAAGTCGAGAAACATATTCAGGAGGAGGCAAGCGAGATCTAGCCATCGCGTTTACAGCATATTCTTCAGCTAATTTGAGGCAAAGACAATGTAGGCTCTTGGGCACACCATGTGAGGCTAAATGCCAGTAAATTGACTCACGCTGCCTGGCTGACTGAACCTTGTGTTCCATCCTTGATAGCTGCATATTAAGTAACAAACTATTCTTCAGTTAATTAAGCAGTATATTGACAGAGATTCAACAAATTACTTTGGGTTATTCGACAAAGCCACATTGATCTTTTACAAATATTATGCTAGTTATCACAATTTTTATCTCAAACGGCCTTTCTGAAGATTAATTTACAATAAATACGAAAAAGGCAGATCTTATATCTTCAACATAATTTTACTTCATGTCAAATTTAGACCTTGAAAACTGTTCACTTTTGTCCAACTAACTGCAGCTAGCAATCTGTGGCCAAAATTTAGACAGCAATTATCGAATCACTTTGCCACCTTTCAAAGTTGTTGTGGTCCCAAAGGCTTGCACACTCTAAAGTAAAGGGAGTTTCATATGAGGAACTAGGAAGTAAAGCAATCTATGCGAAAGATGCTCAACTTCAAGATTCTGCATAAAAACAAGAAGCAACGGAAGAAAAAAGGGGCATGGATGGTGATGGCACAAATCGTCAATCAATTTTCAGTAGAAAATGACACCTTGGGCAACTACACTAGGACCACAAATGTGTATTCTGCCCGCTATTGTTAGAGAAAATTTTTATTTGCTTGACCAAACAGCCAAAGAGAAATGGAAATTGTTTTGAATTGAAACTGGAAGCAGGTAGTTTCTATAAACTGGTTTACTGGTTTTGGACTCTCCTTTTCCTTCATATTAACCCGTGAGCTTCCAAAACTAATCCAATACCACACGAGCAAGGAGTCTCCTTAACATAATCATACCCAGAAATAACAAAATTAAAAAAATAAAAACAAACTAAATTAAATTAGGGGGTAGATTGATGTTGGAGAGTTAACTAGACCCAAGACCAATTCCAACAGATAAGCCAGTTGGGTGGGTGGAGTTTAAAAGTTTTAGACCAACTTTTGCCAACCCGAAATGATGCACTAGACAATAGAAATGGTGGCATCACTATCATCCCTACCAGTACATACCAAAAGTGATGATGGAAAAAGAAACAAAACTAACCGCTGGCTAATAGCTATAAATGAAGAGATAAAGATAAAGCGTAGTGAAAGTGAGTGAGAGTTTACCATAGCCTTTGTTTTGAAAGCGAAGGCTTTGACATCTTGTTGCTTCAACGTCATCTCCTGCACAAGCTGGTTGAAAGACTCTATCCCTTCCTCCTTATTATCGACCTTACCATCCTTGGCTTCCAGCAGTGCTCTTGTCAACTCCTCTCTGAGCTTCATTGCGGTACATTTACATGCATCACCCACGTGTAAAAAAAAACCCATTAGATGATTAAATCACAGCCGTCCGATGTTTGATCCCACGAAACCGTGTTGACGTGGGATTGGAAAAGAAAAAAGCTCTTGACAGTTGGTTCCACTCAAAGTTATGGATTGATGATGTAGTGGAAGCAGTCAAAATAGTTCTGGTTTGGAAATAGATGTTTTGGGCCAATTATTGCATTTTTTGTTTTTATTCCTTTTTTTTAATTAAGATCAAGTGGACGAGAATAATATGATTGCATACAACTGGCCACGTGTCCACGAAAGCAACTGATGGGGGTGAGGCAAATACCGACACACCCCCAAATGCGCTTATCCATTGACTGCTATTCTATGTAATTTCTTAGTACGAAAATGATATCACCTACTCTATCGTCTAACATTAAATACCATATATCAATTAGGAAACAATTAAGCCAAATATAAACAACTTTTATTAAAATCTAGCAGATAATGCGTACATGTTTACTAATACATATACTCTTACGAAAATGTCTCCCACATGCTTATTTCATATAATTACTTTCAGTAATTTTGAGTGATTCTGAAAAAAACACACATCTTATACGGTTTTCATAAAATCAATTAAAATCATTTAAAATAATTATATGGAAGTAATTCCCCATATATGTGGTACCGGGGCTATATGCTCTAAATAAAGTTGGACAAAAATCTTTGTTTTTTTTTTCTTTTTCGGTGCAAAATAAGCTGAAAAATGAAAATGGTATTTGGTAAATAGAGTGGTGGGAGCATTTAGCACTTACCATAGATTCGTCGCTTCCACTGAAAAACCTCCATCCTATACAGTCTGCATTACCAAACACAAAACAACAAAATTCCCAAATAATTAAAGTCGGAAATAATTCTTGAAAGATAGAGAATATAACAGAATTCAAGGTACATTTTCAAAGTATTATTGAGATACAGAACTTGGAAGAAAAAAGCCTGGTTCACAATCAGAACTCAGAACGGAACAGCTTTTTGCTTATTATTATGCTTGGCTATGAAAATTGGAATTTGAAAAGGCAAAAAAATGTACAATAGCCAACAGCTGCGTTTTTAGTAAGCACAGCACTCCAAAATCTTTTTCAGATAATTTTAAAAATATCTCAAATCAATATATCATAGATATTTAATTAACTTTTAACCTAAAAACTTTAAGAAAATTAAAAAGAACAGAAAAAAGCTAGAGAGAGAGAGAGTTTGTGTTGTTACCAAGCGTGGAAGAGCAGGCAGTGGCAGATTCAAGGACAATGAACGCAATTCTGACGAAAAGAAAGGGCAAAATTAGCGCGAGCACCAGCACCAACGGCAACAACGTCCGGCCGGAAATCCTCCGAGTCGCCGGAGAAGCCTTGCTGGCTCCGGCGCTCGATATCGTCAGCCTCTTTATCCCCGTCGTGGATATGTAGAACTTCATCTTCCTCCAAAGCAAGAAGCAGAGCAGCTCTCTCTCTTTTGCAGCTTCATCAATACGACGGCGGATGATCGGGCTAGAGAGTGCAGAACAGTCTCGAGCTCATTCGAGCTCCGACGAGATCTGACCGCACAGAGCGCGAGTGAGATTGAAAACTCGAAATGCGAATGGGATTTGGGGTTTGGAATTTGGAGGGAGGTCACGGACTGGAATTAGTCGAAGATGGCCCGAGAGATGATGCAGAGTTTTTTTTTTCTCCCTTTCTGTTTTCAGGAGACGCAAAACTCAATCAGATCACGCTCTTTTTATTTATAAATTTTCCTCCCAAAAATTCTCATTTTTTTAATTTGGAACGTTAAAATTAAAGTAAAAAAATAAAAAAGAGAGAGAAGGGGAAAGGCCAAAAGCAAAGCCGCGTTGAAAGCCGCGGGAAAGAGAGGAAATTTTATAGGGGAGAGAGAGACAGGGTGAGAATGTGTGAGCTAAATTAGTTAGATGGGTTAGTTGTGGCCCTCGGTTTTGGAACTTAATTACGGATTTTGATATTGGCTTTTCGCTAATATTACCGACAGATTGCAAGCGTCACTCCTTATTTGTCCCTCGCTTTCTCTTTTTTTTTTTTTTTTAATGGCTTTGCGAGCGTCACTCAGTATTTGTGCCGACAACTGTTTTATTTATTATTGTTTCTATTATTCATTTTTTAATGCGTATTATTTCTTTCATACATAAATGAGAAAGGGATTTGAACGTAAAACCTCTTGTTCACGTGTTATATCATATTCTTTCATACATATACGAAGAGGAATTTGTTCACGTGTTATATCATATTCTTTCATACATATACGAAGAGGAATTTGAATGTAGGAGATCTTGTGCACATGTTACATCATGGCACTGTTAATTAAATAGTGGAACTTACTGAAATTACGTAGAGGGGTTACATCACTTGGCATCACTTCAACTGCCAAGTGAGAGGAGCTGAGCATTACTCTGAAATTGGACGGATTTAATTGCAATATTTGATCGGTTTTACTTTGATGTGACAAACATTGACTATTACGTAGCCATCAAACCCATATGGACTTTTTTCCTCCAGAGATAATTCCCAATTCAACATCAAATTATCATCCATCACTATTAGCTAAGATTCATGTATATAGTTGAGTAGATTAATTGCGGTTTCTAATAGCATTTTTAATAGCCTCTTTAACTATTTTGGGATGCTCCAATAAGTAAGTATATCAAAAAAAATCTTTCCAACAGTCTTATCAAACTAAATCATCAAAGTTACGATCTCTTTCTCTCTCGTAAGGACCGGTAACAGGGATGGACCATAGGCATGGCTACCCTGGGCTATAGCCCAGGTGACTTTTTTTTTCCCAGCTCATTAAAAAATTATGTCTTTCTCCTTTTACTTTAATTTATTTTTATATTATTTCATTTACTTAAGTTTACAATGTAAATAAGAAAGTACCCCCCATTTGGATTCAAATAAAAATACTAGAAAATCAAATTCTCACCAAATCAAAATATGAAAAATCAGTTTTAGTGCAAAATAAGATTTAGGCTAAAAATGATGGCTCATTAAGTCAATATAGACTTCATACAAAAATTCCATAAAATCAAGTTTTCTTATTTGATGTGTAAGGAATAAAAGCTGCCAAAAATTATCTTAAAAAAATGATTATTCCGAAAAACTATTTTTCATACTTAGCCAATATTTTTACAGAAAACAATTTTTCATGTATAATATGAATGCATGAAGAGACCTAACGTCAATCTAGTTAAAAGCCGCCACAAAGAGTTTTACAAGAATAACTTAACTCTTACGTATTGAAGAAATAAAAGCCGTCAATGGAGCACGCTTGTTTTTATATATATATATATATATATAAATAAAAAAATTCCTGATTAAAATTGCACCTTTGCTAAAAAAATCATGGGTCTGCTAGTGAGTCCAACCAATTGAATAAGCTACCATCCTAAGTAATTCGTTGTAGTGCACTGGAGAATAAAAAGGAGAAAAAGAAATATGCACATCTCTACACATAGGAAAAAAAAAAAAAAAGCACAGCGAGCGGAAAAAAAGAAAGAAAGTAGAAGAAATTGTTTATGTCCCCCTTTGATTAGTGGTATTATTATTTGTTGTTATCAATGAAATTACATCATACGGTCAAGTTTTCTATCTACTTAGTATGTTTATGTGGAAATTAAATTTAGCCCAGTCAAGTTTGAAATCCTGGGTCCGTCCCTGATTGGTAAGTTAACTTTGACTCTTCAAAACATTTAATTTTACTTTAGAAAAACAAAACCTACCTTGAAAATGTTAAAAACGTGCATTTTTTATTATTATTTAAAGATAACAAATACATAGACATTTTTCACATGTTTTCATATTTTTCATTTTTTTTCATGATGTTACATTAATTAAATTGAAAAGTCGGTTGGAGCAAAAATTATTCAAATAATAAATAAATATTTTCAAATTACCACATAAGTGAACAAACTTTAATTTAAAATTTTTAATTTGCTACTATTGAACATGCTCTAATACTTTTGAATTCCAAAGTTATGATTCTTATTACTTAAATGCCAAAGTTAGTCAATATTGGTCATTCATTTCTACCAATAAATTTGTATCACATCCATGTGAACCTGCATGTGAGAATATAAATGCCATCATGCATTGCACTTTTAACTACCAACTGCTTTATTAATGCGATGTCACCAACCCTTATCGTTTGTGATTATTTCATTTTTATCTGTAAATTAATGCCAGATAGATGCTATTAATTAATTATTAGTTATTGTTATGTTTTTATTTTTTTGAGTATAAGCGATAGTCTAAATTATAAAATAGGGGGCTTCTCATTAAAAAAAAAATATATAAAGAGCAATACCACCGTGGAGATTCGAACTTCAAACTTAAAATGACTAGTTTTGCAAATCAAAATCTGTTTTATTGAATTATATCCCGTTGCCATTAGTTGTTGTTATCTAGCTAGTAACAATTGGTAACAAATGACAAATTGTTCAATTTCTACATCAATCATGAGCATGACAAAGCATGCAGAAATGTCTTCCCTGACTTGCCGTGCAAAATCGGGAAGTCCTCATTAATTATTTGCGTTTTCACAACGTTACTTGGTCAACATTATTTTACAGATTCAAACTCGTTTCTTAATTAACAAAACATCTGAAAAGTGATTGTACAAGACATTTATAAACACAGAAGGGTGTACTTATCTACGGATGGTCGAACGAATATTGAATTAATGTATGAGATGACCTTTAAATTATTGTTACACATTCAATTATCGTAATTTTTTTTTAGAATAACACAGTAAATTCATGGTTATTTGAATTTGAAATCATGATTTGGAGATTGCTAGCAACTTTCTCTTTAACATTTTGAATCTTCTCCCTTTGTTATTTGACATGTGTCATTCTTCTTATACATAAAACAAGCTAACTTTTCTTTTCCAAACCTACCCTTATTGAGTAGTTTTATTCAAAAAATATTTCAACTTTTTTATTACTCTCTCTCTCTCTATCACGTTCTCTCTCTCTCTCTCTCTCTCTCTCTCTCTATCTCTCGCACCCAGACTCATCTTCATAACACACCACTCCACCCAGACCCATACTCACACTTGGACTCCATTGATTAAGCAAACTGACTCCTTTGCTTTGGCAAAGTCAACAAATGAAACTCCACAGCACCTCTTGAGTCTTTGCAAGCCTGCTGCTTTTGCAAAAAAAAATTTCCAGGTCCCTCCCCTTAACCCAAATTCAAAACCATTTGGAAGACCTCACCAGCCCTTCCTCCCTTCTCCATCGTCCCTGCCCTCATACCCCACCCACCCTCCCTGCAATTTCTCACCACACCCACCCCCACCCCCTCTCCAATCTTTATGTATCGGTTTTAGCCCACCATCCTCCCTGAATTTTGGGTTTTTACAAAATAACAAAATACAAAGATGACAAAATCATCATATTCATATTTTTGTGTAGAGATGTGTGAAGAAGGAGGTATTGTAAAATAAAAAAAATAAATATCAAACATGGGTGGGTTGGAAAATGGATGTGGCTGCTGGGTGGGTGGGAAAACGAAATTAGTGGCTGGGGTGGGAGGTGGGCGTGGCTGCGCAGGTGGGAGAAGGAGAGATGAGTTGTGGATGTGATCGTCCTGTTGACTGTTGGGTTTTACCAGAGGAGGAGAAGGAAGAGGTGGGGCGAGGGCGAGTTGGGGTGGGGATCGGGTGATTGAAGAACCCCTTTTTTTATTGTTGATTATTTTAAACAATAAAAAGGGCAAATACGGAAATACAATTAATGTTCTTTTGTGTAATTAAAATATTAGTTTAAGTGAAAGAGAAATGACATTTGTCATGAGTAAAAGGAAGAAGGTCCCAAAGAGAAGGTTAGAGACCTTCACGACTTTTCCTTGAGGAGCAATTATTACACATTCAATTGTCAATTATGGATTATCGATGTGTCAACTTAATACATATAATTATATATAACTTGCTAGTAATTTCACGTTTTTGGACTCTCTTTTTCTGTTTTCCATTTTTTGGTCACACATCTATCCTTTGTTGAATTATTAACTATGATGGTGTTGAATTTATTATATTATCTTCATTTAATTAATAATTTTAATTTTGAATGTTTTTATATTAATTATGGGTATTTTCTAGTATTTTGGATGTTTCAATGTTTTTTGTCTTTTGCTTTATATATAGATTATGGTGTTGTTAAATTAATGGAGTTGGGAAAACAACAACTTTTTTATTTCTAAATCCAGTATTGTTCCTCCTTGCATGTGATTTTTAATGTTATATATATTTTTAGCAAAAAAAAAAAAAAGATTATGAAGTACTTATAAATTAATAGTTACGTGCCCTTGTTAGAATAATATTTTAAAGCTGGGTGCTTTTTTTTTTTCTTTCTTTTGAGAGAAAAGCTGGATGTTTCTTAAGGATCACTTCAAAGTAAAAACTTTCATGGGTTGAATATTGCTTTTCGAAGTTTTGGTGTTTTGACAGCTTTCTCTTTTCAACCAGACAAAGGCCCCATTGTTTCCATTAGCATCTCCCTCTAAAGTTGAAGGAAAGGTAAATCCACACTTTAAGAGCTAGATTGCGATGCTTCACAATTTAGGTCAAAAGAAGCCAAACCTTCCTTTTTCACAATTGAGAAGTTACTTGAAGACCAAAAAATCCATTTGTAATTTTTCGGGTGTGACTGGTTTTACTTTTCTTAGAACTTATTCATTCACATAAGCATGATGTGACAACATTAACTTGTAGTTTAAAATTAGGCTAATGCTTATGCAAAGTTATAACAAGTTTTGACTTGAACAATGTTACAATTGGATTCTTTCTAGACAAGAGTAATTAACGCTCCATCTCTTCCCTCACAAAGCAAAACCAGCAAAAGAAGTTGAATGTCCGTCCTTTCTACAAGCTATATATTGGGAGGCTGAATCGAATAAAGAATCTCGATTGAGTGCATGAATATAGTAGGGAGGTGGAGTCCATGATAATATCTTGTTTTAAGAAACTTAAAACTAAGATAGATTATTGTCAGTCGTAAAAAAAGACTAACTGTATTGTCGATTTTATATCGATAAGGCATCAATATCATTGTCGATGACATGTCAATAACAAAACTTATCAAGATATTATCAATACATTATCACTAGTATCAATTCATTTTTAACAAAGGACGAACATCTTGCACGAAGAATTTTTGAACCAAACTAAGAAGACTACATCTTTTTTTGGTTGAAATCATATCTCATTTCATTAAAATGCCAAATAGGCAAGTGTACAAAGCACAAACCAATGGCACAATAGAACCGTAACACAACCGAGAAAGAACATCTAAACTCAAACCAAGTCTAGAACAAAGTTCGCACACCCAGCATAATAACAAAAAAAGAACTCAAAATAAAACAACACACATAGTCTAGTGGCCCACCCCAAATACAATCAGAGCCTAAAAATAAGCATACATCCCAGTTCATACCCAAACCTAGAATTTTGGCAAACCCTAGCCTAAGCACACAAAAGCCGCTGCCGTTGACAATAGAACAGGGAGCGCACCACGTGGGCAGAAAGTGAAAGGAGACATCACCACCTCACAAAACAGCATAGCTGCACACAAAAGACCCACAAATCTGCCACCAAGACCAGAAGTTCCATAAACTACAAAGCCATATCAACTTAATGACATCCACCCATGAATCACCAACTCCACCAAGTTTGAACCCGCCTATGCCCCATAGAGAATACAGCAACCAATCAAAGCAAGACCAGGGGAAATGAAAACCCGAAGCCCAAAGAATAAAAGAAGTGGAAGGTGGTGGTGCAAGCACCAGAGTAAGAGCTATATACACATTCCGATGGGGACGCGAGAGATGGCGTTTTGGATTAACTTCTACACCCCGCAGGAAAGGCCACATCGAAGAGGGAGAAAAAGAATCCAAGGAGTAGATGGAAGATGCTTGGACAAAATTGGATTTAGAGAGAGGTTGAAGGAAAATTTGGGACACATAATTAAAATAAGACATAGAGTCTCAGATCCACCCACAAGAGTGGAAAGAAACCACCAAAGAAAGCAAAGAGGGAGGAAATGGTGAGAATGTTGGAGGGTATTGAGAATGGTAGAGGGAAGAGATGTTAGAATATAATCAGTAAATGTTTTATACTATTGGATCACTATATTATTGCACAACTCTTTGTTTGTACCATAACTGACCGAGCAACTAGCTAGGCTAGATCATTCGAGTGCTATGCTTTGAGAGGTCATCACCTTAGCCAAAGAAGCATCAACACAAATCACAACTCTAAGCAAAGCAAGAGGAATCCCACATTGGAAAACTACAAGAGATGGAGACCCCCCCTCACCTATAAAAGAAGACTGCTCTTTCCTTAGAAGGGGATCCGGGTCTTGGATCTAGACCCTTAGGCCTTGGACTCTCTCTTCTGGACCCATCTCTAGGCTGGGCTTCTCACTTGTTATCTTTATATTTAGGTTTAATCCCTTTGTACAAATGTAAACAAACATTATCATAATGAGAACACCCTTCTCCGTGGACGTAGCCCATCATTCGGGTGAACCACGTATATCTTGTCTTTTATATGTTTAGCGTTTGCCCAAATCCTCACACACTTGGTGAAGGTCCTCACCTTCATCCATCATCTATCACACCTCATCACTAAGTTGGACTCAATCTTGACCGGGCCATTTTGAGCATCAACACTCTTAAAATATAAACAGTAGCAAAATTACGAAATCTGTATAAATGTGTAAATATAAATTAAGTACAGAATACTGACTTTTATTGAAGATAGAGGCTTACGTATTCGTAATGTCCTAAAGACAGAATTTTGCCTCTTCTCAGTGCTTGAAGTTCAACAGGCGTCTATCTTCCAGGATTCAACTATCTATAATTCAAGGGTCCAGCACCGGATCCTTGAATTCTGGCGAACGTTGGTGTGCTTCTCTCCAATACAGTTGGTAACTTTAAAATAATATGAGATAGTTTAAGGAAAAAGAGATACGTCTTATGGCCTAGGACTTGTGGTTTTATAATAGAATTACACCCCTTCAAAATAGCAGTTGATATCAGTTATACATGTTCAAATTCAAACAAAAAGATAAGTCTTTCTGGTTTGAATTTAACTTCTGCAAAAAGAAATTCGAAAATTAAAAAATAATTATTTTATTTTCGGGCTAGGTATATTTCTTTTATTTTCTAGAGACCCCAATAGCCCAAATCTTGATTATTAAATATTAATATTAATCAAGCAAGCCAACCATGATAGTCTTCACTACCAAGCCCATCAGGCCACCAATCTTTATTTAATTGATGTTAAGGTTTCATGCTTATAAAGCATATGGAACCTTTTGTTTTTCTCCAATGTGGGACATTTGCTTTCAAACTTCCAACAAGAGAGAGGAGAGATGAGGAGAAAAGAGAGGGTTGAGATGATAGTAAAGAGGAGAGGTGAGGGGAGGAGAGGCAGTGACCTCTTCCTCCCCCTTATTGAGAAAGGGTTGACTGGTTTCCTAGGGTTAGTCATGAGAGAGAAAATGGGAGTCATGAGAGAGAAAATGGGCTAAGCATCCTAGTTTAAGAAGACCACATCAATTATCTATATATATAAAGCAAAAGATAGAGAATGGTGAAACATTCAAAATACCAGAAAATGCCATTGGTTAATTTAAATATTAAGAATTAAATTATTAATTAAATTAGGCTAATATGGTAAATTCATATTTTCATATTTAAAAATTTTAAATTAAAAATAAAATCAGATAATAGGTCATATTTTTATAGAACATAACTACCCATATTATCTTTTATTAATTCTAAAAAGAAAATTAAAAAGAAAAAAGACAACGCATGTGCCAAGGGGCTAGTATATGTTGATGCACAAAAATAGTCGAGCACTTTTGGGCCCAACTTAGAGATGTTGTGTCACCTTCTGCCTCCTTTGGCTCTTTGGCAGATAAGGAGAATCTGCAAGCCAAAGAGCTACGAGAAGATCTTGGGCACCGGTGTGGTACCGGTCGAAGGCTCTCCGATGCTTAAGTTAGCTTAAGGGCGGAGTGAATAACAATTTGGACAGAGTATGAGGTAAATAGCCGGATGAAACAGTTATCTCATTTTGGGGACTTGCGCCCCTTTTTATATATATCTTGGGAGGTGTGTACATTGAGTGAGATTTTGGTATGGGACTGTGGGCATTGTCTGGGAGGTTGCCACATGTCCTTTGTCCAGCCTGATAAAACAAATGTCTTTTTTGGTCGGATCGATAAGTTGTGTTGCCAAAAGCTCTCCTTATCGATAGTCGTTTTATGGGCCTCAGTGCATTGTTTGAGCTTTATGAGTATTTTTGTAAGTCCCGTATTCTACGCGTCGAAGAATAATTGATCGATCATATATGGTATAAACAACATATACAAACTAGCCTAATTGCAAACACTCAACCTCCCATTTTCCGGGTATGAGCACAAAGATCCAAACCATCGACAGTGAAGTATGATACATTTTTCTCCTCGATCGTGACATTTTTCTACTAGAATCTCATCCCAAAAGTTTCTTTTTCTTTCTTCTAATTAATATTTAGGGCACATTATTCTCATTTGACACCTCACCTTATAAAATCTTGGTTGAAATGTTATGTATGCCCCAATTTTGAGGAACCAGAAGCTTAATCAGCACATGAAATCGGGACCTACAATTTAGGGCAACAAGCGCTGATGTGACCGTACGGGCTCAGTTTGGCTCTGAACGCACATGGACTTTGAGCTAATTCTCTTGCTAAAATTAAGGAGTCAGATGGTGTATGTGTACCTCTCACAGTGTCATTGGGCCCACAAACTTTGTGTTTTCCACAAACTTTAGCCTGGTAACATGCAATTTGGGGGCCCTTTTGGATCAAAGTGATATCCACAGATATACACGCGGCATAATTCCAGTTTTCTTAGGTCAGGAGTTAAAGAGAGTCTTTGAGACAGATGATGAGAAAAGTCACATCGGCTAGGGATTCTAGTTTGCTTAAAAAAAGTACTTGTGAAATAAATGAACACTAGAGTTACGCTTGTGAAATGACTAAATCACTATTATAAAGTAACATTACGGTTAATCCATGCAAAATTCATATAGGTGTGAAATATATGATAAAAATCGCAAACGACTGACGTTAGTAAAATTAATATATAGTCATAGATACAATAAAAAATAACTGTCATTGACATTCTAAAATAATAATCAAAGACGAAAACATTATCAAGAAACATTACTACATATATGTTATATATATATATAAATATGTTCAGAGGTACAATAAACAAAAGCGGTGTCCGTATATAGCACTCTCACTATAGAATTTCGTTATCCATATAATACTAAGCTACCCTAAAGAAGTAGTGCGCTGATGGTGGTCCTCATCGGCATTAGCTCCTGAGATTGCTGCACTAGCTTCCTGGAAAGAAGTTATAATCAAAACGTGTTATTACCAGGCAAAAGCACTTAGAAGGTGGTGAATCCTGTAATACATTATCTGTTAAAAGGGCAACGATAATAGTTTCAATTGAAGTTTTTGCTCTAATTTCAGTACCTCCTTGTGGGCTCTTAATTGATTTAGAAGGTCCATGGAAGCGCGGAGATTCCGAAGCTCCTTGTTGGCCCTCGCATGCTCTTCTGCCAAGGCATCAGGCTGTCTTCAAACAACATGTCCAACACCATTTCAATTCCAAATTTTTGCTTTTTAAAAAAACATATCAAATTTCAAGATCAAATTTTTGTTTTTTGTTAGCCCTTGCATGCTCTTCTGCAGACCCAGCCTGATGAACCCTGGGAGGCTTAGCACCTCAATGGTATAGGTACACCCTGTCCGAAATCAAGACTCCAAAGTTTCAAAACTAGCTACAGAGAGAAGAAATTAGCTAAAATTTGGATGTAAATGCAACATTTAAATTCATAAGTTAGAAGGTTTTTCATGCAATTATGCAATCATAAGTCTAGAAACACAACACATCTTCACTTATCCATCACAAACTGGAGAACAACAAATACAAAACATAAGCGAAGTTAAGAATACGCTCTAAAGCTCATATTAACCATGGCTACCTATACTCATCACTAACAAACATCGATCCCCCCTTCTGCATAAAAGGAAAAATGAAATGTTACTAAACTCTTTAGAAACAACAATGCATTCTATCCCACAAGAAGTATATAAGCTCACAGTTATAAAGTTACTTGCGCTTAATCGCCTACGCGAGTACTTGTGAAATGACTAATCACTATGATCAGAGTAACATTACGGTTAATTGACCATGTGAGTAGTTCTGAAGTATATGATAGAAATTATGAACGATTGACCAAGATAATAAAAAAATACTATGATTGACACTTCAAAATAGTGATCATGCACGAAAACATTATCAAGAAACATTACTACATATACCTCTATATTGTTTTACTGTCATTATAGCATCAATCTATATCACCTATTCAACCAAAAATTCATCTCATTAATGGTTCAAATTTTTTTGTAGCATTTATATTCATACCATTTACTTACAAGCTCTAAATCTCAACCGTTCGTATTTCTAAATTTTCATCCAAACGGTTTGAAACAATGCTTAGAACCTGGTTTGTTATCTATTAAAAGACTTGATCAAGTGCTTCACCATTTGTGTGTGATGTATATTACTTTCGTGAAGTAATGAAAAAAACGAGTTGGCCCTTGTTTTGAACTTACATAAGGGCTTTAGCATCTGATTAGAAAAAAGGATTTAGCACTGGCTTTCAATAATGTGATAGGCAATTTGCTGAGTTTATCACAAGCCTTTCTCTTTAGCATTTCCCTCACTTTCTTTAGCTGTATTAGGCCAAAATGAACTGTTGATACAAACAATAATCAGCATTTTTGAGAGAACCAGACTGGGGAGTAGGAGGCCACCCTCTCATTCGATTCAGTCACAATATCTGAGATCAGGAACATGATTATCTGCAACAAAGAAAAAGATTTCCTGTTATTGAGAATCAACCATATACTTAATAAGTACAGATATAAAAGAGTAACTGGATTTTGATGTTTTAATATCAGTTGCTTACTCAGAAAGTGCAGTGATCTCTCAAGACCTGTCGAGCAAGATCAACTGCTCCACTCTTTTTGTATATAAGATGCAAATTAAAAGCTGCTTCTCTGCGAAGGTCACAGTAACCCGGTAATCGATTTTCAACAGACTCTGGCTTTTCATGGGGAAGTTTTGGGATGGGGTAATCCTTCACATGCATTGCAAGAACTTTGTCATAGTGCCAAGCTGCCAGCGTCACAAGACCGACGTGATGGCATGCCCTGGCTATGTTGAAAAAAAGCCTCTTGGCTGAATTCACAAAGCTGCAAATTTTTGTAGAGGAAAGCTAAGCCTTGTGCAACACACTGGTGCCTATTCTAAAGTCTGTGTCCAAGGGCCAAGTTGATTAAGGCAGTACCGACACACAGATTAATCAGGGGATTCTCTGGCAATAATTTATAAGCATCAAGGTATTCTCTCGCAGCATCTTAATGACGGCTCTTTTTAGTAAAATGATGCCCAGAAATGATACTCGGAGATGCAGTGTCTTTGAGTTTGTCTCGCTTACCACGTAGAAACTTATAATGCCTCGCATACCAGTCATCTAATCTGGTAATTACTTTGTAATAGCAGTTCCAGGCAGCATTGCTGTATAGATGCTGGTGTGCAATGTATTTTACACAGTCAACCCCATGCTCAGGATCCGGAGTGTTGTATGCAATTTGAGCTCCAAGAGACCGGAGTTCCTCCGCAACAGAACACATGTTGCGAGTCGATTTCAAAGCAAGATTTATTATCTCCAATGTTCGCAATATCTATGCAAGGAAGCCAGTGACTTACACTAATCTATTAGAAGGCCATGATTCTCTTTATCCTTGAGAAGATCTGGCAGGGGAGGTTCTTGGTGTATTTCTTCTGGAGGATCATCACCTGAATCATCACTTTGCCAGTCAACTCCAGCAGCCATTGCCTCAGCTCTCTTTTCTTCCTTTACTTTTGCCTTCTTTTGAAGCAACTTCTTTGCTCGGGCTGCTTTCAGCAGATCTCATGCAGGAGCTACTGGTCTAGATCTGCATAATAGGTTATCAGTTTGGTGATCATCCAGGACTTTCGCTCTTTCTAACATAACACTTTTTGGGTAAACTTGGAAAGCAAAAGTTAACTTGTATAATATATTAATGACATTGTTTTAAGTGTAAAGAGAATGATACATGTCAAGCAAAAAAGGAAGAAAGTCCAAAGAAGAAGGTTAAAGAGAAGGTTGCAAACATTCTCCAACAGAAAATGGCTATTCTAACATTGCTGTATCAATGGGGTTCAATTCAACTAGGGGATTTATTGAAAGCTTGTAAATCATCACAACAATAGTCTGTCTTTGTATAGTCTTAGATCAATGTTCTACAAATCAATAGTTTGTGTTTTTTTTTTTCTTCCTCCATTGATTTTTAGTTTGTTTCCTTAATATTTGAATTGAAGGGATGGAGAGTTATTAATGCATAAGTTCATGCCTGCCCAACCTTTTGCCTTGGGAATTCGCTATGCCATTTCTGGAGAATGATCAGTCGAAGATCACCGCTGGTTCAAATGAAAATGGTGCTGGGTCGGACCAAAAAAACCAAAGAAGAAAGCTAGGGGTAGCTAGAGATGAAGGGTAGTGTTGAGGGAGAGAGGAATCTTGAAAATTGAGTGTAGTTTTTTATTTTTTGAGAAGGAGAATTCATTCATAAAACCACAGACGTACAAAGAGCGATATGATACAGTGATCTCGTTAAAACCTTCTTAGGACAAGAATTCCAGGGGAGAAAAGAGTACCACACATGTCATGGACTAACATGAGAGTCCAATTCAGGTCACGTTGGACCATTACAATAAAAGAACAAGTCAAAAACAAAACCTAACACAAAAACCTCTGAAGAGAACCGCAATTAAAGACCAACATAGTAGACCCACATGAGAGAATCGTAGAAATCCCGAATAGTAAACCCACAGGAGAGGACCGTAGAACATCCCAATTGTCAAAAGAAGCCTTCTATGAACAAAATCATAGTCTTTTAACACCCATACAAACTGTAAGTCATACCATAATAGAAACCAGAGAGAACACGGAGGACAAACACAGAAACAACAGTAAAAAGACCCATGAGAAACACTTCACTTCAACTCAGAACCTAACAAAGAAAACCTCCTATTACCAAGCATAGTTCTTCGATTTGTGCAGAGTAAAGAAAAGCACCACATCTTAAAGCAGAGACAAAACATTAGCTACCAGGTATCACAACTCTCCTAAGGAGAGACACAATCCAGCTTCACTACTATCACCGCCGCCGAGACAGAGACAACAACAGTCACCTAGAACACTGCAAAAACAACCAAACAAAACAAACAGACAAACAGACCTAGATCCAAACAGATCTAGACGATCTGGGGAGGGGAAGGGGAGGAGAAGAGGGGATAAGAGGAAAGGAAAATATGGGAGAAAAGAAGGGGAGATGAGGAGAGGAAGGGGAAGATGGGTGGAGGGGAGGAGGAGCAGTGGCCATCTTCCCCCTTTAGCTTAGTTGTCAGCAAAGAGGAAATTGTGTGTAGTTATGTTTCACTTTTTTTTTTTAGTCTAAGTGTGGAGTTATGTTTCCAAAAAGTAATAAATGAATATTATTTTTAAAATAAAAATAATAATGCCAGATTCATTTCTAATCTTTAAATTACTCATCATCTAATGGTTGAGAAAGTGTGTCAAAATTTATAATTTTTTTGTGTGTTATGTGATCCTGACTCATATATACGTGCGGATACCATTATAAATAAGGAGAAAAACAACGAGAGATAGTAGCCAGAGGTGAACCTACAGAGGCGCTAGAATGTTGCCCCTTCGCTTAGGCAGTGTAGCCACCTGTTCGACAAAAGTCCTTTTTGAACCCTCCTTTGTTGTGCTTTTCGCTGTGCACAATGCGTGCTTACATTATTATTATTTTTTAAATCCTTGACCGAAACCACGTGGTTTTGGATTAGAGAAAAGGGTTTAGGGATATTTTGCTTGTTTTTTGTTCAAACAAGGAGATTTTGTGTTTTTTCAGTTTTAAAGAAAGAGTCCCTTACGTCCCACCACCAATTCCTTATAAAAGAATCATAAAATTCGTAACTTTTTTCACATCCACATCACCACAAGGTCCGTGTTTTTCCTTCTTTTTTTTTCGTTTTTTTTTATTATTATAGAGAATTCCAAGTCTTTTATAAAAACTGATTCATCAATCGACTCTTGTGCGTAGGAAGAAAATTTTGCACCGATCATGCTTCAAAGTAAGTAAATGTAATTCATAGTTAATCTAATGGTCCCACATAACATATTTAAATGAGATCATGTCTTCTTTTGTTTTTGATACAGACATCACGTATTTTAATGGTCCATAGATAGAAATAGATAAACTTGTATGAATAAATTATTCAAAATTACATGTTCTTTATTACATATCCGAAATTACAATATGCCACAACTTACAGAAGACCTTTTAAAATTTAAATATTCTGAAGCAATTCCAAAGCTCCTTATCCAAACTAGAACCTACAGTACCAACTTGTGAAGCAAACTTATAGCTATTACAGAAACAAATTGAACCAATGGGATGAGACAGATGGATCATGACAATAATCATCACATGAACATAACTCTATTTCCCAGAACAAAATAAATAAATAAAATATGCATGAATTGGTATTGAGGTCTACTTCATGAAACACTTGATTTGCTGCTCAGCCAGAAAATGCCTTCTTGTTCGGTTCAAAGACGTATTTAATCAGTGATTCCTTGATTGGAAGCAATTCAGGGAACTCTTTCTTCAACTTAGATGCATCCATCTCATTGTTACTTCTTGGTGCAACAATAACCTTGGCTTGTTCTTCAAGTGTAAAGTTAGTCCACTTGAAACTGGGGTCAATGTACTTCTTGTACATCTCCAGAATCTCATTGTGACTCACGAC
Organism: Prunus dulcis; assembly: GCF_902201215.1. Taxonomy (NCBI): domain Eukaryota; kingdom Viridiplantae; phylum Streptophyta; class Magnoliopsida; order Rosales; family Rosaceae; genus Prunus; species Prunus dulcis. Next base: position 16,084,985 of record NC_047652.1, read on the forward strand.
GCCAGGGTTGGTGAAGTTCCATAAGCCCCTCAAGTTCCTCTTGGCCATCTCAACTGAAATGGGTAGAAGCTCATCCAAGATGGTCATGCTGTTTGGAATGTCAACCACTTTGTCGTACCGTGAGATCTTCGTGATGAAGTTGCGGGGATTGCTGAGATCAGATGATATTGGCATCCGGACTCTAAGAGTGCAAACATTGTCATATTCCTTCAAAAGCTCTTCAACCTGCCACAAAAATGGGAAAGAGAGATATCAGTTGGCAGATAGTCCGAAGTTTCTTTTCAAAATTATAACAGTAATAGATATGGATAGTTGAGAAAGATACCATGGCTTTGGTTTTGGAATAAAATGAGCCAGTGAAATTGGGTGTGTCTTCCTCTTTGAACCCGATTCCTGATCTTGATGGATGGGCAGCATCATACTCGAAGATACAACCAGTAGCATAATTAATCATCAGGAGGTTGTGATCTCTGCAGACATCAGCCAAGGTTAATGTACCGACAACATTGGTCCGAATTGTTTCTGGTTTATGAGATTCACACCAATCCACATTGGGCCTCCCAGTCACTCCAGCAGCATTGAAAACATGGGTTGGTTTAACGCTCTGAATATCAGCCAAGAGGTGTGACCGTTCCTGAAGACGCCCTTGTCCATACTCATAGGGTATCCCCTGCTTCTCACAAATCTTCCCAAGAAGGCCTCCAATCCACCCCGTTTTACCATAAATCAAAAACTTCAAAGATGGCTTCTGAGTGGATGGATTGTTCTTTGGAGGTGGAACAACCATGTGGCTCTCCCTAGAATCACTTGCTGACAAAGAGAAGGCAGAAGCGCCAGTATCAGTACCATCAAATTTTCTTTCAATCCCAGGAACCATGAGCATTTTTGGATGAGGAAGCAGTGCCCCAGAAACATCTCCCCACCATTCGGGATTCTTGACATACCAGTCCATCGTCTTCCTCAAACCCTCCTCCCACGAAGTCCTTTCAGACCATCCCAAGTTTTTCAGCTTCTGGTCATCCAAGAAATATCTTTGATCATTGAACGGCCTGTTTTCGACAAACTTTATTTGAGTATCTGGGTTCAAAGAGAAGAGTTGGCAAATTTCCTTAGCCACATCAACCACCCTCCTCTCTTTCTTTGTCCCAATGTTGTACACATGGCCTACCTCACCCTTATGCAGAATGACTTCAAATGCCTCTGCTACGTCCTCACAGTAGAGGTAACTCCTGACATTTGATCCATCACCATGAATTGGAAGAGGCTTCCCTTTCATAGCCAAGAGAATGAATTTTGGAATCATCTTTTCAGGGAACTGATTGGGGCCATAAACATTGTTTCCTCTGGTAGTTATGACAGGCAATCCATATGAACGCCCATATGCCATTACAAGCATCTCTGCTCCAGCTTTAGTTGCAGAGTAGGGGTTTGTCGGAAGAAGCTGAGAAGCCTCATGATTTCCCACCACAGCATCTTCATCTGTCTCTCCATAGACTTCATCTGTGCTTACATGAATGAATCTTTTGATTTGACCAGTGACTTTGCATGCTTCTAGAAGAACATGCGTACCATAGATGTTGTTTTTGGTGAACTCAAAGCTGTTACCAAAAGAATTGTCGACATGGGTCTGGGCTGCAAAGTGCATTATTGTATCAATGGACTCAGTGAGAAGGATGAAGTTGACAAGGTCAGCACTGCCAATGTCTCCCTTGATAAACTTAAAGTTGGATGATGACCTTGAGGGATGAAGGTTCTTCAAATTTGAACAGTAATCAAGCTTGTCAAGGACCACAATCTTGTACTCAGGGTAGTTCCGGATAAGCCGGTTGCAAACATGGGATGCAATGAAGCCAGCAGCTCCAGTAATCAGGATGTTCTTCGGTTTATACGCAGTAGCCATATCTCAAAGAATTCTGCATAATCCAGCATACAGAATTTGACTCAGAATCCTAAAACTTCAATTCAAAGAAAGTATTCTAACAAATGCAGGAGAAAAAGATTATATATTGCTTACTAGCATAATTAAAAGAAACAAACAGAAATAATAATGCAAATTCACGGACAAAATAAGCTTCGACACTAGGTTTAAGGGTCAATTGCTGCATTAGTATTTCCAGGAAAAAAAAATGTGTTACAAAAGTACGTTTGTTTTGTTTGCAAATGTCACTGTACACCTGAATCCGGAAGGTCTATCAAAATTTTAGCATTTCTCTCCAATCAGCCTAAAAAAATATCGAAGAGAAAAAAACTCTTCCATCTGATGTTCACGTTTTCATGTAAAATAAGCTGAAAAAGACATATAATAATTATAAAAGAACTGAACATCCACCTAATTACGATAACAGCAGAGTAGCTATCCATAAATAAATAAAAGAGATGACAGCAGAGTATAGGCAATGAGATATTTTTATGAAAAAATAAGCAGGCCAGAGCGAACAATTTATAGCAAAGAAATTATTTCCTAACCTATCAACACAATCCCATTTTGCTTTTCCTGACTTTGTTTTCAAAAAGAAACAAGCCTTTCATTTTTCTAAACTCAATTTTTCAAAGAAGCAACCAGACCCCAGCAATGCGAAGCATCCAAAGTACCATTTACCCGGATCCATGAAAATTGCAGCATCAGACTGACCCAGATCGTACTCCTAAACATGTAACAACATTTTCCAAAAAAACTGACACTCACAAAGCAAACAAAGCACAACTCATTTTGATTTCACTAGCGTAAACCCAATAAAACATGCTTAAAGCCAAATGCTTTCATGTATTAGCAGGAGATCTGGGTCTACATTGAGGAGTTAATCCCTTGATTAACAGCTATTCAGACATGTGGTTAAGTAAATTAAACGAACTTTAATCGCAGAAAACATAGAAAGATAGAAACTTTACTACTTACAAGTTCTGGGCTGGACTGGATCTTGAGCTCAATTTGCAGCCTTTTTATCTTCTGGTGAATTTAAGACAGGGGTGAAGAAGAACGAAGAAGAGAAAAGACTAGGAAAGAGAAAAGGATATATGAGAGAGTGTGAGGAGGGAAGACTGTTACGGTGGGGTATTTATAAATACGCATCACAAGAATTGAATTTTTTTAATTTATTTTTGTATTTTGTATTTGCTTTTCTTGTTTTAAAATGTTGGAATATTTGATGTGTTTTTTTATGGGGAAGTAGGTAGCGATATATACTGTACGGTTGGGCCACCGATTTTAAAGCCATGTTATTGTCTGTGGCTTTATGAGTAAGACAGAGACCCATAACAAAAATTGGTAAATGTGTTAAATGACTTACCCAAGTTGAGGTGTCACAAAGGGAGCCATGATCAATTTTGGGGTGGGTAGCCATTGAATGCAAGCTGCAACCTAATTTCATAAAGAAGACAACGAGCCAAGGTTTTTGGCTAAGATTTAGAGTTATGATTCACTTTTTTTAAGGATGAATGTGAATCTTTACGATAGAATTTAGGCATTATGACTTGTGAGTAAGTTTTCTTATGATAAAAGAGATAAAGAAAAAAATGTGTTATATATCCGATTCATATAAGTTACTTTCGATGATTATGCTCATTAATGAATTCCGAGCCTCTATATTTATCTGTATTTCTCTACATCTTAACTATCTTAAAGATCTAACCACTTAAAAAGATGTCACGTCATCAAACTTTTCGTTAATTTGTTTTCCCCTAAATTAATGTTGAGCTAACGTCAACTTTCTTGAGCTTCCTTTTTTTTCAATCTTCGTGCCTTCAACGTCTTTATCTGCATTTACTATGTTTCTCATAAATCTTTCTACAGCCTTTGTATACAATGGAAAATGGTTGCAAAAATCTTCAATTCCAATCAGGTCAAATTAGTTTTTCTTTTTCTTTTTTCTTGCAATAATGTCAAAAATCTTCAATTTCAATATTTTTTTTCTGCGCCTTTTGGGGAAGAAAGAGTGATGCCAATTGTTGATACCAAAATCAAAAACCAATAAGAGATAAACACGTAGACAATATTCGTCATCGGCAGAGGAGTCTTCGGCATCTGAGCATACCGATCGCAGACTGAAGGCCCAAATGCCTTCTGGACACTTGGCATACCCACATTGAATGTCCACAGTCCCACATCGAAATTCTACACAACTTGCACACCTCCCAAGGTTTATAAAAGAAACACAATTCCCCAAAATAGAGGTAATCAGAACCTACGGCATACTGCTTATTGATCTATCAGTTTAAGCTTACGAAATCCGTATTTACTCAAGTATCGGAGAGCATTCGGCGGTACCAAACTGGTACCCTAAGGTCTTACCGAGAGTTCATTATCTTGCAAATCACTCGCCCCACCGAGGCCCAAAGCATACCTAAGGCCCAACATCACGAAGTTGAGCCAGAAAAAGCCCGAACCATTTTTTCGCATCAACACCAATGAAAGTTTATATGATTCCTGAATTTTAACTTTAATTGAGTCCCTTCTTCTTCCTCCAATGATAAGTAAAAAAAAAAAAAAATCATGTTTTGATATCTTTCAATCAAAAGAGGAAGGGGAGAAAATATGTGCAATGAAAAAAATAGTTTTACCTGACTGGAGTTAAAATTCTTGCAATCATGGGAGATACTTCATTGAACTTCCACTGATATAAAGAATGGAGAAGGATGTATGATGAACAACAGGAGAAATACGCTCATGCCATGTAAAGACATTCAAAAGCACGAAACTGATGGCATAATTGTTAACGTCAGTTAAAAAAGGAAATTCCAAGCTTGATGACTGGCATGTCTTAAGTGGTTAAATTATTAGGATGGTTGAGATATAGCGAAATGCGGATAAATGCACAATACGTAAATATAGAAGCTCGGAATTCCTCATCAATATAAAAAATTTAGCTGCTCTATCGTGAGGTTAACGAAAGTACAAATTCCACTCAACCTTGCAATTTCATGTACCACAATATTATTATTTTTGCTTATCGACAAACAAATTAGTATGTGTCAAATATAATTACACTTGTTAAATTGAGGCACATGTCATTTTAATTATAGAGACTTTGATGCAATAGAGATAATACTTTTTGCTATCTCCTGTCAATAGTGCAATGATACGTGGAATAACTTTTTCATATATCATTGCATTATTGATCGGAGATAGCAAAACAGTGCAATCCATGTTACAAAAAAGTTTGCATTTTAAGTGAGGTAAAAATTCAACCCAATTGTGTGTTAAAATTTGAATAAATTAGTACCTTGGAAGAAGCAATCACACACAAGTTTTTCTGGGACTGAAGGGAATAAAACTACCCATGCCTTCATGACAAGTGTATTTACCTTTCCATCTATCTTCATGACAAGTGTATTTACCTTTCCATCTATCTTGATCATCAAACATGAACATAAAACATTTACAATTATTTTTTATAAAAACACAGCTAACAAAACATCTATGTTTGTGTGCATAAATCAATAAGTTCTGCAAAGGGGTTGTATCTTTCTTTTAAGCCTTATGTGTATTAGGTTTAGTTACTCTAATGCTCTTTAAAATTATGGTCAAATCTCATATTGTCTTTGAAACTATAGTCAAATTTCATATTGTCCTTGAAATTTGAAGTGACCCACCAATATTTTGTGTCTCATTTTGCTCCTTACCATTAACTCCGTTAAATAATCTATTAACTACAATGATGCGGCATGTGTGAGACCTATTATTTTGATCAAAGCACATGATGCCATGTGTAAAATATCATATATTTTTACTTGGGTTGTGCTAAAATAGTCATTCTTCACAACTCCATACAATATCTCTTTATTGTTCCTATAGTGCTTCTTTAAGAGCCATTCCAGCGGCAGGGCCCAGCCCGAGGAGAGGGGGGAAAAAAAAAAAAGTTGTTCCACCTCCTAGCCCAAGCCCGAGGGGGTGTGGGACCCACCAACTCGGGCCAGTCCGAAGGCGAGACGAGCCCGAGCTCCAGCCCGCGGTCGATGACGTCAGCGCGCGCTGGTTCAAATTTTTTTACCGTTGGCGCGTGCATTCCAGCGACGCCAGCTCCAACGGGAAATTGCCACGTGTCGCCTCCCCAGCCCTCCGATCAGCATCTCCGAATCCATCCTACGGTTGAGATTTTTTTGGGCAATAAAAATATGAAAAAAAATCGTAAATTTTTTTTTAAAATTCTAAAAAATTTTGATTTTTTTTCTATAAATACCTATCAATACCCTTCACTTTCAACACCAATCCTCCTACATTTCATTATATTTCTACTATTATTAACTCTTTACTCAACATTTTCCTCTTTTTCATCTAGTATTTTGATTTCATATTTTTATGGCTTCTTCTATCGAAACCGGAGGGGCTTGGAGCACCATAGAAGATGTTTCCTTGTGTGAGGCTTGGCTCCAAATTTGTCATTGTCCTGTGTCCGGCACTGAGATGAAAATTTTTCATATGTGGAAAAAAATTCATGCCGAATTTTGTGAAAAAATTCCGGGGTCTGAGCTGAGCCTCTGGTTTTATAGAAAATTTTGGCAAGATAGACATGCCACGTGGCTTGATTTTATTGGATGAAAATCTTATCTAAAATTTGAAATTCATCCGAAATTTGAACCCAAATTTATCTGAAATTTGAAATTCATTCGAAATTTGAACCCAAAAATTTATCTGAAATTTGAATTTTGAAATTCATCCGAAATTTGAATCCAAAAATCTTATCCGGAAATTTTATCTAATTATGAATAGTCTTGACACGTAGAAACCCGGAAATCTTATCTGAAAATATTACCCAAATTAATTATTTTCATTAAAAAATAGGAGGAAAAAACAAAAAAATGAATAGTAATTGCCCTTAGCCATGACAATGGGTGGAAACACAAAATACTATTTGCAAGGGCACCCACTGTGAATAGTGGCTGCCCTATCTCCCCCCTTGCCATTGCTAAGGGCAAATGGGTGGAGTTGCTCTAATACAAGGGGTCTATTTAAGAATAGAAGTTGTGAAGAAAAAAAAGTTATTTTAGCAAATTTCACTATTTTTTTTTTATAAAAAAATGTTTTTCATTATCTCTTCATTTTCACAAAAAAAAACTTACTTGTAATAGAGATAATACTGTTTTGCTCTTTTCAGCCAATAACACAATGACACGTGAACAAATTATTTCACATATCATTATGTCATTGGCTGAAAATAACAAAAAGTGCTATTCCTTTCACATGAAAGTCATTCTCCATCTTCACACCCTCACATAGTCACAAACCCCATAGCTGCTATCGACTGAATTATTATTCCAGAGAAACAAAGGTCCAAGCTTTTCGTTCTCTCCCAGATTCAACAAATTTAAACCAAATTATCCACGAAAACTAGTGGGTTCTTCATGTTTGCTTCCATGGAGACTAACAAGAAGGCCATGCAAACCGTCCTTCAATGGGTTTTTTGTTTTTTTTTTTTTTTTTTTTTTTGTTGCCATGATAATTAGAAGGAAATTAAATTAAGTTTTGTTCTTACAACTTTAACAGGGAGGTCTGTGTTTGGAGAAATCTAAGAAATAAAATTTTGAAGTTCTGAAGTTTGGGCACTTTTCTTGGGTTTGAGCCACAGGTTTGGAATAATTAAAAGTCCTGAAATATTTTGTTCATTCAAGTGAACTATTGTGGTTGTCTGTGAGAGATGGAAGAAAAACAGGGACCTTTGCTTTACCCATCAATCAAATAGTTCCAATTTCCAAACGGTTCTGAAGAAGGGTGTGCTCCTGGTGGGGTTGGTTGGGGAAGATGGGGTTGTGCTCATGAATGGTCTTTTTCTTTTTCCAGTGAGAGAAAGCTAAGTTTTGCCCAATCCCACATTTCGTTTTAATGCATCTGAAGATACTCTCCGCAGTTGCTATTTTACCTGTGCTGTCAAAACAACAAAGATGCTGTCAAAACAACAAAGAGTTGGGAAGGGAAGGGATAACCATTTGGCCCTGAAAAGTTAAAGAGAGAATCCCTCAACCCTTTCTCCCCCAATAGACATGACCCCACATTCCCATAAGAAAAAGAAGACATGGAACTTTTCATACCATCAACAAATGTTGAAACAATTTTCCAATGATCAGGATGACGACTTGCATGAGTGAGAGAAAAATCACTTTCTAAATTCGGATTGCAAACACTTTTTGACAACTAAAGGCGTTTCTGATAGTTTTTGATAATTTAAAAAAAAAAAAAAAACTTTAAAAAATGCTTACGACTCATACAAATGCTTTTAAAAAACAATGCCAAATACTTTTTCATGAAGCACTTGAATTTTTAATGAAAATTACAACTAGCTTCTAGAAAAATGTTTATGAGCATATAGATATCAACCCAACTACCATTGTAGAAAGATGATGGCCGTTAAGGAATATGAAAAAGGCAACTGTAAAATTACTCTTCCAAAACAACCAACATGATTTGACAACCCATAAGAATGCTCCAATTAACTAGACCTATGAGGTTGATTCAGTAACTGAGAGATGTTCAAATGTCATTGTCAACGTCTGTAGAATTGGGCAATTCAATCCTGATCACAAATGAATTAGCCAATTTCACATTGTGGATGTCCCTTTTTGCTGATGTTTTGCTTTTGAGCATGCTTCTGATCTTCAATTTTCGTAGTCATCTTATGCCAATATAAGGTGATAGAGCCTTTTTTCTTTTCTTTTTCCTTTCTTTGTCATGGCAAAATACGCCTTGAATTGCAATGTTACACATTTCTGAGTTCAATTTTATTTTTATAATTGATTAATATTTAATTAATAATTAATTTGTAGTTCAAGTATTTAAGAGGGTTTATCTATGAATACGTGATCCTGCCTTAAATTCCTCTTCTCCTTAATATTATTTTTATAGATAAAAAAAAAAGGTGTAAAATGGTGATGGGAAGGGATTTGTATCGTTACAACTATTACCCATGTATTTGAGAAGAGTATTTACTCATACACATGAGGTCTTAGATTCGATTCCCCTCTTCAATATTGCTTGTATCAAATGAAAATGTGATATATGGTGGTTGGTTCATATAGAACAATTGTTAGGTTTATTGTCTTTGGTCGGTTGTACTACCCAATTTAGGTTTGGGACTTTATGTTTTATGTGTTGTGGCCATCTTGCTTTCTTTAATGCATTTTATATTCGGACAAAAGAAGAGTTGAGGATAACCACAAGGTGTGGTGCGATTGGTAAATTGCCATCTCTAGTTGACGAGCTATCTGGTGCCTTAATGGTAGGGGTTCGAAACTCGTTGGAAACACTTTGTGGCCAGGGTCAAGCCAATCCCCGAGCGGAGATTAATCCCACTCTTCAGGTGTGGGGACACCTCATAGTATTTACCAAAAAAAAGAATAGTTGAGGATGGTTGGGCCACTGAATTTAAGTACTCGTAAGACCATCTCGAACCATGTTGAAGCTAAACTCAAAATTCTACCCTTCAAAATACAACTATTCATATATTGTATGGACTCAAATTGTTTTTTCCTCCAACTATGTAGACTCATAATTTGAGTCCAAAACTTTATTAAATTGTTTAAAAATGGTTAACCTTCATTTTTGTTTTGACGTTAATTTTTCTTGACATTATTTTTGTTTCAACATTCATGATTTAATTTTAACCTAAAAAAAATCTAAAATCTAAAACATAAATATTTTCACTTAAAAATAAAAACATATTAAAATAAACGACAATTACAATTAAGATACATGACAATTACAAAATTATTTGAAATTAGATCTGATTTAAATTAACTATAAAAATTATTTTCAACGTTGGATTTAATTCAGCAGTTGAATGTGAAATTTTCCAACCGAGATTGCGTAAAAATGATCCTGACAATTGATCATATATAGCCTTTGGAATTTTTAGAAAGAAAAATTGAAACATTAACCTCAAGTCAACGACTCTTGCATTTCCTTCAGCCGCTCGTCAGGAGCTAGAAAAGGAGTGGGCAACAATTTGCTGCAACGTAGGGCAAGCTATGTATTTCCTTTACGTGGCCTTGATTGCTGGCATGTTGGGCTCCATAAAATTACCAATCCATGCAATATTCAAACTGAAATTCCGCCTAAGATATTGCATGGCCTAAATTTTCACGTTCAAATACGTGGGTTGGGGATGGAATTTGAACTAAAATGTCAAATTTTCAGTTTTCTCCCCGTAGTTGGAGATGGTCTAAGATTGTTGTTTGTGATTTACAAGTGAGAGAGACCCACACACCTAAATTCATAATTATAATATACTCTATTAAATTCACTCATCCAATCATAGCAGTGTCACGTAGAAAGGGACCCATCAACATTCAAGAAACTTTTATGTTCAATTATGGTTGCCCTTGGATTCCTCAATTTCTTGAGTTTGAATCACCGAAAATAGTATTGACTTGTAGACCAGTAGTTTTATATTTAAAATTTCATGACATTTTGACAGTGTGTATGAGAATTCCCTTTCTAACTTTGGGAAAAAAAGAAAAAAGAATCATCAACCTATTTGTATATTGCCCACAATGACCCTTGCTTGTTTTGAGAAAAATAAATATTTGGTTGTGACAGTTATATCGTTATGTAATGTTATTTAAATTCATGTATTATAATATAAATTAATTAATAGCCTCTCCACAAAAAGGATCAACGAGAAGCCAATTACCCCTTTTACGATTCCAAGAGTTCGACTCATGGTAGTCCATGTCTCATCAACACTACCAGACTGATACAGCCTTCGTATGGATAGCCAAATGTAATGAGTTTTTGCGGTTTAACTTCCAAAACCTCTTCTTCTCTAATTAAGCTTAATGTTTTAGAGTTCGAGATTGTAATTTCACTAAAATTATATTCTCATACTTACAACAAGAATTCGACTCTCGCCTTCTTATAAAAAAATAAACAAATAAAAAAGCACAGTAAATAGTATCAGGGTGTCTGACTACACTCGAAAATTTCTTAAGCATTACTTATAAGAGTCATTCCAGATATGTTTTCTTAATAGTAGTAATTTAATTTAATTTAATTTAATTTTAAATGATATAGTTTGAATAATAATTGAAACGATCCCAGGCCGTCATGGGCTGAGCTCAAGCGGGCCGGGCCCAAAACCCCTTTCAAGCGTCACATTCAGTAACGCTCGTGTATTAACGGCGTCTTCTACAACATGGCGACTGCAACTGAAGAAACCGCAGCAAATTCTCAGAGCTCAGCAATCTAACAGCTCACTTCCAGAACTGGATCCAGAGTTCTTACAGGTATTTTTTAGCTGTTTGCATTCTGAATTAGTGCATTTTCGTATAAATTGTTTGGTTTCCGAGAAAGCATAGGAAAATAAAGTTTTAGAAAAAAATTGTATGTTAACTGTTGTGTGCTCGGCTTGATTCAAAACGAAGTTCTCTGTTTTCCCCTGCATTTTCTTACTAGCCAAGGTTAAAAGGCAGCAATTCCTTCTCAAAGATTGTACCTTTGATATGCTTAGAAGTGATTATTAAATCCGCTGCGGTGTTAGGCTAGATTATTCTGAAATGTGTATGCAATCAATTAGATATCTTAGATTATACCTTTCTAGCTTTACAAAAATGGATGGGATATTTCAGAGTTGACAGAAAACTTGGACACAGGTTGTAAATGTTCATAAAATGGTTATGTAAATACGAGCATTGCATAACCATTGAAATCAAGCCTAGAGATTTTGTCTGGCAGAAGTCCCCAAATTGAGACTTTTTCTGTTGTGAAATTTAAATTTTACATTTGTTTAAAATGCTTTGATGCTGGATTTTTGAGTTTGGCTCAGGTTATTGCAGTCTTTGTATTCTCAGGTATTGAACAGTTAAATCAAGATCAACAAGATGGGACTAAAAAAATTTAATCTAGTATCCTCAGTAACTAAATGGGGTTTATGGAAAAAGAAATTTCAATTACAATGGATTTCGTATATATTCTCAGCCAATGTTTTTGCTAAATTTTGTTTTCAGTAATGTTGAACCGCGGAAACAGATCGAAGGCATGGAATGGGCCTCAAAACCGTTTGGCTGGACTTGTGGTAGTGTCTCTTACAGTGTTTCTTCTCATTTTCATATTGTCAGTTGGCAACAATGATCAAATGCCCAGTTCATTACTTGAACTTCCAAAGGAAAAGTGGCATAGCTTTAAGTCACTGGTGCAACTTTCACCAACCTTAGAGTTTCGAAATGGAACTGATGTAATATGGCAAATACCAGATTCGCCTAAAGCAGTTCTTTTTCTTGCTCATGGTTGCAATGGTAGAGCTGCTCACTTTTGGGATAAGTCTACTCACTGTCCTAACTGCATTGGTTTGCCAGAAGAAAGACTAATTGCTCTTCATGCACTTGCTCGAAAGTTTGCTGTCCTTACTATATCAAGTGCAGGGATATGCTGGACTCTTGGGGAAGAGATAATTATTGTTAAAGATATTATCAAATGGTGGGTTAAGAAGAACAAGCTTGAAAAGCTTCCTCTTGTTGCTATGGGGGCCTCTTCCGGGGGATACTTTGTTTCTGTGCTTGCCACTGTGTTGAAGTTCACTAGTATTACAATTATGATTGCTGAAGGGAAGTTTGATAAAATGGATATAAAAGAGAGCTATCCCCCTACCCTTTTCATGCACATGCCGAAGGATATATTAAGGAAGCAAAAGATAGATGAGTATATGGAAATTTTAAGAAATAAAGGGGTTGAGGTTGCAGAGATTGAATGCAAGGAGTTCCCCTTGTCGCCACATCTCTTAGCTGATAGAATCCCAGGTCTTGATCTGTCTGTTTCTGCTAAGCTATTTGAACTCTTCCGGCACAAGGGTTTTATCGATGAGAATGGATATATGAAGAATGATGGGCGTAGAACACGTTGGAAAGAAGCTGTCAGAGAGAGTAAAATTATTTTCCCAGACAAGCATCTGGCCCATTACATTCAGGAGGAGTTAAATCTGGCATTTGCATACCATGAAATGACTAGCTTGCACTCTGACAGGATGTTTATATGGTTTGAATCTCATATGAGGTAACTGCTTCTCAAATTCTCCCTTCCTCTGCCTTGACCAGTTTGGTGGATCCAGCCCAGAATCTGAAGTAATTTAAATGTATTTCACTCTCCATTTTGAGGGAATGGATTTGAAAAACACATATAGAATTGTTCTTTTGCATCATTTAGAAATCAATTGGCTCTCCTTAAAGAAAAAGCTGTATTGAGCTGGCTGAAGTACTAGATAAGCTTGAAGGGTGCATGCTCAAGAGTATATGATGGATGTAAATCAGATGTTAGGTAAACTTTCTGTCCCTAAAAAGGAAAGAATTCAACTGTAAACCAATCTTCCTATTTCACATGATGTTGAAGGAAGAAAGAATTAGAAAAGTAGTTTACTGTTCAATAATCTTTGCATGGGTTCCAACATTTTCATTCTTTAGACAGAGACAGAGACACCATCTGTTTCTTGTTCTTCTTGGAGAACTGAGCTCTTTTTAAGCTTACTCTTTTCATTTTGGCCTTGCATTTGGTATATTTACCTGAAACTAACATACTAACATTCATCTTATCTCATATTTACTTTTATATTTTCTGAGTGTTGATTTTTAGGAAATTGTTGCCTTGAAAATTTTGAGGTGCATGTTGCAATTAATGCTTGTTGTACTGAGGGAACATGTATAACCTTGTATCATCGTGTCCATGTTAATATAATGAGGCATCAAAAGGTCTTCTGAAGTTTACCAGTAGGCAATGTGAATAGGCGCATCTTGGGACAGGCGTCTGTCTGTGGGTTGCACAAGACAAATATCAGAAGCACAATACTTTAAGTAAATAGAAGATGGCAAGTTGCCTTGTCCCCTAAGATTAAAAACTAACCTTCAAACACATTCTAGGTTGGACAATGGATGAATATTCAACTGCTATCATAAAATCATTGCTACACATTTTGAATTGTAGACTCATCTGTCGCCCCCTCTTTACTCATAGTCTCATCCCATCCCTTTTCATACAAGGATTTTTCTACGGAGCGAATTCATATTGTATGCGAACACAATTGTGGTCATTAGATTGACAGATTCAACCATCTCAAGTACTGAAGATGCATACTTTCACATAAATTTTCTCATCCCGTCCAAAAAAGTTGTTTGAATTATAATTACCATTATTTCTCAATTATTATTTTTCAATCTCACTAATTTCTCAAAAAAGTTGTTTAAATATTTTTCCTATATTTAATATTTGTTGGTTAGGTTGGTATCCATTTATTATTATGTTTAATGCTTGATTGTACTATTAAGTACATTTAAGAAACTGGGCTGTGTTTTCCTGATTGAGTTTGTCTGGGGCATGCCTTTAACTCAATTTCAATTATCTACCACATTGTCTTTGTCATTCGCCTAGCTCATGAAAGTTTGTTTTTGTGTGTATAATGTCTGTCCTTGTGTTTGCATTTTTCAACTGATTTACAATGTAGAGATAGTCAATATTGAAGATTTAAGACGGTGGGCCTTGTATTTTTTGCTTTTCTGCAACATGCAACTGCCATGCTAGAAAATTTAATGCACTCGATTTACAAGACCAGTGGCACAAACTGACCTTTTATTATAATAACTTTGCACCATGCGATCATGCAATATGACCTGTAAAGATAGTACAGTGGTTTTAATTTTTATGTTACTTTCACATTAATTAAGTGTCCCAAATTTGGGATTTTTTGGTTGTTGTATTACTGTTGCTTCTTTTATGCTGGACATACATGCTGCATGAGATATGGTTCAATGAAATCCCGAATCTTATTTAAAACTAAAACAACATAAGCTAAGCATTAAATTAATGTAAACCCAGTATCCATCTTAAAATGCTGTAGCATTTTAAATATAATTGGGCACTAAAGAACACAAATTTCTAGAACAAAACACACTCTGAAATAGTCTTTGATATAGGTAAAGAACTCGTAGTCATGATAAACTGTGAAATGAAATGAAAGCAGATGATGATGTGATTGAGATCAGGCTCTAGACTTGAGTTTTCCTTCATTGGCCAGCTTGAACACACGGGCTTGAGATGCTGCAGCTTTGTTTGATCCCAGAGCTCCCACAAAGCTGTCCCTGACTTGCTTGGTTGTGAAATGGAACCTGTTATCAACCATGGAATTCAGCAAGGCAGCAGTTCCTTGTCTGTATAGTTCACCAAGCCCATCAGTATGTGTATTGGAAAGCGCTTGCTGCAAGCTCATGGTGCTTGAGCCAAACCCTGGAAGGCTAGTCACTCCAAATGCATGGCCCAAAGTTCCCCACCAGCCTAACAGACCCCATATCACTGTGGGATGGTTCCTCCAGTAGCTGCAAAACATGGTAATAATTTTTTGACTTAGAGATGGCATTGAAGTTATATACACGCACATAGAGCTTCAGTTGAGGGATCCCTCAAATAAGCTTAGGGATCCCTTGTGGGTTCACTCCGCATTGTATTTCAATGACCCGAACAATATAACCGTATATGTATATATCTGATCAGTTTTGTGATTAATTGGAACTTACATGCATGTAAACGGTGGAGAGTTGGGATCAGGAAGAAAAGGAGGTGTAGGAATACTAGGAGTGTTTGGGTCAGTTGGTGGGGTTCCAATGTATGGGATTGGGGGGCTAACAATGTCTGGTGTGGGAGGGGTTAAAACGTCTGGTGTGGGAGGGGTTAAAATGTCTGGTGTGGGAGGGGTTAAAATGTCTGGTGTTTGTGGGGGGCTGTAGCCTCCTGAAGTTGGTGGAGAGTTGTAGTAGCCACCGCCACTTGGAGGAGTTGAGGGTGTTGATGGCCGGGATGGAGTTCCAGGGTCATGTGATGGAGTTGGGTTGTGATATGGTGGGGTGCCACAGTTGGAAGGTGGTGATGATGGTGTTGGGTGGTTGCTTCTATGAGAGGGGGGTCTGTGAGAGTCACCATGTGATGGTGGATTGGAAGGAGTACTGTGTGGACCTGCATTAATAAAAGACGTGTTAGATATTACAGTATTACTGACTTGATCATCAGCCTAATGCATGCTATGACACAGTTTCTGCTATATGCTAGCTAGATGTTTGTGATATAAACCATATTTTACAATTTGAACCCAAAACATGTATGTTTACTGTGATGAACTCACATATTTAGGTAAGAAGAGTAGCATTTTGTTCTTGTAGTGTAATATTTTAAACTGGTAACTGAAACAACCAACTTTGCAAGAATATCAATCTTGAAGGACAAAAATGTATAAAGTACAGACAAAATGTGTTTGTTGAACAGATAAACAATGCACGTGTTAGGGCCAGAAACGGAAAGAAAAAAAGAACGAAAAAAAAACAGAAATAATGTGTGTGTTCTGTGAAGAAGAGAGAAAGACAGAGAGACCTCCAGGGGGCCTTCCTGCATGTGGGTCTGGAGAGTAGTAGGTCTTCTGGCCTTCAACAGTGGAGGACATAACAAGGATGACCAAGTTCTGGGATATCATCCCAGCAACCAAAGTCCATATGAACAAAGAGGCAACTCTGCTTGTCACTCTGCCCATTTTTTTCTTCTTAGAATACACTGAGGAAAGGAGGAAGCAGAAGTGAAGGATGGATTGTTTCCAGGAGGAAGAGGTGAAATATATAGGGTAGATGTAGAGAAATTAATATTAGCAGGTGAAGGAGTACTGTAGTTAGTTGATGTGATGCAGGTGCATTTATCATCCTATTTACTCTTGTGTTTTTACAATAATGGTATCAAGTTTTGAAGTAGCTTTGAGACACAAACCACATAAAATCAAATGAAAGGTCTCTCTCAAACCACATAAAATCAAATGAAAGGTCTCTCTCTCTCTCTCTCTCTCTCTCTCTCTCTCTCTCATATAATTTATTTTCTGCATTACTTATGAAGTTGATTGAATCATGTGGCATGGGCTAATATGGGTGTTGACATATAATATTGCTTGTCATTGGTTCTGACCTGGATAAATGGGATTAGGGAGCTAATTGTTTTTTTATATTTCTTGATGAAGCCTCTGCTTGGAAGCAAATACCATTCAAGTTTAGAAAGCATGATATATAAAATGTGACAAGAAAGGACAAATCTTCCCTCCCCAGCCTTGTGGGTTGGGATAATATATGGAAACCAATGCATGATCTGCCTTCAACTGGCTGTTTGCAAGCTTCAGCCTTCAATATGAATGAGACACCACTAGTGGCTGTGGACAGGTGGCAAACCAAATTTTTTCAATCACAAGTTTGTGAACTCCGTCTTGCTCTGAGATCCAAGACAATAACCCAGAATAAAGCATGAACCCAATGTGAGTTTGTCTCAAAACTAATCCAAACCTTGACCATCATGTCATTATGTCTTTGTATTAAAATTTGGACTAGGATTAGATGTCCTGGTCCCTATTCAACCTAAATGGATATTGTGTTAGATATGAGATTATTTAGAAATTAATTACAATATGGTACATGAAGTTATTTCAATCCCTTGTCCAAGATATGCCTGTATGCTAGATGTAGAGCCCTGAGCTAGTGGAGCCAACCCATAAATTTGTGTAAATTGTGATGGGCCATATGAAGATTTCTCAGCCTTAATTGTATAAAATTTTCAAGTATGGCTAGCATCCCTCTCCTCTCTAGCATCTTCAGCTTCTACATCTTTGTGGGTTGGAAATGAATCAAACCATGTATGAAGAAGATCTTTTGTGGTTGTTTGGGTAGGGAATTGAAACTGAACCAATCAACATCTTGTCGGGTATCAAATTTTGGAGAATTGGTCATGGTTTCATGAAATCTGTCATGAAAAATTCCCCATTTTGGTCTCGATATAAATTTGTAACAAGCTATGCACATTGCGAATGGAAATATTAGATAGAACAAATATGTTAGAGGTATGGTATGCATAAAAGATGGCAAATGACTCAAAATTCTGTATATGAACATAAAACTTATATCAGACATAAAAACATAAGGACCGACCCCAACACCTGGTAGAAAGAGAGAGAGATGGGCCAAGAGATGCTGATCCATGAAGTGGGTTCTGTGTCAAACTTAATGAGTTTGACAGAGAGGTAGGTGGGATTGAACAGAAGTGTTAGGAGGAGAGTAAAGAAGACAGCAAAGAAGGGCATTGTTTTTAGAGGTTCGTAATTGAATCACTTTCAAGTTTCAAACCCCTCTGACCATAAATTTGAAGCATATGAGAGAGAGAGAGAGAGAGAGAGAGAGAGAGAGAGAGAGAGAGAGAGAGAGATGTATGTCATTCAACCAAAGTTTTATGGCTGTGTAAGAGACAGGTTGGCTAATGGCCAGGCAACAGTAGGTTCATGAGTTGTCACACATTGGAGAAGGTCACAATGAAACAGTAAGTTAAATTCCGCAGTGATGGATGGCAAGGAGGCCTATGGAGCTGCAAGCTAGCTAGCCACTGATGAATTTAAAAACATGGTTTTGGATTTGTTGGCAGTTGAAAGCATTAATCCCATAAAAATCTTCAGGAATTTGGTGCAATAATTATACAAAAATATGATGAAGTGAAAATGTCTAGAAAGAATATTAATTAGCCTGGTCTAACTTCAAATGAGCAAAAGAACAATGGTTTATAATATTAATTAATCCAAGATTAATCATAGCTCTAAATTCAAAGACTAATTTTTGAAGCCATCTGCTTATGCCATGCTTGCTGTAAAATCAGTTTTCTTGATCCAGAGACCTTTTTCCTGGGAACCCCATTAAAAGATCCATTTCCTTTTCTTGGGTAGAGAGGGAGGGAGTTTCATTGTCTCTCTAGTATGACAAGTTCCACTGCTGCTTCTGTGGAATTTCCTAACAGAGAGAGACTGGCTGCAAATCTTATCAATGCTCACACACAGGTCCCCAAATTGTTTTTGCTATAGAGATGTGAATTTACTGCTACAACTGTACCATTAACTGCTACAACTGACATCCTCTCAAAGTAAACTTCAATGTCTGGCTTTGCATCTCCTTAAAACATGTATGCTATGTGCACAGCATGGATGGTGCTTGCTTTTGCTAGATATTTGGTGCTGGAAGAAGATTATGTACTCAACCATGTACTAAATGTATGACACTATGGCTACAATCCATAAAAGACATACATACCCATATACAATTGACTAATTACTTATCTCAGCGACAGAGCCACATGTAGACATAGGATGGACTTGGATGTCCCAACCTACATCTAGCTCTATGTGCTTTTTAAAGATACTTGCACATCTTGGCCCCTTCAGAAAAAGTCTTTTGACTCTTCCCCTGGGCATGAGCTTTGTATCATAAATATACATATGAACCTTATCTTTAGGAATGATGAATAATATTCCACACATAGATCCACAAATTTTGGTCCCTAACATGGCTCTTGGTTAATTTATGCACGAGACATGCCCTTTGCAGGATAATATATATACTGGGTTTCTTAGATTTGCTTTACCCCAATATTTATCCATTATTGCAGCATACACATATATGGCATGGCATGGTTCCAAGGTCTCTTCTGTTATTGTTGAAATCAGCAATGCGAGATGGAAAAGATTCCATGGTTTTCATCATGTGTTAATCTTTTATGAGAGAGAGAGAGAGAGAGAGAGAGAGAGAGAGAGAGAGATTGTATGGTATCAGCAGCCTTACCAGATCTTTTGGGATTTCTTTTGTGATTAAAAATTTAAGAATATTTGACTGGTCGGCAGCAAGAGATTGTATGCTTCTTCTAGATATACATTTTTATGTAACATTATATGGTGATCTTTGATTATGTGTCATTCTCTGGGGCGGTGGACTTTTGATCCTCAGCTCAAAAGCACATGCAGGGTCTGTGGTCACTGCTTTCATACCCACTAGAAATATGGGAACTTAACTTTGAGTCAACGTAATTGGGATGATCATAGCTGTTGATTTTAGAAAAAGGATATAGAATTTGTGGGACGGTCAGGACTTCATGATTGGTTGACTTTTCAGAAATCAACAGGGGTTTGACTTTCTGGTTTTTACTTCTATAAAGCAAACAACAATCTGCTCACCTGATATACATTATTATTTGAACTGTAAAATTCCAGCTTTTTGAGTCCATCAACAATATCAAATCATCAATGGCTGATGAAATTAGCCCTCTTTGTTTTTGTTTCTTATGCATTTTGGCTGCAATGGTCTTTATCATCATTTTCTTGAAGCACAAGAAACACCGTAACACGAACAAGCAAAATCTGCCACCTGGGGAAATGGGGCTTCCTTGGATAGGCCAGACCATGGAGTTCTACAAAGCTCAACGCAAAAACAGTTTGTTTGACGATTTCGTACAACCCCGGATTACGAAATATGGCAAAATCTTCTCAACGCATCTCATGGGATCACCAACTGTGATTGTAAATGGAGCCAATGCTAATAAGTTCCTGTTGTCCAATGAGTTCAAGTTGGTGGTGAGCTCGTGGCCTTCTGCGTCGGTTCAGCTGATGGGGAAGGACTCCATCATGGAAAAACAAGGAGAGAGGCACCGCTGCCTTCGCGGGCTTATAGGCTCAAGCCTTGGCCAGGCAGGGCTTGAGACTTTAGTGCGCAAAATATGCAACTCTGTGCAGCTGCATTTGGACACAAAATGGAAAGGCCAGGACAAGATTAGCCTATATCGTTCGACGAAAGTCTTGACGTTTACCATAGTGTTTGAATGCTTGTTGGGGATCAAAGTGGAGGCAGAGATGTTGGAAACCTTTGAGAGAGTTTTGGAAGGGGTTTTTGCAGCACCAGTTATGATTCCTGGGTCCAGGTTTTGGAGAGCAAAGAAAGCAAGGAAGACGATAGAGAAAATGCTGGTTGAAGTAGTAAGAGAGAAGAGGATGCAAATGGAAGGCAAGCTAGAAGAACAGGGGGAGCAGGGAGGGATGTTACTGTTGCGATTGGTGGCTGGGATGATTCGAGGAGAAATTACCAAAGAGGAGGTTGTTGATAATGTGGTTTTGCTAGTTTTTGCAGCTCATGATACTACTTCCTTTGCCATTGCCATGACATTCAAAATGCTGGCTCAGAATCCTTATTGCCATAGTCTCCTACTTAAAGGTATATAATCTTTCATGCAGTCGAAGTTCATCTATTTTAATTGACAGCAAAAATAAGTTTAATCTGTTATGAAGCTTATCAGTGAGTTTCATTTCATTTCCCATCAGAACATGCTGAGATAATGAGAAGCAAAAGACCAGGTGAAAATCTGACATTGGATGACACAAAGAAGATGAAGTATACCTGGCAGGTTGCTCGTGAAAGCATGCGGCTCTTCCCTCCTATCTTTGGCTCTTTCAGGAAAGCCATTGCTGACATTGAATATGAAGGCTTCACCATTCCCAGAGGATGGAAGGTACATATGTGTTCTGCTTTGGCCACACTACAATTTTATGCAGGTTTATACTTACAGGGTTTGGACTAATTTTTAGTGGTTTATTTTATTCAGGTTTTGTGGACAACATATGGAACACATTACAATTCAGAATATTTTCAAGATCCTCTGAGTTTCAATCCAAGTCGGTTCGATGAGTCTGTTCCACCATATGTGTTTCTTGCATTTGGTGGAGGGCCAAGAGTGTGTGCAGGGTACCAACTGGCCAAGTTGAATATCCTCATCTTCGTGCATTTTGTTGTTACTCGTTATGATTGGTCTTTGCTCTCTCCTGATGAGCCTGTAACCATGGATCCCCTCCCATTCCCTTCCCATGGGATGCCTATCAAAATTACCCCAAAGTTATTTTGAAGAGCACAACAACCCAAAGTTCTTGCAGCTCATCACTTTATCAGTAACCAGGAAAACTCACATAATCAAAGATTTACGCAGCTTTTGATTGAATCAGTGTCTCATCCTATTAGATGCGAAGACTGTATTTCAATTCATATTCCAGACAAGTAATAACAAACAACAGGCTGACACGAACTTCGTATGCCTACAATGTATTATTGTTACATGTGAAAAAAATTCATCAGTATGATAGTATCACAGTCATGGAATCAAAAATTGATTTGACTTTGAACCCAAGGTTCCTGAGAGCTACTATTATAGAAATTAAACATGTGCGGAAGAGGGGTGTAATTTGATTTGGATAAATCTTACACACAGATTTACATTCAAAGAAGCTACCACGGGTCCTAATCAAGAATAATCAGCTAATCTTTTCTAATATCTTTGGCAGAGGAGTCCTTCAAAATAACAACTCATTGGAAATTTGTTGCATGGTGGGTCGAGATTGTGGATTTGTTCGCAAGCAAGCAAATGCAAGGTTTACAACAGTGACCACCTTTTCAACAACATGATTTCCAGGAGGTGAGAGGCGGGGGTCCAAAACGTCCTTGAGTTGTATAGGTTGGGCTGTTGATGTTAATGAGAGTGACAAAAAATAGGAGATGAGATCTCCAGGATGCTTTCCCATGATCACTTCTAATGCTACCACTCCAAAACTATAAACATCACATTTCTCATTCGTTTCCATTGTGTATGCCAACTCTGCAAAACAAAGATCAATTCATGATGAGTAAAAGCCTATCCATCATATTTCTGAAATATGCAGCAGGCCACGTATTATAGACAGAAGACAAGCAGGAAATAAGTACCTGGAGCACTGTATCCAAAAGTGCCTGCAAACGAAGTCCAATTTGAAGTGTCAGCCTTCAAGAGCTTAGCTGTACCAAAATCTGAGACATAAGCCCCATACTCTAAGTCCAGCAAGATGTTCTTGCTCGATATGTCTCGATGCAATATTGCAGGTGAACAATCATGATGCATATAAGATAATGCATTAGCCACATCTTTGACAACATTCACTCTCTCAATCCATCCAAACTTAATGGCATGGTTTTCGTCGGTCAATATGTTTTCCAGGCTTCCCCCTTCTATGAAATCGTAAACCAAAAGAGGGTGTTGTGGATGTGAACAAAAACCATAGAGCTTCAATATGTTGCGGTGACGAATTTCTGAAAGAGTACGAACCTCACTCTCAAAAGCCTTGAAATTTGCTACTCCACTATCTTGTACAACGTGAAGTTTCTTTACTGCAACAATCCGACCTGTTTGCAGTTCAGCTTTATAAACACTTGCATTCCCTCCCACTCCTACACAATATTTGGAGTTGAATTCCTCTGTAGCTTCAATGATGTCTTCATACTCCAATCTTCCATCATAGCTCCAAACTGCGAATTGGTTTTCATTTTGCGCTTCTTGCGAATAGCAACACACACAAAGAATCCCAAATACTACAAATGCAAAAAAGAGGATGGCTAAAACAAAGACTATGATGAATATAACTGATTTGCTGCCCTTTTTCCCTCCTCTTGTTTCAGACGGGCAAGTGTTCAAACCAGTGGCATTACCACACAGGCCTGTGTTATTCTCAAAAGCTACAGCTGAAGCCTTAAGGAATGCTTTGTTGTTGGGAAGAGGACCCTCCAAATGATTGAAGGATAGGTCAATAACTGTCAAGCTCAACATATTATCAAAGGTATATGGGATTGAACCAGAGAGCTCATTATGGGAGAGATTCAATGCTTCCAACTTTACCAATTGTCCAAGCTGTGGCGGTATTTCCTTCATCAGGGAATTTTGACTAAGATCAAGAACTTGAAGAGAATGCATGCTTCCCATCTGAGGAGGAATGCTCTCACTGAATTTATTTTTGCTCAAATTCAAGTTCAATAACTCTCTGCACCCATCTAATTGTTCTGGAATTGGTCCATTGAAATCATTGGCTGCTAAGTTAAGTTGTTGTAGATTGGTTAACATTCCAATTTCTGCTGGGACACTACCCGAAAGTTTATTATCACCCAGGTTAAGGTTGAACAAGGATGTCAACCTCCCTAGTTCCCTTGAGATTGTCCCAGTGAGATTATTCGAAGAGAGGTCAAGTATATGCAGCTGAATTGATCCCTCAAACTGAGGCACTCTTCCGGAAATTCTGTTATTGCTGAGCTTCAAGCTTTGTAAGTTTTGACACTCTCCCCAGTTTTCAGAAAGTTCTCCATAGAATCTGTTATAACTGAGGTCGACATAAACTAATTTTGGATAAATGCCAAACTCTTCATTTATGTTTCCTGTTAGCTGGTTTCTTTCAAGCCTCAATCTAACTAAGCTGGTGCAGTTTCTCAAGCTTGTAGGCATGAGGCCTGTCAACTGATTGTTATGTGCTGTAAACATTTCAAGTAATCCACCACTGCATAAATCTGGGGGAATGTTACCAGACAAGTTGTTGCCACTCAGCCACAGGTGCTTCAAAAATTTAAGATTGCTCAATTCTAAAGGAAGGGAGCCATTTAGTCTGTTATCTACCAACCCTAGAAGGGTAAGAAACTGAAGCTTTCCTACTTCATTTGGAATGGTTCCAGTTAATTGATTACCCATCAGGTACAACTCCTTCAGCCTAGTCAGGTTTCCTATGCTTGAAGGAATTGAGCCAGAGAAATTGTTGCGATGAAGAGCTAGAACAGTTAAGTTTGACAGGTTTCCAATTGATTCTGGAATTGAACCTGTGAGACTGTTTTTCCCTATATGAATCACACTGAGTGAATTCAGCATACATATTTCCAGAGGGATATTTCCAGAAAGTTCATTGTTATGAAGAGAAAGAATGGTTAAGTTTCCCAATAAACCAACTTCATGGGGAATGGACCCATTAAGGTTATTTTCAGAAAGATCAAGGATTTGAAGACTTTTCAGAAAACCTATTTCTGATGAGATTCTTCCAGAAATTGAATTATGGCTCAAGTTAAGGCTTAGGAGACTGGGGAAAGATGAGAAACTGAATGAATGAAGTGTACCTCTTAAACCAGAACCAGTGAGGTTTATCTGAGTGATGCTTCCAATATTGTTGCAACCAATCCCATCCCAATTGCAAGTGCTGTTTCCAACCCATGAAGACAAGAGAGACAGGCTTGTGTTGTCAAGGCTAGCCTTCCAATTGAGGAGAGCCTCTGCTTCCTGTCCTGCAGCTGAAGCTGAAGGTGCTAAACAAGAAGAAATCAACATGAGAATAATAGCCATTAGGATGACTTGAAATGAATGCTGTGAAGCAGCAACATTAGCAGAAAGTGGTTTCTCTTTTTGGGATGCCATGGTTTTAAACTGTGCATATGTCTTGGTTACTGCAAATCAGGAGACGGCACAAGAAACCCGTCTGCCAAAAGTAGCTGGTTTGGCCTCGAGGAAGAGTCTGGTACTTTAATTTGGCTCAATATGACTTGTGCACAGTGGAAGCTCCATTAGAATATATACACACACACACCTACATAAGGATATGATTGAAATTCCATCTTCATCAGTCATGGACTTTATTATTGTTTTATTAAAAGTAAGACAAGTAAGACATATATTTGATGGAAAATATGTTTCGTCCTTACTTGGTAAGTAAGTAGAATTATATATACCTGTTACTAACAGTGTGACATATATTGTAAAAAAAATTATTTTTATATTATTTATAAATTATTTTTACATATGTATCAAACTATAATTTGCAGGAAGAATGAGCATCGATAATAGAGGCAAGTAGTATCCATATTTGATTATTTAAACTTATAATTAGCATAGGTTCATGCCTATGAATTTTGAGCCAAGTGTGAACATTAAACAGATCAAGTTTTCCTTGGAAGACCTGAGGTAGACGCCAAGTCTTTTGGTGACTTTAAAAAAATGTGTGTTTGGCGTGTCAGTAGAAACAGAGAAATCCAAGGCTCCAAATTTAAAAATGGAGGCCAGTAGATGAGGCAGCATTCAAATTTTATCCTTTTAGAATTTGTCAGTTGACCTTTGACCTTTGGTCAAATTAGGTGCCAAATTCTAGTATTCTACCCATAATCTTCTCTCTCTCTCTCTCTCTCTCTCTCTCTCTCTCTTTTTATCTTACAAGAAAAGTAAGCATTACTTGCACCGTCCAAGCTCTTTCCAGAGTGTGAAAAGAGGATGCAGGTTCTTCCGTTTCTTTCTCCAATTCGTCCAACACATGAGATTTGAAAAATCTCCCATATTATCATATCTACTGCCCCAAACATGTGCTAATTGCAATTCATCAAACTCTGTACGCAAAAGATGATAGCCATCTTTAGTCAAAGGTAGAATTGGGGTTACCAAATTTTTTTCAACCATCTATGTTCTCTTTTCCTTTTTCTTTCTTTTCCCTTTCATGATGAACCCAAAGCCAAATTGTGTTCAGATATTACCCAATTCCCTTTCACTGACAGCTAAAAGATTTTTTTATTTCTGAATATATCAACAATACCTAACTTCCCATAGACTTGGAAACAACTTTGGCCTTTCAAGTTCTTGAGATAAATTATGATACAGTAAGACAAGGTGAAATCAAGCTTGGTTAACCAGCTGTCCCAAGGTAAATTTGTCAATTGTGAGTGGTAAAGATATCTTTGGAATTGATAGCTCCTCGGAGACTTGTTGTTGCATGGTTAGCCGAGATTGTGGTTTGTTTTGCAAATTGCAAGCATGAAAATGCAAGCTTCACAACAAGCACCACCACTTTCTCTGCAACTTGATCTCTAGGAGGTGAAAGCCTTCGGTCCAGAACGTCCCTCAGCGGTGTATCCAGCGCAATTGTTATTCCACCCTCCTGTAGCGTGTGAAGTTTCTTCACTGCAACAATCTGGCCTGTTTGCATTCTTCACTTGCATGCCCCCCTGCTCCTACACAATGCTTAGAATTAAATTCCTCTGTAGCTTCAATGATGTCCTCATAAACCAATTTCCCATCAAAGCTCCATATATCAAATAGATTTTCCGTTTCCTGTGATTCCCTTACAGTATGGTGATGGCCGCAATCAAAATGATCTTATTTTTACTCTTTTTCCTATTTCTTGTTGTAGGGTTGGCATGCCTTTAGACCTGTGGCATTACCACACAATCCTTTGTTACTCTCTAAAGCTTTGATTGGAGCCTCGTTGAAAGCTCTGATGTTGGGAAGATGACCCTATAATTGGTTGTAGGCGCCACGTGTCAAAACAAGTATATTTTTAGAAAACAAATTAAAAACAGAGTATAGCCGTGCGGTACTTTTTTCTTTTTATTAAAAAAATCGTAGTATAGCCGCACGGCTATACTATTTAATTTAATTTAATTTAATTTTTTTAAAAAGGACCCTCCTAATTAAGTTAGTTAGTACTTCATAGATATTAATTTGTTAGTTTTAATATATCCAAAGTAGATATTAATCGGCCACTATATAATATTTTTATAACATATATTATTCTTATTCAATAATATGTGAGAATTATTTGTATAATACATAAATTTTTTAAAAAATATGTGTATAAAACATTAGAAGTACATATGTACATGTACAATAAGACTATTGTACGTTTATTTTTTGTTTTTGTTTTTATTTTTTAAACGTGAGACGTGTATAGAACACGAATGTATTATTGAAAAATACATATGTAAGACTACCGCCCGGCTATACTATGTATATAAAACTATAGCCGTTCATCGATACTATTTATTAAAGAAAAAAAAATATATAGTACAGCCGCCCGGCTATACTTTTTTTTTCCTTCAAAAAAATAGAAAATAATTGAGAATAGGCTGCTATACTATTTACTATAAAAACAAAAACAAAAATAAAAGAGAGCAGCCGTATTGCACCTACCACGTGTAAAATAGTATAGCCAGGCGGCTATACGTTTAAATTTTTTTTTAAAAAAGACTGAGTATAGCCGCGCGTCTATACTATTTTTTATATAAAAAAGGGGCCCTAGCGATTAGGCGCCACATGTCAAAACAAGTCTATTTTAAAAAAAATAAAAACATGGAGTGTAGCCGTGCAGCTGTACTGTTTTTAACATCACCACGTGTAAAAGAAGTACAGCCGTCCGGCGATACTTTTAAAAACAAAAACAAAATCATAGTATAGCCGCACAGCTGAACTATTTGTTAAAGATAGTAAAAAAATCAGTAAAGCCGCCCGGCTGGCTATACGATTTACCGGAAAAAAAAAAAACAAAGCAGCCGCAGAAGGACTAGGCATCACGTGTGTAATAGTATAGCCGTGCGGCTATACGGTTTCGGAAAAAATTAAAAAAACTAAGTATGGCCGATATGCCAATAGCAGTCAAGTGAAACATATTATCAAAAGTGGATGGGAATGAAGCAGAGAGCTCATTGTGAGATAGATTCAGTGCTTCTAATTTTTCCAGTTCTCCAACCTTTGGGATAGTTCCAATTAGATAACTCGAGGAGAGGTCAAGTACTCGTAGCTGAAGCGACTCCCCAAGCTAAGAAGGAATTCCTCGGGAAATTCTGTTGTTGGAGATTTTCAAGCTTTGTTGACTTTGGCACTGCCCCCACTTCTGATAAAATTCCCCATAGAAATTGTTACAGCTCAAATCAATGTAGTTTAAGTGTCGATAAACTCCAAGGTCTTCGGAAATGTTTCCTGATAACTGGTTTCTGTCAAGCCTCACTCTGTATAGAGTGGAACAATTTCTGAAGCTTTTCAGAATGGAGCCAATGAAATAATTCTCATGTGCTGTAAAATTTACAAGTAACCCACCAGTGCAAATGTCTTGGGGAAGATAGCATGGCAACATGTTGCTAAACACCCCTAAATTTTGTAAATTTGTAAGATTGTTTGGTTCTCCAGGAATGGAGCCACTGAGATTGTTTACAAACAATCCTAGTTTGAATAGCAGTTTGAGCTTTCCTATTTCTGGTGGGATGGGGCCACTCAATTGGTTTAGCTGCACATCTACTAAGGTGAGCTTGGTCAAGTTTCCTAAGCTGGAGAGATGGATCCATAGAAATTATTCTCAAGAAGTGCTAAAATAGTTAAGCTGCCCAGGTTTCGTATGGATGCAGGAATTGGGCCAGTTAGGTTGTTAAATTGCAAGTGGAGCTGGTTAAGAGATTGGAGATTATTTTCCTACTTCTTGTGGGATAGTTCCAGTAAGTTCATTTTTGAACAGGTATACTAAGGACAAGTTGGCCATGTTCCAAATGGATGCTGGGATTGGACCCGTGAGGCTGTTTTTACTCAAACCCAGCTCTTTGAGTGAGCTGAGTGATCCTATTTCTTCAGGAATGGATCCGTTTATGGCATTATCGTCAAGACGAAGTATGTGAAGACTTGTCATAAGGCCTATCTCAGATGGGATTCTTCCAAAGAGTTGATTTGCAGACAAATCAAAGTAGATGAGCTTAGAAAGGTTGGCCAAGCTGGAGGGAATGTTGCCATAGAAAGAGTTGTGGTAGAGATCAAGGCTTAGGAGAGAAGGGAAAGATGAAAAGCCAAAAGCATGGAGAGTACCTCTTAAACCAATGCGGCTAAGGCTAATATTAACAACGCTTCTGAATTCATTGCAAGCAATTCCAGTCCAGTCTATATAAAAACATCTCGACAAATGTGCAGTACAGAAGTGATGAAGCAAAATATATTACTTGCAGTGCCTTATAACTCTCTCTCAGTTTCTTGCCTGGCAATGTACTTGGATACCTGGCTGAAGAGATGGTATTAAGCCTGAGCTTTGCCTGTTTTTTATTTTAAATATTGTACATCAAATTTAGGATTCGATTTCGTAGCAGAAGGGATGTTCATTTACGGATGAAATTATTGAACCTCAAATGAGCCATCCGTGTGACGACAAGTTTACACATTCTTATGGAACTTTAGACATTTTCTTGAAAGTATTTATCTATCAATATCAGTATATTTGTACATATTTGCCCTATCAATATCTCCTCTTAGCCATACTTAAGTCCAACACATGAGGTTTGAAAAATTTACTAAAGGCATTCATACTACGATCATATTATGGGAGCAAATTTCCCCACGAGAATATTATCGGTTCGGAAGATTCCCCTTTCTTCTTCGTCGCCTCTTTCTCCCTGCAAAATAGAACAAATAAGAGGACCACACCCGGGGGGTGTTGGCCAAAGGCCCTCTGATGCCTAAGTCAGTTCAATCGATCCGTAGAGAAACGATAGCTAAAATAGGGTACGGGATGTGTTTATAATATAAATCGGGCGGCCGGAGCCTTATGTAAAAGAGAGAGAGAGAGAGAGAGAGAGAGAGAGAGAGAGAGAGAGAGAGAGAGAGAGAGAGAAAAGAAGTGGCTAGGGTTTGAGAGGAATTTTCTGTAGAGATTTTAGTAGTAGTTCTGACGTACCTCAACCCTTGTGTGTGGCCATGCTTTTATAGAGCCTCGTAGGGTTAGGGTTTGGAGAAAAATAATCCTTGTTGGGAAAGGAAAGAAATTATTTTTCTGATTTTAGGAGATTTAAATCAATTAGGGATTTAATGCGAATCAAATCCCTAAATCAAGGCAAGAATCCCCAAATCAAATAATCCCCAAATGGAAGGAAATATTTGACCTAGGGTTTGCTTAAAATTAGGTTCCCACACATATCTACTGCCAAATTATGTTAAGATATTACTCAATTTACCGGGAGGAGAAAGATAACATTTTTCTCTCATTGCTTTGAATTAAGAAATGGCAAAACCATCAAAATCACTCAGACAACTAAAAGATTTGTTCATTTTATTTTTTATTTCTGAACATATCAACAATACCAAATTTAATCCCAATAGATTTTTTATTATGCCATAACAACTTTGGCCTTTCAAGCATGGCTAACCAGCTGTTCCAAGGCAACTTTGTCAAGTGTGAGTGGTAAAGGTACCTTTGGAATTGATAGCTCCTGGGAAACCTGTTGCATGGTTGGCCGACATTGTGGTTTGGTTTGCAAGCATGAAAACGCGAGCTTCACAACAAACATCACTTTCTCTGCAACTTTATCTTTAGGAGGTGAAAGCCTTCGGTCCAGAACGTCCCTCAGCGGTGTATCAAGCGCAGTCGATGTTGTCGAGGAGAGAACGGAGATCAGGAGATCTCCTGGATGCTTTCCCATGATCACTTCTAAAGCTAACACTCCGAAGCTATAAACATCACATTTCTCATTCACTTCCATTGTATATGCAAACTCTGCAAACCCAAAAACCAATTTAATATCATGAGAATGGCAATATTCAAATTATTCAATGCATGAAGTTAACTATGAGACAAATTCATCTCTTATTTGCTAGCATAATATTCAAAGATGAAGCCAGCCATATATAAACACACACACACACACACACACATATATATATATATGCTTTGTTAGTAATATGGACAGTGACAAAGCTATACATACTGGAAATAACTACCTGGAGCAGTGTATCCAAATGTGCCTGCAAATGAAGTCCAGTTGGAAGAGTCGGGCTTCAAGATTCTAGCTGTTCCAAAATCAGAGATGTAAGCAACAAGCTCTAAATCCAGCAAGATATTCTTGCTTGATATGTCTCGATGAACAATTGGAGGCAAGCAATCATGGTGCATATAGGATAAAGCGTCAGCCACACTTTTGACAAGGTTTATCCTTGCAGTCCATTCAAACATAGTTGCTTCTCTGTCATTCCTTAGTACCCCTTCTAAGCTACCTCCTTCTAGGAACTGGTAAACCAAGAATGAGTGGCGTGGATGTGCACAAGAACCATAGAGCTTCACAATGTTGCGATGGCGGATTTCTGAGAGTGCACGAATCTCACTCTCGAAAGCCTTTATATTTGCTATTCCACCATCCTGTAGTGTGTGAAGTTTCTTCACTGCAACAATCTGGCCTGTTTGTAGCATTGCTTTATAAACACTTGCATGCCCCCCTGCTCCTACACAATGCTTAGAATCAAATTCCTCTGTAGCATCAATTATGTCCTCATATACCAGTTTCCCATCATAGCTCCATATATCAAATAGATCTGCTCTTCTTGGCATTTCATGCTCTTCCCTTACGGTCTGGTGACGACGAATGTAGAGAAACCCAACCACAATGAACCCAAGAAACAGAGTTCCTAAAATGAGGGCTGCAATCAAAATGATGTTTTTATTCTTTTTCCTGTTTCTTATTGTAGATTGGCATGCCTTCAGACTTGTGGCATTTCCACACAAGCCTTTGTTACTCTCTAAAGCTTCGATTGGAGCCTCGTTGAAGGCTTTGATGTTGGGAAGAGGACCCTCCAATTGGTTGTAGGATATGTCAATAGCAGTCAAGTGCAACATATTATCAAAAGTGGATGGGAAAGAGCCAGAGAGCTCATTGTGAGAGAGATTCAGTGCTTCTAAGTTTTCCAATTCTCCAAACTGTGGTGGTATCTCTCCTCTCAGTAAATTATGACTAAGATCAAGAACCTGAAGAGATTCTAAGCTGCCAATCTCAGAAGGAAGATTCTCATTCAATCCATTTGTGCTCAAATTCAAGTTCAATAACTTTAAACACCCATATAATTGCTTGGGAATGTATCCACTGAGATTGTTTGCTGCCAAGTTAAGTTGCTCTAGATTGGATAGTCTTCCAATTTCCAATGGAACACTGTCTGAAAGTTTATTTCCACCCAGGTTAAGGTTGAACAGTGACGCTAACCTCCCCAATTCCTTTGGGATAGCCCCAACTAGATAATTCGAGGAGAGGTCAAGTACTCGTAGCTGAAGCGACTCGCCAAGTTGGGGAGGTATTCTTCCGGAAATTCTGTTGTTGGAGATTTTCAAGCTTTGTAGACTTTGGCACAGACCCCACTTCGGAGAAAGTTCCCCATAGAAATTATTATAGCTCAAATCAATGTAGTTTAAGTGTGGATAAACTCCAAGGTCTTCGGATATGTTTCCTGATAACTGGTTTCTGTCAAGCCTCACTCTGTATAAACTGGAGCAGTTTCTGAAGCTTTTCGGAATGGAGCCAATGAAATAATTGTCATTTGCTGTAAAATTTACAAGTAATCCACCAGTGCAAATGTCTTGAGGAAGATAGCCTGAAAACATGTTGCTAGACACCCCTAAATTTTGCAAATTTGTAAGATTCTTGAATTCTCCAGGAATGGAGCCATTGAGATTGTTTACAAACAATCCTAGTTTGAATAGCAGTTTGAGCTTTCCTATTTCTGGTGGGATGGGGCCACTTAATTGGTTTTGCTGCACATCTAATAAGGTGAGCTTGGTCAAGTTTCCTAAAGTTGGAGGGATGGATCCATAGAAATTATTCTCAAGAAGTGCTAAAATAGTTATGTTGACAAGGTTTCCTATGGATGCAGGAATTGGGCCAGTTAGGTTGTTAAATTGCAAGTGGAGCTGGTTTAGAGATTTGAGATTTCCTACTTCTTGTGGCACAGTTCCAGTAAGTTCATTTTTGAAGAGATATAGTAAGGACAAGTTGCCCATATTCCAAATGGAGGCTGGAATTGGACCTGTGAGGTTGTTTCCACTCAAACCCAGCACTTTGAGTGAGCTGAGTGATCCTATTTCTTCAGGAATGGATCCATTTATGGCATTATCATTTAGATAAAGCTTGTGAAGACTTGTCATAAGGCCTATCTCAGATGGGATTCTTCCAAAGAGTTGATTAAAAGACAAATCAAGGTAGATGAGCTTAGAAAGGTTGCCCAAGCTGGAGGGAATGCTACCATAGAAAGAGTTTTGGTAGAGATTAAGGCTTTGGAGAGAAGGGAAAGATGAAAAGCCAAAAGCATAGAGAGTACCTCTTAATCCAATGCTGCTAAGGCTAATATTAGTGATGCTTCTGAATTCATTGCAAGCAATTCCAGTCCAGTTGCAAGGACTTTTTCCTAACCATGAAGACATGAGAGATTGGTTTTGGTTGTCAAGGCTATCCCTCCATTTTAGAAGAGCCTCTGCTTCTTGTCCTTCTGGTGATCTTGATGATGGAGCTGTAAGAGATGCAGAAGTAGCTACTTTGAAAGAAGAAACCGAAACAAGGGTCACGGCGGCAAGCATGAACAAATATATCTGTTTTTCTACTGGAGACACCATGGTTTTAAGCTCTCTGACTCTTTTTTGTTATTTCATACAGCTCAAAGATGGATAGACTTATTAGACTGTGAATAGCATTGTGCTGATGCAAGTTAATTAGGGATAAACTTTCAACATCTCCAATTCATAGAGTTGGAGCGACGATATTGCCACCCATCCTTTGTGAAAATGACTCTCAACGGATAGGTTAAGGCCGACACTATTGCATGTGCCACTCCCCCCGGCGACTCCTATTATGGATGGGATGAGTAGAGTTGACATTCTTTTATATTTTGGTGTGGGAAAATCATGCCTGTGGTGACTGGGTAGAGAGGGATGGAGGTGGCGATGCCAGTGTATAAAAAACCTCTCGACCCATGTGCAGCTCCACCATTTTTGTTCTTACTAAATTACACAATACAGAAGTGATGAAGCAAAATATACTACTTGAAGTGCATCATAACTCTCAGTTTCTGGTCTGGCAATGTATAGATGTTAGGGAACCAGCTTCAGTCTAGACACTTAGATACCCGATTGACGAGATGGTATAGCATGAGCTTTGCCTTGTTTTTTATTTTTATTTTTATTCTATTTTTGTTTTTGTTTTTGTTTTTAAAACCAATAGTACTCAATTTTAAGTGGCTAAATTAACACATTTGTGTTGACTATAAACTTCAATGAGTGTTTGATATTAAAAAAAAATTAAAAAAAACTTCAACGAATATAATGTAGTCGATTTCGTAATCAAAAGGGTCTTAATTTATCGATGAAATTAGTGAACCTCAAATGAGCCATCCATGCTGAGTATACCCTTGCATTGACTTCTCCTACGAAAAACTCTAGACATTTTCTTGAAAGTGATTGTCTATCAATATCAGTACATATTGTTGAGCCATATCAACTTTTGGGGATCATTCCAAGTTCAACTCCTGAAATTTGAAAATTGTACTTTAGGCATACACTTCTACTGCCACAAACTTCTGTGTTGCTTGTCAGTCAAGATGTCATTAATCGAACTTCGTATACAAAAGACGATAATGATCTTCATTAAAGGTTTAATAGAGCAGCCTGAATTTTTTTGACCTTCCCTTGTTCTCTCATCTTTCATTCTTTCTTTTTCCTTTTATGAAGCCAGCTTGTGTAAAAATATTGCTCAATTGAACGGGGGGGAAAGAAGACAGAAATTTCTCTCATTGCCTTGAATTAAAAAATGGTAAAACTAACGAAATCACTGGAACAGATAAAATAATTTTTGTTTTTGACTATATCAACAATAATTCTTACAAGGGCGGTGGATGTTTCACACACTGCATACCGTCTGGCAACAGCCTATGACTGGTGGGCTTTAACCCTTTCCTAAACCAACGGTTCACAAGGGATGTTTCTAGTTTCCTCACCTGCAATTGTTACCATTAAATTATCAGAGACAAATAACAGAAATTTGGACCTTTTAACTGCAGCAATATAAGAGCACAAATTACAGGGTTGATACAGTCCAAAATATCCAACTGAAAAATAAGTGTAAATTATGAAAGGGAAAAAAAATCATTTATTTTGCATCATCCTTGCACAAGGTCCCACACCTAATCCAAAACAACTCAACGGTCTATGTTTTTTTTTTTTACTATGATGGCGACTGCTGAAACCATATTTCAGAGGGGTTCACATGTCATGATTGGGAATTGAAACTTCCTATGGTGTTTTTGAAGTTTGTGAGATTATAAGTTTCAAAAGGAGAAGGCAGAAAACTTGGTTGGAATGTATTTCAGGCAAAAGCAGTATTAGATGAAATCCTCGACGTAGCTTTGGAGGCCAAATCTTTTTGCATGCGCTATTTTCAAGTCACTTGTTTTTTTTATAATGAAGGGGGGCAAAAACCCCAGAAACAGCACAGCTAAGTTTTCAAGTCACTTTCAAATAGCCACAACATAGGAAGGAATGACGCATGACAAGTTTGGAAATCTGGGAGCAGCTCATTTGTGCTTGTTTGGTTGAACTTAAGCAGAGCCTAAAAGTCAAACTTTTGCGAGGGTGAGAAATTCTAGTAACGAGTTCAATGCATATTTTACACACTTGGATGGTCCTCTTTACTTTGGAAGTTTTTGATGGTTTAGTTTGATTTTCCCTTTTTTTCTTCTTTATATTTGGTTTGCTAAAACTTGGGTTTTTCCACCATCCCCCACCCTACAAGACAACTATAAGAGGATCTGAACTTTACCAAATCACAAGGACAAACAGAGAATAATTACTGACACCACAAATTTTACTCTTTATTTTGTTGTCATTTTGTTTGGAAGAGAGAAAAGAACACAATATTCACTTGCAGTACATAAAAAGAATTTGAGAAGAATTGAAAACTAACCTGCCTAACAATGAATGGCTCCTCAGCAAGACTCAACGGTTCAGTTAAAATAGTCAGAAAGCCATTTTGATTCCCATAGACGATATCAGTTAAGGGCCGATCACCCACCTACCACACACAAAAATGCCCCATAAGTCACTATTCATAAGAATCCAGAAAACCATCAAATAAAACAACTCACAAGGTCCAAGAATTCTTATCTACCATAATAAGGTGTGAGGCTTTACAACCAAAATGCTTCTCGATCTCTTCAGCTGTTCCAGCTGGTTTCTTCACTTCTATAACATAAAAATATCCACATCAATGCCACATAAACTCCGCACTTCTTAAGAAAACTTGTAATTTACAAAAATGGAGTTTTGATATATATATATATATATATATATATATATATATATATGTGAAAAATTCAAAAACTTTGCAGTAGAATTAAAGCTTAGATTGAAAAACAAACACTTACTATGCCTTATGACTTTGATTCCAATAGCCCCTTCAAGCTTCCTAGCTTTTGAACCATCATGGTCATACTCATAAAGCCCTAACCATCAAACCAAGATCATTACATTGACAAAAATCCATAACCAACAATAAAAACAGCAAAATTTTCCAACTGTGTTCTGCAAAATATTACCAGCCGAGTTACTGAACACCGCAATATCGGGTCCGAAAACAGATTTACACTGCTCCAATGATGACCCAAGAAGACCACAGAGCGTCAAAGAATAAGGCACAGTTAAAGTGTTATCCTTGTCAAACACAACACCCTTGAAACCCCTTCTATGCAACTCAGGCCAATCAATGTACCTTATATCAGGCACAGAGACGTGAGGCAGTGCCAAGTGCTTGTCTTTTGTGAGCACCCTGGCCGAACGAGCAATGGCTCCAAAGTTGAACCTTTGTCCCAACGCTCCTTTCACGTCTGCCCACCACATGTTTGTGGAAAGTCCCTTGGGATAATCGGCTTCGCTCTCTCTTTGATCTTGTCCTTGTTCTCGGCTAGGGGCTTCTGGGCTTTGATTATTGGAGCTTTCGGTGCCAGTGGAGGAGTTCAGTTGTAGAAATAATGCATCGTTCTGATAAGGGTCGGGATTGCCGCTGTTGTGCTTCTGGGTTTTGTTTTGGTGCTCTTTGCTGCAACTGTTTGTGTGAGAGATGTAAAAGGCACAGTGGTTTGTGAAGTGGGTTTTGGTTTTTTGGGGTAGGGTTAGGAAGTTGAGTTTTTTCTTAGGATGTCGATGGTGGAAGTGGAAGTGGTTTGGGAGAGGGTAAGAGCACTTGGACAATGGAGCTGATGAGGTCGACTGCATTTCCAATTTTCTATTTTAAATCTTATTTTCAGGGATAATACAATGTGCATTTTTGGTGAGTTTTAGTTAGCGACAAGCCCAAAAGTCTGTGGTCCAATGTTAGAGCCCAGACAATGCTGGCCGCTTCTTTTCTTCTCTTTTTGTTTTTTTTAAGGGAATTATAATAATTACGTTTTATTCAGTTGACTGAAAATGAGAAGCTTTTCTTTTTTTTTTTCTTTTTTTTTTTTGGTCAATAAACAAGAAGCCTTGTGACCCTTCTGTTTTTCTCCTGACTTTTGAGTCTTTGACTGAGAAGATGACATTGGTAGCAGAAGTCAGCTTCAATTCTCATAGCATTGGCAGCA
Source organism: Prunus dulcis (assembly GCF_902201215.1). Classification (NCBI taxonomy): domain Eukaryota; kingdom Viridiplantae; phylum Streptophyta; class Magnoliopsida; order Rosales; family Rosaceae; genus Prunus; species Prunus dulcis. The sequence continues at coordinate 16,122,744 of NC_047652.1, forward strand.
AAACAGAGTTCCATATGAGCCAATCCAGAGCTACCAACTCCTCTCTAGAAATACTGAGGTTCAATTCAAACCATCATTTGTCATGTTGTGTAGTAATGAATACTTCACTATTATCATATAATAATGAATACTTCACTATTATCATATAATAATGAATACTTTATTCTGAAATCCCAATTCAACTTACAATGAAAGAATACAAAATCATGGGATGGGACTATAAGGAATGAAAGAATATTTCATAAAATGAACTAATTACACAAAAGAATTGTAAGGCTGCACATTAGAACAGAGAATATGTGATGATGTGGCATGATCTGGATGTCTAGAACCTTGATCGTCTGCATTCAACTGGGAGGCCTTGTGGGAAGCGTTTGAGGTCAGAACAGTAGTTGTAGACCATGAACTTTTGTTGCACCCATCGAAGCCGGTTTCGGCCTGCAGCATCAAGCCCTTGAGTCTGCCATGCACTCTGCTCTGTTAAGGAGTTAGTAGATGTGGATGTAGTAGTGGAGACCTTGAAGTTTCTGTAAGAGGCAGTGAAAGGAGCTTGTGTCCAGTCAGTCTTCACAAGTCCACCTCTTGTTGCCCAGTCATCAGCATTCCAGAGGCTTGAGTAAATCCTCATGGGTTGGTTTTTGGGAAATGGAACTCCAATTGTTTCCAAGTTGTGGAACACTCTGATTGGAATGTTGTCTACCAAGAATCTGCACATCAAACAATACCATTTTGTGTTAGAGAAAGTTTTTAACTAAACTCTGTTGTAAATTAAAAGAGCTTACTTATACTATAATGAGAAATGCATATAAATGTTACACTTACATGATGCGCTGAGAGTTCCAGACAATGGAGTAGGTGTGGAAGGCTTTTGTAGGATCAAACCAAAGATGGAATTGTTGTTCTCTGTTTCCTTTTCCTTGGCTGAACACATTGGTATGGAGAGTGTAGGGGTCTCCAGATAAGTTGCCCAAAAACTCAAAGTCAATCTCATCATGAGTTGGACCTTCAGAAGATAACTGCATATATTCATGATGTTTCATTTCATAAATTAGCAATGCAATAATTCAAGTGTATAAAAAAGAAAATTTAAGGAAAAATTAAGACTGAAGTATTATATCTTAATCACAATAGAAGAGGGTAGGGATTGATCAGAGGAGTTAAAACTTACATAGTATGCAGTGACAGTGCCAGCTGAGTTGCCAGAGACCAACTTGATCTGCATGTCAATTCTTCCAAACAAGTACTCATTCTTGGATTTGAAACCAGACCCAGAAAACTTGTCAAGGTTAAGAGTGAGAAGCTGTCCTCCGTTGAGTATCTTAGCCCGTTCGCCTCCGAATGTGATGTCGAAGTCTTGATAGAAATTACCAGCTGAGGCAGTCAAGGCCATCAGAGAAGTTACAAACAAAGAAACAAGAAGCACCATTGAGACCTCAGAACAAGAAGACATTTTAATTTGGTGAGGTTGTGGACAGAGCTAGCAAGAGAGAAGAATTAGCTTCAAAGAGAAATGAGTGCTGAGTTGAGACTGTTTTGTGTTTGATGGTATGATTTGAGTTGTGAAGCTCCTTTATATACATGTGTTGTGGGGCTTAGAGTAGAATCAAGTAGCCGCGTTGATAAAGCTGGCAAGTATATAATAACGTTCAAAACTGGGAACACGGTTTTTGTTTTTTTGTTCAAAAGAACTGGCAGCATGTTTAGAAATTAGGTATGGCGTATATGTGATTCTTTGACAGCTTTATTTGGGTGCGGTGGTCTCTTGACTGCTTGCAAAGCCCAACTTGTGATTTAAGCTGGTGACAGGTTTACAGATGCTTGGGAACAAAAAAATCACTCGAAATTTTGAAAAAAAACAAAGGCAGGAAGCTTCATAGGAAACAGGGCATTTGTGTGAGTTTAGGTTGTGAGGCATTTAATAGAAAATGTGCACGCGTTGTGATTTGGGTAAAAGTTAGGAGCAAAATTTCAATTTAAACCTTTTTTATTAAGAATTTTTAAGATATTAAAATTCAGTTTCAAATAATTTTTAAGATTTTAACTTCAAGTTTTAGATTTATAAAGATTTCTTGTTTGAAAATCAAATTTATCAACGATTCTTGAGTAATATTCATATGAGTTCAAAAAAGTTTTAAGTTGTCATTTGAAACCAATTAGAGAAATATTTCATAATTGTCCTAAAAATGCATTTTACTCTATTTTAAACTATGAGAAAATCTTCAATTAGGATTCATGATCGCATGGCATGACCAATCTCACAAAACACCGAGAGCCCTGTATTGTAGTATCATCCAACTCCACGATAATTCTATTGTTAAAAGTGTTTGTCCCACAATGAAAATTTAAGGGACACTTTTACCGAACTTTCTCTTTAAAGAAACTTCTTTTCAGAGAATTACCTTAGAAATTCTATTATTTTTATTGGGCATATGTTATCGTATTTGATATGTGGACATAATCCTAGGTAGCTACAAATAAAAATTAAATTGAATAAACGCTTGACAAACATTAGCACCCACCCAACGCGCATATAAGATATTCTTATTCGTTTATTCTGTGCATATGTTGTAGGGGGTGGCTCCAACATCACCAACTTAAATGCTTCACAAGCTTAGCTATTCTCTGCCATCACATATTTAATCATGACCAGTTTCACATGCAGCTTCCTGCCTCTCTTTGGTTTTTTTGTTTTTTCACTTTTTTTTAAAAAGCCTTAGTTTTTGCTTTTCCATTACGGATTCCCGCAATGCAATGCGGATCCGTTACGAAATTCTTCTTTTGACTGTGCGATGATTTGAACTCTTTCTTTATTTTTTTTCTTTCTTTTCCTTCTCTCCTCTCTCATTTCCCTCTTTTTCTTTTTTCTTTCTCTCCGCCAGTTCTCTTCTTCCTCGTCATGAAAAAGCGGGACTTCATAACGGATCCGCATTGCAAGACTCCGAAATGAAGAAGCACCTTTCTAAAATATATTCAAGTTTGAATATGTATTATTTAAAAATTGGGTCATGCTAAAATAGGCTCTTGTAACTCAAATACCATAGACTATAACCCACCAATAATACAATTTTTAAATAAAACTCACTTTTAAAATTGGATGACAATGTGTCCATGTAAGTTGATTTATTTACAGATCTTGCCACTATATCTTTATTTGGTGGCTGACTTTTTTCATCCCCTAATTTTATGCAAATTAATAATACCTCTCACTGCACATTTATGTTTGCACTCCTGTAATAATGGCCTACAATCAAATTAGTTCAAATACTCCCTCCTAACCTCCTATAGGTCGGATAAATGAATTTTTTTTAATACCTACACCCTCCAATTATATATATTTACCTAATATTCTTCAATTATATATATCTATATATACAGTCCTGATCTCTTGGACCCCTGTAGTCCAAGAGATTTATGGTCACTCACCGTTGGATGTAAATTCAACGGTTGACTTGAATAATTTATGTCATATTGCATTTATATATATCATTTTGAACCATTGGATTAATATCCAACGGTGGGTGACCACAATCTCTTGGACTCCTGTGGTCCAAGAGATCGAGACTGTCTATATATATATGTATTGTCACACCCCGGACCGGCTCCGCCGTAGCGCGATATTGTCCGCTCTGGGTCTGGCTACATTCTCACCAGCCCGCACGGTTTTGTTTCTGGGAGCTCACGAAGCAACTTCCCAGGGTGGTCACCCATCCTGGGATTGCTCCAGCCTCCAACTCGCTTAACTTTGGAGTTCCTACGACTTCGAAGCCAGTGAGCTCCCAAAAGGCCTCGTGCTATGAGGATGCGAGGTGTGCCATATAAGGCACATCACCCCCTCTCCATTTGGTCGATGTGGGATCTCACAATCCACCCCCCTTAAGGGATCCGACGTCCTCGTCGGCCCACTCGCACCACACGGCAGAGTGGCTCTGATACCAAACTGTCACACCCCGGACCGGCTCCGCCGTAGCGCGATATTGTCCGCTTTGGGCCTGGCTACATTCTCACCAGCCCACACGGTTTTGTTTCTGGGAGCTCACGAAGCAACTTCCCAGGGTGGTTACCCATCCTGGGATTGCTCCAGCCTCCAACTCGCTTAACTTCGGAGTTCCTACGAACCCGAAGCCAGTGATCTCCCAAAAGGCCTCACGCTATGAGGATGCGAGGTGTGCCATATAAGGCACATCACCCCCTCTCCATTTGGTCGATGTGGGATCTCACATGTATATGTTTAATATAGATTCTAATAGGTAAAATGATATTATGTATTAAAAAATAGGTAAACAATAAGTAGGTTAACATTTTCATGCCTACATGTATTATATGACTCATAGGAAAAAATAATAGATAAATTATTACTCATAAAATATAATATGTAAATTTTTGTCCATAAAAGATAACAGGTAGATTATTACTCATAAAAAATAATAGGTAAATTATTGTCCATAAAAATAATAGGTACAGTAAAAAATATAATCAACCTATTGTTTGATTGATGAAATTAATAGGTACAGTAATTATCTATAACATAGATAAATTATTATTCATAAAAGATAGGAGTTTAATGGATTAATATCCATTACTGTACCTTGTCATAAAAATAAAGTAGGTACATTAATAAGTTATGAATAGTATAACATTTTATTGTACCTACTAAAAATAATAGGTAGATTATTATCCACGAAAAACTAGGTATAATAAAACTTTAATAGATATATTATCTTTCATAAACGAAAAAAAAAACAAACTAGGTCACCCACCGTTGGATATTAATCCAATGGTTCAAAATGATACATATAAATGCAATATGACATAAATGATTATTACCCGATTCAAGTCATAAATGAGTGAACCGTTGAATTTACATCCAACGGTGAGTGACCATAAATCTCTTGGACTATAGGGGTCCAAGAGATCAGGACTGATATAAATTAATAGGTACGTTAGAATAAAGATTAGTTGGGTAAAATAGTAGGAGATAAACACATAAGCACAAAGAAGTTTTAAAAAATTTTAAATTAAAAAAAAAACATGAATTTTTCCTATTTTAATGGTAGGAAAAACAAATTACCATAAAAATCCATAAATTTATGATAATCACTATTTGAAATAAAAAAAACTTAATGAAAAAGATACACATTAATGGCAATTGAATTGCTGAAAGTAATTTACCTAATATCTCTTATTGATAATAATTTATCTATTATCTTTTATTGGTAATTGGTAAATTATTTTTATAAAGTATTAGGTACATTATTTTTAAAATGCATTAAATAAGGTGGGTATCTGTATATATAAAGTAAAAGGCAGAGAATGGTAAAACATTCAAAATACCAGAAAATGCCCTTGGTTAATGCAAATATTAAGAATTGAAATTATTAATTAAATGAGAATAATATAGTAAATTCACACTTTTTCATATTTAAAAAAATTAAAATTAAAAGAAAAACCATATAATGGATCCTATTTTTATGGAACACAACTACTCATTATCTTTTTTAATTCTAAAATGAATTAATTTTTTTAAAAAAAAAAGCCTCTCACAGGCGTGTAAGAGGCTAGTATTATTTAAATCATAAGTAAATTTATAATCAAAACCTCTGTATAAAGAGTATTAAATTGCAAGCTAATTCGGTGGGTGGGAGGAAATCAAAACAATAAATTCAGGAACCAAGACTTAATACACCCACCACATAACACATTAACTTGTAAATAGGGGTAGTTTTGGAATCCAAAAAATATCATAAATCAGATTTTAAGTTATATTAGGTAACTTGCTTAGTTGGATCCTAGTCATCGTGTTTTATTTAGAAAAAAATGGGTATTTTAAATAGAAAAATAAAGGGAAGGGTTGTAGGTGATTAAAAATAAATTTTATTGGTCTAAGAGCATCTACAATCATGCTCTCTATTTTTTAGTTAAAATTTAGCTAAAAATATATAAAAGCTATTTTAGGAGCTCTCTATAAAATTTTAACTCAAATCATACTCTCTAGTTTATGGAGTCATAAATGCTATAACAAGTTTTTTAATTGGTCAATCTCTATTAAAAATTAATATAAAAAATAGTTAACATTAATTAAAGGATTAAAATACTCATAACATAAAGCATAAACTACCGAAATGCCCTATGAACTTGTACTTAATTATCAATTTACCCCTTGACTTTTTTTTTTTAATGAATTAAGGACTTGAATTAAATTTTATTACCAATTCCCCCTACGGTCTAAATCAACAACATGGTGAATTATTTCTGGAGAAGGACCCATAAATTGAAACGAATCAATTGTTTGTTGGGAAGAAGCGTAAAGTGTAGCTCCAAATGCATCTGCAACTTCCCACACAAACAAGCCAGCCACAGAGCATACGGAATAAACCAGAATTTGCAATTTACAGGCCCACCAACACAATCAAACATTCTCTCTTTCTCGCGGTCTTCTTCTCCACCCCATGACCACCAACCCTTCACTCCAGACCAATCACCCCCACCCTTCCTTCAAATTTTTTTTCACCCCCAAACCATTCACCCCTTTCCATCCTAACCCGATTCCCCATGACCACCACCCCTCAACAAACCCAGAACCTACAGACCCACCCTCATCCTCCATCACAGACCCACCCCCTATGAACCCATAACCCCCACAACCACCCGTTTTCTTCTCCCCCATTCTCCCATGACCACCACTGCAAGCCACTCGTTCTCGCATCCCTAATCCCCACAGAAATCATCCACACAACCCCAACCTTTAAAATCAATATCCTCTGTTGATGCTCAAAATGGCCCGGCCAATATTGAGTCCAACTTAGTGATTTAGGTGTGCTGGGTCTTCAGCAGGGAAGAGGGCTGGGGCCCTTGGTGAAATAGGTTGGTGAGGAGCCTGCAGAAGATAAAGTGGGAGAAGCAATCGTTAAGCTTCGGACACCGGTGTGGTGCCGGCCGAAGGCTCTCCGATGCCTAAGTCAGTTACAGGTAGTAATTCTGGCAGAGTAACAGTAAAAGTGAGAGAATAGTTCTGATTTTTACCTGGGTACTGTTCCCTATTTATAGGGAAGTAAAAGTGGGAGCTTTGCACAAAGTTCCAATGTGGGACTTTGTGCAAGTCGTTGTGGTGGCGACACGTGTCCTGGAGATTAGGTTTGGTAGCTGGGAGCTTCGGCAGGTGTCTGGCACCTAGGGAGTGTGTCTTCCTTCGGCATGGGAGAAGGCGTGGCTGCCTCGGTGCTAGTCGTTTTGATGCTGGGTTTGCTCGGTTCATTATGGTGTAAACAGTAGTCCCCCAAGTTCGCGGTCGAGAAGTAACTTCTGGGTTGGGAATTTGTGAGTTTTTGTAATTGTAACCGAGCATTCCAGCTTCGTTGGGAGTCGTAGGGCACTCCCTAGTCCCCCAAGTTGGCAAGTTAGGAGTTGCGTCAACACATGGTAGCTGGGTACCTGGGTACTTGGGCATGTTGCAGATAGGATGGGAGCTGGGTCCGTAGGGGAGCCAAACCTTTGAGGGAGCCGGATCCTTTGAAAATTTTGGAGACTCCAATTCTTCTATGGCTCTTGCCGTTCGGCAAGGGTCGAGCTCCCTTTTTTTTTTTTTTTTGGTGCTCGGGAGCTAGGCCTTCGAGGGATTGGGCCTTCGGCAAGGGGCTGGAGTTGGGCTCAAAGTGGGCTTCGGCATGTGGGAAGGGCTAGGGTTTTGAGAGGGGTATAAAACTTATATGATGCATTATGCCGTTCGGCAAGTCTTCACTCGGCAGCTTTGTAGACTTTGGGATTGGGAGGAAACCAAAACTTGGGAGATTTGAACTTGCCGTTCGGCAGCAAGCTTGGGCGGCGCTTCGGCAGCAAGACTAGGCGGCGCTTCGGCAGCAAGACTGGGCAGGCTTAATTGGGTTGTGCTGTGCCGATCGGCAGGGTTGGTTCGAGGAGGTGTTGCTGTGCTTGGAGCACATCGGTTGTGGCTGGACCCTTGCCGTTCGGCAAGGGTGATTAGGGAGGAGCCGTTGCGAGCAAGTGTGCAAGATCCTTGCTGTGGCTTCGGCATGTGGGCTGGGATTTGAGCAGGGCTTGGTGTGAGCGAAGTCAGCGGGAAGAGATGTGCTTCGGCAATTGATCTTGCCGTTTGGCGAAAGGTTGCCGAGATAAAGTTGGAGCAGCCGAGATCAAAGGAGCCGCCGAGATCAGATTGGAGCTGCCACTGGTCTTGCCGTTCGGCAAGAGGCTTGGGTCGAAGGGGCTGGGCAGTTGTCTCGGCAGGCGGTAGCGAGGCTGTGCTGTCCGAGGAGGTTGAAGAGCTGTTGACTGGGCTTGCCGTTCGGCAAGGGACTTGGCAGCGGCTGAGGTCTCCAGCGGCTGGAGGCTTCGGCAGGGCTGTGCGTTGGCTTCGGTAAGGCGGCTAGGAAGGTTTTCGTTGCGGCAGCTGGTTCTGCCAGCTGGGATAGGTGCTTGGCTAGGTTGTGTGCTTCGGTATGGCCTCCTTTCCCTCTTATTTCATGCTTACATAGCCCTTGCCGTTCGGCAAGGGTGCCTTGAGCTGATTTTTATTTTGACCGTTGTGTTTGACCAAAGGTGATAGGCCCGAGCGAAATTCGAGCTAGGCCATTGGCAAGAGCACGGCAGAAAATAGCTGGGCCGAAAATAGCTGGGTGTGGAGAGTGGTTTGGCCGAAAAGGAGCTGGGTTTTCGTGCTCGCTTAGCCTCTCGAGCTAGACCGTTCATAAGGCAGGTGAGTCCCCATTTTGTTATTTCCCGAGCCTTGCCGTTCGGCAAGTCCATCTATAATATGTGGTGGAATTGGCTTGGGTGTCTTGATCAATTTTGAGTGCCTTGATCACATTTGGGCCTAGCCTTGTGTTAGGATTGAGCTTATGAAGTAGGCTAGCAAACTTGAAATTTTGGGGACTCCATTTTGTGTTTGCACGGGCCTTGCCGTTCGGCAAGACCCCTTAAATTTCCTTAAATTTTTGTTGTTTTTTTTTTTTTTTTGTGTATTTTGAAAATTGAATTTCAAATGGTGTGTATGTACAAGGGATTTAGGAGGAAAGATAAAAGGGTGCTAGGGTTTGCTCGTGAATCGAGGCGTGGTACCCTTAGTTGGCTATAAATAGGAACTTGGGGTGGTGAAGGCACCACACTTGAGTTGAGTTGAGAAAATTTGTGAGAAATTGAAGAAGAGGAGGCGATTTCCAGCGATAAGTTTGTGGTGGTGCTTGTGGCTGAGGTGATTTCCGGCGATCCTTCCGTGGTGCTACGAACAAGGTTAGACCTTATTTCGCTTGAACTTTTGAATTGAAATGTCCTGTTTTGCATGAACATGTTGAAGGCTAGGAAGAACATGATGATGAACATGATGAACACCTTGAACATATGTATGAACATGTAGGATTCTTGCCTGGCATGAAGATTTGTCAAATTTCTGTTGTTGTGGTTTGATCCTCTCCGCATGTGCATTAGTTCCTTTTTCTTGTTTTTGCATATTTGTAGATGTCTGAAAGTTCTGATAGGGAAGTCTTGACCCCCTGCCTTTGGTGGGGATGATACTGAGAGTGAAGAGCCCAGCCAATATATATGTTCTGAAGAGGAGAGTTCAGAGACAGAGGGTCTGGTAGAAGGCACCATAGAAAGTAGGATGATAGGGCCTGGGGGTGAGAGGGGTGAGCCATCCGAAGACTTTGGTTCAGCTGCATATAGGGAGATGCAGAGAAATTACATAGAGTTAGAGGCTATAGCAAACCGGGTTCTAGCCTTGCCTCAAATGCAAGAGGTGGGTTCGAGCAACCAGGCATCACCATCAGGGTCTGTGGGTATAGCCGTGGCTTCGGTTTCAGAGGGTTTGGACATTCGGGTCGGTGTCCCGTTGCCGAGGCGGAATACGCTTACAGAAGCGAAATTGGCCCAGCTGCGGAAAGATTTTTGTGTGCCAGCCTATGTGGGCTTGAGGTTACCCACTGAGGCCGACGTAGTCAGATATCCCTCAGATGGCTCCGTGATGATTTTTACAGATATGTATCGGCACGGCTTCAGACTACCGTTTCATCCGTGGGTTCAGATGATGTTGGCCAAGCTGGGGTATGCACCGGGGCAGTATAATCCCAACTTTTGGATTCTTCTTCATGGGATGTATATTGCTTGGTGGTTGGCTGGGTTAGGGGAGCCAACGTTTGAGCAGTTCATGTACCTGTACTCCATTTCGAAGCAGCAGGGGAATTTTGGCTGGGTACATGCCAATTGCCGAAAGGCTAAGGAGAGGGGCTATTTTATTGGACACAAGCCCACAACGCAAAAGTCCTGGAGGAACAGGTGGTGCATGGCTTATGGGGACTGGGAGTGTCCTCTAGGGAAGAGCGTTGTCCAGCACATTCCTACCCACTTCCAGTCTATAGGTCCTTAGCCCCATCCCTTAAGATTGTCTAATGCTTGATTGTGTTGTTTTGGCTCTTATTTTTGGTTCTGTACTTTGTCTGTGCCAGTGTAAATGGCTAAGTAGTTTCTAATTCTTGATGCAGGTTCAGTGAAGTGGGGCCCGATCTCCAAGGAGCAAGAAGACGAGGTTGAGTGGGTGAGGGCGCAGCTATCAGAGACTGAGCGTGAGTGTGGGAACTTAGTCACGCAGAAGAATTTGTTTGAGTCCGGACTGCTGCAAGGAAGTAAGTACCTGGGTTATCTTTTTGGTTGTGTGCTGAGCCTTTGTGAGTTTGACTAATGTAATTGTTTTGTTTGTTTTGACAGTGGCTGGCATCATAAGAGGGAGCACGAGAGTGGCCGTAGACATTGATGAGGCCGAGATGCAGAAGCGGCTGAGGAAGTCTCAGGCCAAGAAAGCTGAGAAGAGTGGTGGAAAACGACCCAGAGATGATGATGAGGGTCGGGTCGCGGACGTGCTGGGCAAGAAGAAAGCCTTAGAGAAGGCGCACCAGCATGTGATGGGGTCGGGGCCGAGACTTCCACCCTTTGATCTGCAGGCACCGCCGAAGCTACCCTTCGGCATGGAGGATGTGTTTGCTGAAGGGGTAGAGAAGGTAGACTTTGGCAGGCTACGCCAGCAGAAGAAGGAAGTTGACCTGGCTATGCACCGGCAGGAGGTGCCTTTGGTGAACGTCTTCCTGGAAGGCATGAAGAGCGACCCTGAGACTCTGGCGAGGACTCCAGCCTCTTCCTTCATAGACCGGGCCCAAAAGACGATCCTCACCTCTGCCTATGTAAGTGTTCAGGCCCTTCTTATGTGTATTTGTGTTGGATTATTCTTGTATCAACTGAAAAACATATTTTTGTTTTGCAGGCCTTTGGCGAGATGCATGTCAGCTTGGCCAAGGCTGACAAGGAGATCCAGAGGCTGAAGAGGCGGGATGAGCTGGCCAAGAGCAAAATTGCGGAGGCGCAGGAGGCCATCCGAGAAAAGAACGCCTTGCTGGTGCAAAAGGCGGCCCTAGCGAAGGAGGTGGAGGAGCTGAAGAGATCGAAGGCCGAGGAGGTGGCTGCTGCCCGAGTCGAAGCGATCGAGTCCTTCCGATCCTCAGAGGAGCTGAAGAGCTATATCATGGACCGACTGGTTGATGAGCAGCTTCGTTGGGAAGATAGGTTGGTTAGCTTCAACCCTTTGGTGGAGATTAACTTTGACACCAGTGGCGAGCCTCCTGCACAGACCCCTCCTGCTGATGCTAGCGCCCCAACACCTGAGGCGGAGCCGGCTACGGAGGATTCCCCTTCGACCGAGTCTTGAAGGCGTTGCCTTCGTTGTGTTATAGTTATTTTGTATTCTAGTGATTTTGTTTATTTTGGTTATGTATGAACACTTGTCCTTGCCTGGAGTAAGGGTGCTTTTATTTATGACATGAGACTTAGCTTGATATCAATTGTGTTAGTAAAAATAATAACAATGTTAGTGCATGAGAATGAGCCGGAGTCAGGCAGTTCATTGAAATAGATGCCGAAAAGCAGAAGGTACAAGTGTTCTAGGTTCTAGATACCTTACGTCTACCTTATAGTAAATAATCAAGACCAAAGTATTGCCCTAGGGTCTATATATGTTTACTTGTAGTAGTACTTGAGGTGGTCAGCGTTCCACGAGTGAGGCAGCGTCTAGCCTGTGGAATCGCGAAGCTGATAAGTGCCGGGGAGGCAGATTTTGATAATCTCTTAAGGACCTTCCCATGTAGGGCCGAGAGTACCTTTGTTGGGATTTTTGGTAGCCAAGGAAACCTTGCGCATGACCCAGTCCCCTATTTTGAAAGCACGGGGCTTGACTCGGGAGTCGTAATATTTGGCGATGCGTTGCTTGTACGCGACATTGTGCATGCTCGATTGGTCCCGGAGCTCGTCAATGAAGTCGAGGTTGAGGGCCAACTGCTCGTCATTGGCCGTGGCATCGTAAGTGGAGGTTCGGTATGTGGGCTGGCCAATCTCTACCGGAGCCACGGCCTCGGTTCCAAATGATAGGGAGAACGACGTTTCACCCGTGGATGTGCGGAAGGTGGTGCGGTAGGACCAGAGTACTTCCAGGAGTAGTTCTGCCCAGCAGCCCTTGGCTTTGTCAAGTTTTGTCTTGAAGGTCTTTTTGATAATTTTGTTCACGGCTTCGACCTGGCCATTGGACTGAGGATGGGCTGGGGAGGCGAAGCATAAACGAATCTTAAGGTTGGAACAAAATTGTTTGAATTTGGCATTGTCAAATTGCCGGCCATTGTCGGTGACGATGGAGTTGGGGATGCCGAAGCGACATACAATGCTTTGCCACACAAAGGATTCGATGCGAGCCGCAGTGATAGTGGCCAATGCCTCGGCCTCAGCCCACTTGGTGAAGTAGTCTACGGCCACAACGGCATATTTGACTTGGCCCTTGCCCTCTGGCATAGGTCCAATGAGATCCAGTCCCCATTGGGCAAAAGGTCAAGGGCTGACCATGGCGGTCAACGGTTCAGCCGGGAGTTGTGGGATGTTGGCAAATCGCTGACACTTGTCGCATTTCTGGGTGAAGGAGTCGTGACTGGGGTAGCTCCGGATGAAGGTGGTCTTTACCCTTGCGGAGCCTAGATTGGGCCGGGGCGCTGTGGCTGGAATGTGCTGGCTGGTTCGGCTGAGTATGCCCAACGTTCTGGGTCAGGTCTTGTTGGGCATCCTGGGCGCGAGTCCTCTCTTGGTTCCGCTTTAGAGCACGATAGTCATGCTCTAGCTCAGCATTCCGGCAATGCAGACGCTCGTATTTCTCCGACATCTTGGTAATATTGTCGCGGAGGCCCTCCACCTCTGCCTGGAGAGTGGCATCTCCTGGAGATTTCCTTCGGGAAGTACCCTCGCGGGGGGTATGGTGCTGGGTATCGCGGCTATCCTCTGTCGGCATAGCAGAGTGTGGGGTGAAGAAGAGGCGAGGGGGCCTGATGGGTGAAGGAGCCAGCTGGGCTGATAGAGAAAGAGGGGATTCAAGTGTCGAGTTCCCACAGACGTCGCCAAACTGTTGATGCTCAAAATGGCCCGGCCAATATTGAGTCCAACTTAGTGATTTAGGTGTGCTAGGTCTTCAGCAGGGAAGAGGGCTGGGGCCCTTGGTGAAATAGGTTGGTGAAGAGCCTGCAGAAGATAAAGTGGGAGAAGCAATCGTTAAGTTTCGGACATCGGTGTGGTGCCGGCCGAAGGCTCTCCGATGCCTAAGTCAGTTACAGGTAGTAATTCTGGCAGAGTAACAGTAAAAGTGGGAGAATAGTTCTGATTTTTACCTGGGTACTGTTCCCTATTTATAGGGAAGTAAAAGTGGGAGCTTTGCACAAAGTTCCAATGTGAGACTTTGTGCAAGTCGTTGTGGTGGCGACACGTGTCCTGGAGATTAGGTTTGGTAGCTGGGAGCTTCGGCAGGTGTCTGGCACCTAGGGAGTGTGTCTTCCTTCGGCAGGGGAGAAGGCGTGGCTGCCTCGGTGCTAGTCGTTTTAATGCTGGGTCTGCTCGGTTCATTATGGTGTAAACATCCTCCATTTTCCCCATCTCTTCCTCTCTCTCTTCCCCCTCTCTTTCTCCCTTTTCCATTCGAGCTCCCCCCTTCCTCTTTGTAATATGTATCTTGAATTACAACAAAAGGAAAAAGATGAAGTGGGTAGGCCCCCTCTGTTTATTAAAATAATTATATATATATATTATTTCAATATTTAAAATGATCAATTTGCCCTCATATTTAACGACAAATTAGATGAAATGGTGATATTTAGACGATAAGGGGGAATTGATAATAAAATTTAATTCAAGCCCTTAATTCGCTAAAAAAAAGGTCAGTTAGTAAATTGATAATTAGGTACAAGTTCAAGGGGCGTTCGGTAGTTTATTTTTAAATTATAGGGAGACACTAGAAGTCTTTTCTCTCTTGTCAGATTTAGGAGCTCCTAGAAGTTTTTCTATTTTAGGAGGTAGATAGGGAGCATGTTTGGAGTTGTATCTTTTCAATTCCTCCTAAAAATTTGTTTAAAGAAGTGGTTTAGGGAGCCCATTATAAATGCTCTAAGCTCAATTTACTATTAAAAAGTAGTAGTATTTTATAATTTGTAACAAGTGAAAATCGAGTTTTTAGTCTTCACGAGTGAAATGACCCATAAATTAAAACGGGTTGAAAATCGAGTTTTTAGTCTTCACGAGTGAAATGGGCCGTGTTTTACCCATTATTTTTGTGAGTGATATTCAGATTAAGCTAATTTTCACAGGACATGACATGAACCCCATAAAACACGACAGTAACCCATACTTGGACCAAGCTGACAGCACAAGAGAGCCTTGAGGCAGCAAAAAAAAGTTCTATATGGGCCAATCCAGAGCTCCTTACCAAAAGGGTACCACTTCTCTCAGAAATACTCAGTTTCAAACCACAAGTTCTTATGTTGTGTAATTTTTATAAACAAGGCGGCTAATTTTGATTGTACAAACCCGATAATGAAGATGAACCAAGAAAACACTACGATATTATTGTTTGGAGAAACTTCAACTATTATCATTTAATAATGAAGTACTTTATTCTAAATCTCAATTCAGATTACAATGGAAGAATACAAAAAACCATGAGACCATAATGTCACAAAATCTTTTATTTGCAAAAGGAACAAAGAATAATATTTCTTAAAATGAACTAATTACACAAAAGAATTATAAGGCTGCATGCACAATAGAACAGAGAATACGTGATCTCGATGTCTAGAACCTTGATCGTCTGCATTCGGCTGGGAGGCCTTGGGGGAAGCGTTTGAGGTCAGAGCAGTAGTTGTAGACCATGAACTTTTGTTGCACCCATCGAAGCCGGTTTCGGCCTGCAGCATCAAGCCCTTGAGTCTGCCATGCACTCTGCTCTGTTAAGGAGTTAATAGATGTAGTGGAGACCTTGAAGTTTCTGTAAGAGGCAGTGAAAGGAGCTTGTGTCCAGTCAGTCTTCACAAGGCCACCTCTTGTTGCCCAGTCATCCGCATTCCAGAGGCTTGAGTAAATCCTCATGGGTTGGTTTTTGGGAAATGGAACTCCAATTGTTTCCAAGTTGTGGAACACTCTGATTGGAATGTTGTCCACCAAGAATCTGCAGTTGCAAATGTATTAGAAAGTTTCTTAATTAATAATTGATGTTGTAAGAGTAAACTAAAAGAGGTTAATTCACATCAGGTGGTAACTTGCAAGTGTTACTTACATAATCCGCTGGCTGTTCCAGACAATGGAGTAGGTGTGGAAGGTCTTTGTGGGATCAAACCAGAGATGGAATTGTTGTTCTCTGTTTCCTTTTCCTTGGCTGAACACATTGGTATGAAGAGTGTAGGGGTCTCCAGATAAGTTTCCCAAGAATTCAAAGTCAATCTCATCATGGGTTGGCCCTTGAGAAGATAACTGCATATATTCATGTGTTTCATTGCATAAATTAGCAAAGAAATTATGGAAATCTATTGAAAATAATATAATAATTGAAGAACAAGGGTAGGATTGAAAGTAGTTAACTTACATAGTATGCAGTGACAGTGCCAGCTGAGTTGCCAGAGACCAACTTGATCTGCATGTCAATTCTTCCAAGTAAGTACTCATTCTTGGACTTGAAACCAGACCCAGAAAACTTGTCAAGGTTAAGTGTGAGAAGCTGTCCTCCGTTGAGTATCTTAGCCCGTTCGCCTCCGAACGTGATGTCAAAGTCTTGATAGAAATTCCCAGCTGAGGCCGTCATGGCCATCAGAGAAGTTACAAAAAAAGAAACAAGAAGCACCATTGAGACCTCAGAACAAGAAGACATTTTGTTATCACGTAGTGAGTATTGATTCAGAAAGAAAAAGAGAGGGCGAGTGATGTTGCTGTTTGATGATATAATTTTAAGTTCTGAAGCCCTTTATATATATATAAGCTTTTGGTACGTAGGCGACTCTAGGCTTAGAGTATGACGCGTTGAAAATATGGAGGTGACCTTGCTAGCTGGCAATACTTTAAATCAAATCAAATCATAGGCTATGATACGATATGATGATGATTCTGTGAATGCTCAACATCAACTTGATGTTGAAGCTGGACACAGGTTTGCAAATTCTAGATGACTTTAGGCTAACAGAAAAAAAAAAAAAGAGGCACGCAGGAAGCAGCATAGGAAACAGTTCATACAGAGTTGAAGATATCTGTGTATTTTTTTTCTTTCTGCTTTAAAGATATCTGTGTTTTATTTTTGTATCTTTGTTTTATAATTAAAAAAAATTTTGAAAAATAAAAGGCAGGCAGCGACAAGAAGTATATAATGCTAGCTGTTGCTAGCAATCAAAGGTATGGAATGCATGTGGGAAGGGCTACTTTGAAGTTTAAATGCTAAAGTTTTCTTCATGATAAATCTTCTCGTGACCCTTTTTCTGATGCAAAGTTAAAAGTTGTGATCCGGGGTCACAATAAATAAACAGAAACATAAAAAGCTAGGCAATTTAATTTGTAAAGTTGACATTAATTAGTCATAAGTAAACATTGGCCAAAAGAGTTGTGAGAGGATTTACATGGGTTATTATTAATGAAGGTCCCCAAACTTAATTAGGGTTAGATGCATTATCGATAGCGTAGGTAGGTGGATCTTAAAAGCAACATATAATCGTGTATTTACGCTTCAGAAAAAGTGGGATCATGCACTTTCATTTATTGAATATATAAGAAAAGTGCGTGATGACTTTCTAGAGCGTGAATTATCACTTTTTAATCAAACAGAGGATTTACATGGGTTATTATTAATGAAGGTCCTCAAACTTAATTAGGGTTAGATGCATCATCGGTAGCGTAAGTAAGTGGATCTCAAAAGTAACATATAATCGTGTATTTACGCTTTAGAAAAAGTAGAATCATGCACTTTCATTTATTGAATATATAAGAAAAGTGCGTGATGACTTTCTAGAGTGTGAATTACCACTTTTTAATCAAACAGTGACATTGAGATTTTAATCCTTACCTTTTGAGCATAACCACCCAATATGCGTGCACGTTTTCTTTTTGTCCATATACATGTATTATCACATGTTTGTTTATAGCTCTAACATCTCACCAACTTAAATGCCTCAGAAACTAAACTCACAGAAATGCCCTATTTCCCATGCTGCTTCCTGCCTTATTTCTTTTTCTTTTTTAATTTCCCAAGATGCATGGTCTGCTCTGAATTTGCAAAGCTGTCTCCAGCTTCGACACAAGTTGGGTTTGCAAGCAGTCAATTCCTGTGGCTGGGGCACCCAAATAAAGCTTTCACAGAATCTAACCTAATTTGTTAACCTGTCGCCAGCTTCATCAACGCGGCATACTTGATTCTACTCTTAACTACTCGCAGGGCACCAACATATATATAAAGAGCTTCACAACTCAAATTATATCATCAAACACAAACAGCCTCACTACTCAATTCTCTTGCTTAGCTCTATCTGTCTGAAATCACAATATCAAAATGAATTCTTCCAAGGTCACTGTGATGCTTTTTCTTTCTTTTTTTGTAAGTTCTATAATGGCTGCCTCAGCTGGTAATTTCTATCAGGACTTTGATGTAACATTCGGCGATGAACGCGCTAAGATACTCAACGGAGGACAGCTTCTCACACTTAACCTTGACAAGTTTTCTGGGTCTGGTTTCAAATCCAAGAATGAGTACTTACTTGGAAGAATTGACATGCAGATCAAGCTGGTCTCTGGCAACTCAGCTGGCACTGTCACTGCATACTATGTAAGTTAACTACTTTCAGTCCTACCCTTGTTCTTCAATTATTATATTATTTTCAATAGATTTCCATAATTTCTTTGCTAATTTATGAAACGAAACACATGAATATATGCAGTTATCTTCTCAAGGGCCAACCCATGATGAGATTGACTTTGAATTTTTGGGAAACTTATCTGGAGACCCCTACACTCTCCATACCAATGTGTTCAGCCAAGGAAAAGGAAACAGAGAACAACAATTCCATCTTTGGTTTGATCCCACAAAGGCCTTCCACACCTATTCAATTGTCTGGAACAGCCAGAGGATTATGTAAGTAACACTCACCACCTTATTGAATTAATATGATTTCTATCAAACGCTTAACATAATTAACCTCTGCTAATGAATTACTTAAACAAATTACTAAAAAATATGCAACTGGTTATGTCTATGCAGATTCTTAGTAGACAACATTCCAATCAGAGTGTTCACCAACTTGGAAACAATTGGAGTTCCATTTCCCAAAAACCAACCCATGAGGATTTACTCAAGCCTCTGGAATGCTGATGACTGGGCAACAAGAGGTGGACTTGTGAAGACTGACTGGACACAAGCTCCTTTCACTGCCTCTTACAGAAACTTCAAGGTCTCCACTACTACATCTACATCTACCGACTCCTTAACAGAGCAGAGTGCATGGCAGACTCAAGGGCTTGATGCGGCAGGCCGAAACCGGCTTCGATGGGTGCAACAAAAGTTCATGGTCTACAACTACTGTTCTGACCTCAAACGCTTCCCACAAGGCCTCCCAGTTGAATGCAGACGATCGAGGTTCTAGTTTGAAAGAGAGAACAGAACCCAGATGATCACATATCCCCTGTTCTCTTGTGCAGCATTCATTTTTTGTGTTACTTATTTTCAGTTATGAAATATTCTTTCATTCATTATGCAAATAGAAATTTTGGAACAAATTATTAGCAAGTCGATTTTTTAATTCTCCTGGTCTTTTTTGTATCTTGAACTGAATTGAATTTTGGAACCAAATTTTAATAGTGATCAAATGATAATGGTTCAATGTTATCTAAGATTGCTTGACAACAACTACATTGTGGAAAACCACTTTGTTGGTACTAAATATTAGTGGGCCCCGTCCCAAAAGAGCCCAAAGAGTAAAGGCCTAGACTGTCTTAAGGAACTGCCTCAGCTTTACCTCACATTTGAGGAGGGCGAAAAAAGGTAAAGGAAGGTCGCCCATGCCCAATTAGGGTCCATGAGGCCTCGATCCAAGCTCGCTACCCAAGGTGCCTCTACTTCAGAGGCCCGCACGTGGGAGTAACAAGTGCCACAATGAGCCCATGTCATATCCCACTGACGTCTGCTGTCCTCGAAAAAGGAAAAGAGAACACGTCAACATGTCACCGATCATCCAATGAGATTATGCCACGTCATCAACAACTCAATAGTCCCACATAGAAAAAAGACAACTCATTCTCCTTATATATTTTCCAACTAAAAAAGGTAATCTGAACTTTCTCCATACTTGAGTACAATACTTTTAAAAGCCTCTTTTGAGAAAGAAAGATTGACTTAGGCATCGGAGGGTGGTCGGTGAACCCACCATCAACACACTTGACATGAAATCAAAGAACAAAACATCATACTCTTCATTAATTGATCAAGCAATGAAATGTTTTTAAATTCTTGTTTGGTTGTTCCACAAGTGGTAATTAGGTAATTATGTTAATCAACCAATGAGGTGTGTGTTAGATTGGTACAGGCTTTTGATGTGCTCCCAAATGGTCATGGGTTCAAGCCCTCATGATACCTGTTTGTTTGTGTGAGTTTCCCCTTCCCCTTCCTAACTTTGGTAATTAGTTTAAATTAGTGCCAAAGCTAATTTTCATTTCAAGTTGATAAACTTGCTCTACTTGTATAGCGTTCTTTTTCCTACTTAAATGCCATCTTTGGTGTTGGAAATATAGTAGGTGCAGGCTATGGTTCCACTAAATAAATTTAGTGTTTCATGGCATGTTATTACAATGCTTTTTTTGAGACTTTATTTGCCTCCACAAGCAGTTTGCAAAGGGGAAATATAAATAAATCTTGTCGAGACAATGAAGCCGAATGATATGTTGATGCTAGTATGCGTCTTGCACAGGACCGACCAGTCGTGTAGTAGTGAACCTTCCCATCTTGACTATCAAGACAGTCTGAGCAGTCACTGCTATTATCCAATGAATCTCTCTCTCATATTTTGAAAACATTTCTAACATTTGAGACATTACTCCTGCTTATTTCTTGTAACCCAGATCATAACTTTCACTTGGTATGACAAAAATAGTCACGAGAACGTTTATCTTGAAAGTAGCCATCTCAGGCATTGAAGAACATTCATGGACATCGACTGGTAGCAATTGCATTATCCACAAATGATGTAGCTTGAAGTGTTGCAAAAGGAAAGAAGCCACATTAAATTTATTGGAATTTCAATGTCAATGTTCTAAACATTAAGTAAACTCACGAGTCTCAATTTCAACACAACCCGTGTAGGTCTATATGTATTAGTACAAGGAACCTGCAAATAGATTCTGCTTTTTTTTTCCTTTTTTTTAGTCTCCTCTGTTTTCTAGTTACCCAAGTTTCCCTGCTAAAAAACCCTAAAATGCTCCTCTTAGGAAAAGTTATGGGTTCGAGTCCTAGCATTTATGTAGTGTGTGTAAATTTAGTATGCTATCGCCCCTCTCAATAAGAAAGTCCTCAAAAAATACCTCAATAATTTTTTTTTTCTTTTTATTGTAAAATGGGGATAAAAACCCAAAAGAACTTATCATCCTTTCTTTATTTTTTTGGAATTTCAGTAATTTTATTAATCTAAATATTGGTGCCTAGGTTTGTATATAAAGAAAAGAAAATGATAGGTATATCACATTTATATATCATATTATATACCTTCTCGCTAGCATTACAAAAAGAAAATGAGAGACGCATAATTACATCACCACCCAACCTCACCAAACGCGCATATACTTTTTCTTTTTGTCCATTTATATGTTTGTGGCCCCAACATCACCAAATGCAAAAAAGAACAAATAATAATTAAAAATGCTTCACAAGCTAAATTCTGCCTTCACATAAATTAATGTTGAGTTCCTGCTTTCTTATAAGCCTAAAAATGCAAAAACTGTCTCCAGCACAGCACTATATGATTATTAATATTATAAAAATATCAAGTCTGGCATTGCAAGTAGTCAATTGGGGAGGCACCGCCTCACTCAAATAACACTCAAATAAAGCAAGGCAGCTTTCATATATAGCTAGACTTATCGCAAACTCTATTGCCAGTTTTCAACTTATTATTCGGACGCTGCTGCCAGCTCTCTTCTGTTCAACGCGGCATATATGCATATATATAAAGAAGCTTCACAACTCAAATCATACCATCAAGATTCAAACACAAAACACCCTCAACTCAACACTCATTTCTCTTTGAAGCTAATTCTCTTCTCTTGCTAGCTCTGTCTACAATCTCACCAAATCAAAATGCCTTTTTCTTCTTCTTGTTCTAAGGTCTCAATGGTGCTTGTGGTTTCTTTGTTTGTAACTTCTCTGATGGCCATGACTGCCTCAGCTGGTAATTTCTTTCAAGACTTTGATGTAACATTCGGCGATCAGCGCGCTAAGATACTAAACGGAGGACAACTTCTCACACTCAACCTTGACAAGGCCTCTGGGTCTGGTTTCAAATCCAAGAATGAGTACTTATTGGGCAGGATTGACATGCAGATCAAGTTGGTCTCTGGCAACTCAGCTGGCACTGTCACTGCATACTACGTAAGTTTTAACTCCTCTACCCTCTTCCAATGTGATTAAGATATATAAGACTCCAGTCTTAATTCGTCCTTAAATTTTCTGTTTTATACATTTTAATTGTTGGATTGCTAATTTATGAAATGAAACACATGAATATATGCAGTTATCTTCTGAGGGTCCAACTCATGATGAGATTGACTTTGAGTTTTTGGGAAACGTATCTGGAGACCCCTACACTCTCCATACCAATGTTTTCAGCCAAGGAAAAGGAAACAGAGAACAACAATTCCATCTTTGGTTTGATCCCACAAAGGCCTTCCACACCTATTCAATTGTCTGGAACAGCCAGAGGATTATGTAAGTAACACTCACCACCTTATTGAATTAATATGATTTCTATAAAAGGCTTAACATAATTAACCTCTGCTAATCAATTACTAAAACATATGCAACTGCTTATGTCTATGCAGATTCTTAGTGGACAACATTCCAATCAGAGTGTTCACCAACTTGGAAACAATTGGAGTTCCATTTCCCAAAAACCAACCCATGAGGATTTACTCAAGCCTCTGGAATGCTGATGACTGGGCAACAAGAGGTGGACTTGTGAAGACTGACTGGACACAAGCTCCTTTCACTGCCTCTTACAGAAACTTCCAGGCCTCCACCACATCTACTAACTCCTTAACAGAGCAGAGTGCATGGCAGACTCAAGGGCTAGATGCTGCAGGCCGAAACCGGCTTCGATGGGTGCAACAAAAGTTTATGGTCTATAACTACTGTTCTGACCTCAAACGCTTCCCACAAGGCCTCCCAGTTGAATGCAGACGATCGAGGTTCTAGTTTGAAAGAGAGAACAGAACCCAGATGATCACATATCCCCTGTTTTCTTGTGCAGCATTCATTTTTTGTGTTACTTATTTTTAGTTATGAAATATTCTTTCATTCATTATGCAAATAGAAATTTTGTAACAAATTATTAATAAGTTGATTTTTTAATTCTCCTGGTTTTTTTGTATTCTTGAACAGATTTGAATTTTGGAACCAAGTTTTAATAATGATCACAATATCATCTAAGATAGCTTTGACTCAACTACATTGTGGAAAACCACTTTGTTGGTGCCAAATATTAGTGGGGCCCATCCCAAAAGAGCCCAAAGAGTAAAGGTCCAGACTACTTGAGGAACTGGTCAATAGACTACATTGGCATTACCTCGCGCTGGATGAGGCCCAAAAGAGGTAAAGGAAGGCTGCCCATGCCCAATCAAAGCCCACGAGGCCGCTAACCAAGGTGCCTTAATCTAAAAGCCCAGCACGTGGGAGTAACAAGCGTCAGAATGAGCCCATGTCATATTCCATTGACGTATGTTGTTCTCGAAAAAGGGAAAGGATATACGTCAACTTGTCACCAATGAGATGTTGCCACGTCATCGACAACTCAATAGTCCCACATCGGAAAAAGACAACTCAAATGTCTCATTCTCCCTATATTGAGTACTTTCGACTTAAAAAGATAATTTGAACTTTCTCCACACTTGAGTACAATACTTTTAAGAGCCTACTTTGAGGAAGAAAGACTGACTTAGGCATCGGAAGGTGGTCGGTGAACCCACCACGAACACATTTGACAAGGAATCAAAGAACAAAACATCATACGCTTCATTAATTAATCAAGCAATTAAATGTTTTTGAACTCTTGTTTTGTTGTTCCACAAGTGGTAATTAAGTTAATCAACCAATTGGGTGTTAGTTGGATTGGTACAGGCCTTTGGTTTGGTTTGTTCCCAAATGGTCATGAGTTCAAGCCCTTATGATATCTGTATGTGTGAGTTTTCCCCTTCCCTTTTTAACTTTGGTAATTAGGTTAAATTAGTGCCAAAGCGAAATTTTCATTTCAAGTTGATACTGCTCTACTTGTAGTTGTATAGCGTTCTTGTTCCTACTTAAATGCCATCTTTGGTGTTGGAAATATAGTGGGTGCAGGTTATGGTTCCATTAAATAAAGTTAGTGTTTCATAGCACGTTAAAGCAACGCCTTTTTTTAGACTTTATTTGCTTCGACAAGCGGTTTGCAAAGGGGAAATATAAATAAATCGTGTCGATACAGTGAATCCTAATGATATGTTGATGCTAGTATGCGTCTTGCACATGACCGACAAGTCGTGTAGTAGTGAACCTCCCCTTCTTAACTATCAAGACAATCCGACCAGCAGTGGTGGATCTGTTAAGGCGCAAGGAGATGCATAGAAAAACTATTATAGGGACTCTGCTCAGTCTGGGATGTGCACTCTAGGTGTTCGATGAAAAGCCTAAACGAAGTCAGTCTGCTGTTGTGCTACGTTGTTGTGTTGTGCTGCGTTGTTGCACAGTGCACTTGTTTTATTTATTTATTATTATTTATAAATCTTGTTAAAAATTGCACCTCCGTTAAAAAATTCATGAGTCCGTCAATGCCAACCAATCACCGCTGTTATCATCAATTTTTTTATTTTTTTTTGGAATTTCAGTAATTTTATTAATCTGAATGTTGGTGCCTAGGTTCGTATATAAGTATACAAACCACATTTATATATTATATGTGTGTACAACCTCTCTAATTGGTGGGTTCCGCCTCTTTAGAGATGGTACACAAGAGACATAATTACATCACCACCAATCTCAGCAAACGCGCATGTACTTTTTATTCTTGTCCATTTATATGTACACCAAATGCAAAAAAAGAACAAATAATAATTAAAAATGCTTCACAAGCTAAACTCTGCCTTCACATAAACTAATGTCCTGTTTCCTATGTTGCTTCCTGCTTTCTTATAAGCCTAAAAATGCAAAACTGTCTCCAGCTCAGCAAATTGGTGAGGCGCCGCCTAACCCAAATAAAGCCAGGCAGCTTCCATATGGAGCTAGACTTGTCTAATTTGCAAACCCTGTTGCCAGTTTTCAACTTATTATTCAGATGCTGCCAGCTTTCCTGTTCAACGCGGCATGTATACTCTTAAGGCCCCCCAACACTTGCATATAAAGAGCTTCACAGCTCAAATGATACCATCAAACACAAACAGCCTCAACTCAACACTCATTTCTCTTTAAAGCTAATTCTCTTCTCTTGCTAGCTCTGTCTACAATCTCACCAAATCAAAATGCCTTTTTCTTCTTCTTGTTCTAAGGTCTCAATGGTGCTTGTGGTTTCTTTGTTTGTAACTTCTCTGATGGCCATGGCCGCCTCAGCTGGTAATTTCTTTCAAGACTTTGATGTAACATTCGGCGATGAGCGTGCTAAGATACTAAATGGAGGACAGCTTCTCACACTTAACCTTGACAAGGCTTCTGGGTCTGGTTTCAAATCCAAGAATGAGTACTTATTGGGCAGGATTGACATGCAGATCAAGTTGGTCTCTGGCAACTCAGCTGGCACTGTCACTGCATACTATGTAAGTTTTAACTCCTCTACCCTCTTCCAATGTGATTAAGATATATAAGACTCCAGTCTTAATTTGTCCTTAAATTTTCTTTTTTATACATTATAATTGTTGGATTGCTAATTTATGAAATGAAACACATGAATGTATGCAGTTATCTTCCGAGGGTCCAACTCATGATGAGATTGACTTTGAGTTTTTGGGAAACTTATCTGGAGATCCCTACACTCTCCACACAAACGTGTTCAGCCAAGGAAAAGGAAACAGAGAACAACAATTCCATCTCTGGTTTGATCCCACAAAGGCCTTCCACACCTACTCCATTGTCTGGAACAGCCAGCGGATTATGTAAGTAACACTTACCACCTTATTGAATTAAAATATAATTAACCTCTTTTAGTTTACTTTACAAATTACAGCATCAATTATTAATTAAGAAACTTTCTAATACACATGCAACTGCAGATTCTTAGTGGACAACATTCCAATCAGAGTGTTCCACAACTTGGAAACAATTGGAGTTCCATTTCCCAAAAGCCAACCCATGAGGATTTACTCAAGCCTCTGGAATGCAGATGACTGGGCAACAAGAGGTGGCCTTGTGAAGACTGACTGGACACAAGCTCCCTTCACTGCCTCTTACAGAAACTTCCAGGCCTCCACCACATCTACTAACTCCTTAACAGAGCAGAGTGCATGGCAGACTCAAGGGCTTGATGCTGCAGGCCGAAACCGGCTTCGATGGGTGCAACAAAAGTTCATGGTCTACAACTACTGCTCTGACCTCAAACGCTTCCCACAAGGCCTCCCAGCCGAATGCAGACGGTCGAGGTTCTAGCGAGGCATCCAGATCATGCCACATGATCACATATTCTCTGTTCCAATGTGCAGCCTCATCATTCTTTTGTGTAATTAGTTCATTTTATGAAATATTCATTCATTCATTCCTTCCTTCTGCAAATATAGATTTTGTAGTTTCATATTATTTTGCTTTTTTTATTCTGGTCCTTGTATTCTTTTATTGTAATCCTGAATTTAGAATCAAACACTTGATTGTTTAAAGATAAAACAGTTGAAAACATGTTCATTTGAGAAATGAAGGATTGTGTTTTTCTATTTTGGGATTACATAGAGTTCAATAAGTCATGAGACCATGGTCATGTTTATGAGTGACGATTGAGCCGTCGTGTTCGTGTCCAAGTACTAGTTGATCCTAACTCGACCGTAACAGTATTTTGTCGTGATCCAAATCATAACTTGTACTAATTGGGATCCTAAATATAGTCATGAGGATGAAGAATAAAGTTTTGGTAATTCAAAGAGACATCCCATGCATTCGTTGACCCGTAGCAACAGCATTGTCCAAAAAACATGTACCTAGTTTGGCGCTGTGCCACAAGTTCAACTTGAAAAAGGAAGCCAGATTGTAATTTCAAATCAATATTCTAAATATAGCTGATCTATTCAAAGTTCAAACGCAGCAAGCACCCACAATACATAAATAAACAAAGTCATGGTGATTCAAAATAATTTTCGAAAAACTGAGGTACAATCTGAAAATTTAGATTGTATTCTCAGTTTCAATATTTTTTATCTTTATATCTAGGAACCTCTTCTCAAGTACTTTTAGAAATTTATAAGCAACATTTCTACATTTTCTGAACTGTTTTTGTTTCTGAGTAGCTTTCAAATTCTTGTTTATATAAAGTATCCTCCTAACCAATCAACTCTCTTCGAAGCTAATTATCGAGCTAGCTCTGTGTACAATCACCAAACCAAAATGTCTTCACATAAGGTCTCATTGATGTTTTTTATTTCTTTGATCATAACTTCTCTGATGGCCATGGCTGCCTTAGCTGGTAATTTCTATCAAGACTTTGACATTATGTTCGGCGATCAACGTCTTAAGATACTCGAGGAAGGAAAACTTGTCACGCTCTCCCTTGACAAGGTTTCTGGCGCTGGTTTCCAGTCCAAAAATGGATATATATTTGGAAGGTTTGATGTGCAAATGAAGATGCCACCTGGGAACTCAGCTGGTACTGTCACCACATTCTATGTAACAACTCTCAATCCCTATAGCTCTTCCATTGTGATTGCATGTGCTGCTCTAATTTTTCTGTATATATTTGCATAAGCACTGCATGCATTGCTAATTATTGAAACATATGCATGCATATGCAGTTATCTTCTTCAGGTCCAAATCATGATGAGATTGACTTGGAGTTTCTGGGCAACTCCACTGGGGAGCCCTACACTCTCCATACTAATGTCTACGCCCAAGGGCAGGGGTCCAAGGAACAACAATTCCACCTATGGTTTGATCCCACAAACGACTTCCACACCTACTCCGTTGTTTGGAACAGCAAGCGCATTATGTGAGTAACTCCTCCTCTCCTCCCCCCCCCAACATCATGGACCGTATTTCTAACCACAATGTAAACCACATCTCTAATAGGGGTCATATCGACATTGTATATTGGTATCCAATACCAAACAATATTTACCTTTAAATTAATTTTTTTAGAAGTTTCTCATTTTAACCTCTTCCGGTTTACAACATTTGTTGATTGAAAACTTTGTGATACACACGCATGTGCAACTGTTTCAGATTCTTGGTGGATGGAAGTCCAATTAGAGTGTTCAACAACTTGGAATCACTTGGCCTTCCATTTCCTAAAAATCAATCCATGAAGATTTATGCAACTTTCTGGAATGCTGATGACTGGGCAACACAAGGTGGGCGTGTGAAGACTGACTGGAGCCATGCTCCTTTCTCTGCCTCCTACAGAAACTTCAACATCAATGCTTGCCTTGGGTCACAAGAATCACCATCATCATCTTGCTCTACATCTACCAATTCCTCAGCATGGCAGAACCAAGGGCTTAATGCTGCAGGCCGGAACAGACTTCGATGGTTGCAACGCAAGTTCATGGTCTATGACTACTGCACTGACCGTCCTAAGTTCCCGAAAGGTCTCCCACGCGAATGTAAGCATTCGAGGGTCTAGATTTCTTCTAGAGACGCCACCAGATGCCAAATGATCTAAGCTAGCTCTCTAAATTATAGAAACGGAGACCAAATCATTAGATGATAATAGTTCAAACTTCTCCAACAATGCCATTGGGTTTCGTGTCAAAATTGAGCTTAATAAATTCAGGACTACAGCTACCCAGTTCCTTGAGCAAAAATACTCAAAATCCAAATCAGTCCTGCATATGTAATATCAATATAAAGATGCAATCTTCGGGACACTTCGTTTTCTTTTCCTGCTTAATTCTTGTAACCCAGATCGCAACTGTTACTGGGCAGGACAGAAATAGTCCCGAGCACAATCTTCATGAAAAAAGCTTTTGGCTTTAGCATTTGAAACTTTGACTGGTAGCAAATAGCAACGGCACTATCCACAATTGATGCAGGAAGTTTGTCGCTTTGCCACAACTTTAAGTTAACAAAAGGAATTTAACTATCGATATTCTAAACATTAACTCACTCACGAGTGTCAAGTGCAATCTGCTGTGTAGGTATCTACAGAGAGGGATCAGGACCACCACCAGAAAACCTGTATCCAGCTCTGAAAGAAGCTTATGCCAAGGACAATTGGGGCTGTCCCTGCAGAGTCAACGACTAATTTTCCAAGGCCTCAAACTTCAACTTCAACAGCTCTCTTCCAGTCCTACACTCAATGCTCATTTATGTAACGAAAACGAAAGATGTCATCTTTCTGTCCATAAGCTTTTGCTTCTATATTCGCAGGAACTATTCCTCTACCAGACTTGCAAACAGTTAGAGAGGAACAGGGGAGGACCACTTAGAAAACAAAACCCAACATATAAATTTTCTGATGTCTACAGAGCCTTTATCTCTAACCTCTGTGCACTAGTTTCAATTCTCACTTCTCTCTCTTAACACACACCTTCACATTAGCTTTTGTCAAGTGGTTGTTGTGGCTCTGACATTTCAATTACTCAACTGGTGATTTCCACTGCTGCACCAATATAAGTGCCTGGCCAACCCAGTCTGCATAATTTCTCCATTCTCATGGCTCTTTCCTTTCTGTTTCATCTTTATCTGCTAGAGTGTCTCCAATCTTCAATTTCAAATTTGGCAAGCTTTAATCTCCCGGGTTTTTTTTGGGACAAAGAAAATCTTGATTTTCTAATTCTAGTTCATGATTTACAATACATCTCACCACAAAAAAAGAACAGTCGAGACGGAAATTAAGATTACAAAAAAAGAAGTGTCACATTCCAATATATAGCAAAAGAGAACTCGGAAGGGGAAAATAAAATTTAGATTTCTTCACGATGAATCAGATACAACGTAGTCAATACAATTACAGAATCAGCCTATGGAATGACCATAGAGTTTCAGTACAACGACTACAATACAAATTACGTCAAGATCTCTGAATTCTTCCACAAGAACTATCAAATTGTAACATTTTTTAAATGCACAACGGACCAATAGCTTCATTCCCTACTCCACACACCACTTATCGCTTAACGTACTCCAGCAGTGATGTGCAGAATTGCGAGCTCACTCCTGTATGAAACTTGAACCATTCAAAGTCCATAAAGCATGCATCACTGCTACCTCTGGCATTGAAGACAACAGAATTGAATGAGACAACTCCAAATACCATAAACAGAAAATATTATTTCCTCAAATTTAACAAAAGCACAATCTGCAGCCCACAAAACAGTCAAAAAGCCAAATGCACCCAAACCAACTTTTTAGCCAGACTTAATAGGGAAACAATGATGCCTTTCATGAAATAACTCTGAGGTTTGCAACATTCATATATCAGTTTTGTAGCCATCTATTTTCTCACACACAATTCACATGAAAACCTTCGAGCAACATTGTTCTTCCTTCTTAATAAGTTTCAGTTGTAAATAAAAACAGTCCGATGACTTCAAGCCTAACATCTCCCATTTCCCTACAAGACCATATAATCACACAAGGAGAACAGGGGAACCAAGACTGATAGGAATCTATCTTAATCAAGGCATCAGTTTTCAGGTGTGGCCCCTCTAGACTTAACCTCTTATTCTTTCAGCTCTACCAGCCTATGGACGACTTCTTCAGAAAAACCTCACAATGACATAAATGGAGGCAATTATTGAATCCTGATAAATTTAATCAGGTTACTTCCGGACCTCATCACAGAAACAGACCTTTGTCGCCTGCTTCAACTTTCTGTTTCGCTTGAAACCTCACAGGCTTTTTATTGCTTTCTTTAGCCGAAGATTGAATTTCTGGTTTGATGCCATTTACTCAGTACCAAGAACAACCTCCAGGAAAGAAAAGGGAAAAAAGCCACTGGGCACTAAGCTCGTTGCAACTATTCTTCTCTCAAACCACTGCACACCATTAATATTCAAATCAAGTTGAATACTATTGACAAGATGCATTTGTTCTCCATTATTTATTACAGTCAAGGTAATTAATTCTAGCCTTAACAGTGATTCTGACCATATAACTTGTACATAAGGGTAGCCAGGAGGTGGCCTGGAGGTCCTTAGCAGATATATATCTCTTCCCTTTCAAACTCTGCAGAGCTATTTGTATCAGATGTCCTTGGTGCAGATATTAATTTCCACTGCTCCTTCTCACCTTGTTTCAAACTACATGCTTTGATGCGGGTAGATGAAAAGGGGTGCTCCAGTGTTGTAGAGATTATTAGGCAAGGCTTTCTATGTTTCCTAAAGTTCTTTGCGCTTTCAGTCATGAAATAGCATGTCACAGAGTTTTGAATTGAAAGGCAAAGGAGCTACTATCACATTGGCATTTGATTTGTACTTGCAAAGTGTATGATTTCTCTCTCTCAAACCATTAACTCAAGAAACCCACACCACTTTGCAACAGTGACCCATACAACAAAGATTCATAATACTTGGAATAATGGAACCCATTAAACACCAAAAATTCAGATTTCAGAATGCAACATTGTTCAGCATTCGGTAGGGTTATCAAAATTATCTAAGCAATAAAGATATATACCCACCCATATGAAACAAGAGAAAAACTTGCTGGAAATGTAAATTTCAAAAGGACCCAAATATGCGAATCTTTCCTTCTTCCTTTTATAAAATCTTTCCATCATTTGGGACCAGAGAATGAAACCCATTAACTCAATCGAACCCATGAGCACCAATGTGACTAATAAATTCAAGTTGAGGACTTTCCCTCTTGGATGGTTCAATGCAACCCAAAACAACAGCAACACAGCGGAAAAAAAAAAAACAATAACAAAAGAAGAGAAATAAATTTGTGCACTAAATGAGAAACCCAAAAGCAGTTACCTTGAAGATTGGAGACAGCTTTCCAATGAGATGTGCCTCCAGGACAAGGAAGAAGAGCCATGACAAAGAGATTGGGTTGGAGTTGCAGCTACCATTGTTTCTTGCTTTTTGGTTTTTTGTTTTCCTTTACACTTTCACTTGGTTTGATTCGCTCTCTCTCTCTCTCTCTCTCTCTCTCTCTCTCTCTCGATCGACAAGATATATAGTCTATGCGTGGGTGCTTCTTTGCTGTGTCTGTAGGTTTAAGGAGGGTTTTAGGATTTGCACGAATTACGAGAAGGCTTAAACTTTGACTGTTCCTCTCCTGCCCCTCCCGCCAAATTTTCTTGTCGGCTGCCCTTCAGTCCAGTCCAGTCCATTCTACAGTAATTTCAGTCGGACCAATTAATTTTTAAAAAAATTTTAAATTTTCTATCTTTCTTGTCCCTTGCCATCTAAATTGTTAGCAGAAGAAACACCTAATTGTTTATTAGTATTATTACTTTACTTTGAGAAATAACTCCTCTCTTAATATTGTGGTTAAGATCAAAACGTTATTGACCATTAAACCAAAACAGGGCAGTATTTTTTTTAAATTAAAAAGTAATATTTGGCAAAGGGGAATTGAATAAGGACCTCAGGTGCAAGATGTTACTCTAAATCACTCGAGCTAAAAGTCATTTACAAGAATGGCTGTGATTGTGATTGAGCCTAGTATGCTTCTGTAAAAGCTTCACTCCACATCATGCCAACCTGATCCAAACAGATTTCTTAGAAACCTTAGATACTCATCTTTTTATCTTGGTGATATGTATAGCCAAAATGGTAAATATCTTACCCTGTGTCCTGTTATCACAAACCAAACTAGAATCCTAGCTTGATTGGCATTAAGCGCTGCCCTGTGTTCAAATTGTTTTTTTTTTTCTTGTTTTTTTTGGGTAGCATGCCTTCAGATAGGATCTTGCAAATGAATCTGTTCTAAGGTGAGCACAATGTTGCCTTCAGATTGGACCTTGCAACTGAATTTACTCACATGTTGACCAACCTTCTGGTATTTGTAAGCATAGAATACTACCAAGCTAGAGGGTTAACTCTCATTATAAATGCAATTTCTCTGTAAACAATCCATGGTTTTTTATTTATGAGAAAGCAATCCACGTTGATTTGTGAAGAAAAGAAAGCAAAAGTCAATCCATGCAGTCTTAACTCTTAACCAAGACACAAAACCACTCCCTGAAATACCAAAACAGACAAGGTGGCTGCATAAAGAACACATATATGGTTCCCTCCTGCTTGAAGTTGCAAGATTTATGCATTCGACTACTTCAAAGTAATCAAGAGATGAGAAGATTTAAGGAAGTATCAGTAGTAATACGATGCAGAGTTCCAATGATATTAAATGTTAACCCCATACTTCTGTCTGCGAGAGTTCATCAGATAAATGAGATAACAGTGCTCAGAGTAGGGTTTTGCAGACCTTGAACAAAATCAGCAGACAACTCATGGACAAGGAATATTGACTGAGTTACACCTCCTATATACATTCCACAATTATTCTAATTCAATACACCAGGTATGAAGGAGCAGTTCAATCAATTTGAAAGGCTTGCATGATATTAAGCTACACATTGCTGCACTTAAAATGAAGAACCAGATTATGCAAAGAAATGCTGTGATGATCTGTTGATTTGTAACTATAACACATCATCAAGGGACCTTGTTAATATGCTTGAATTATTCATGCTCTAATCATAAGTGATTTGTCAATCACTAAGTGGCTAATGGAATGAACTATAAACAAAGGAATGGATTTGCTAATAAAAAATAATTTTCAATTAGTCGTCATCATTCTGCCATCACTTCTCCAGATCACTTGTAACTACTATTGATTGCAAATAAGGAAACAAACTCCCGAAAATTATACAGAGATTGTTTTCAGCACTCATTTTCATTCGTTGAAGTTTCAAGGTCTCACCCTCTTGGAAATAGAGATGCAAATTCACCCATGATGGGGAAGTAATAGACTCAGAGTGACTCAACCTTAGTTCAAAATTCAGATTTAAGCACATGCACAAACAAATAGAAACATAACCATTTTGTATGATCGCCATAACGAAGACATAAATCAAATAGGCAAAGTCAATTCATAAAATAAGAAAAAGATCATAACATCAATACCACAATAAAATACTGAACAATCAAAATTTCTGCCAAACAGACTTATCATGGACAGCCATACTTGCTCGGATGTGTTGAATCCCGTCTGTAGCCTGCTATGCTGAATTACTCTATTGCTTTCTTACTTCTCTTAGCCATCTTCGGCTTTGCTTCTCCGCTCTTCAACTTCTCATGTTCACTCTTCCTCTTCTCCTTCTTTCCAACAGACTCTTCGCCCTTGACTGGCAAATCATCTGCTTTCATCTTTGTAACATCTTGTTTCTTCCCCTTCGAAGACAACCCATCTTTCTTATGCTTGACAGTGGCATCATCTTCATCTACCATCTTAGCCAACTTTTTCAACTGTTTCTCAACAGGAACCTCATCATCTCCATCTTTCACCTTAGCCGACTTTTTCAACTGTTTCTCATTGTTAAACTCACCCTTTTCCCCATTTAATTCAGCATCATCTTTCACCTTAGCTGATTTCTTCAACCTTTTGTCACCCTTAGACTCACCAACAACCTTTTCCTTCTTCCTCTTCTTCTTCCCCAATTCACCATTACCCGGTTCTTCATTCTCAGTTTGCTTACCTTCTCCAATATCCCCATCAGCAACCACTTCATCATCATCAAGCACCTCACCAGCATTGCTATCCATATACCTCACTTCATGAATTCTACCCTTCTTCTTACTCACTTTCTCACTCTTCAAACTCTTACTCTCAGACTTAACAACCTTTTTCACTTCCTCATCACTCTTAGCTCCCTCAATCTTCAATGTCAAATCGGGCACGGCCTGGTAAACCGGCAATGCAAGCGACTCCAGAAACTTCAAGTGAAATGACCTCACATCCCTCCACTTCTTAGGCACAATCTCCACAATCCCATTAATCGCCGCAAGCACATTCTCCACAATCTCATCAACGCTCATCGACACCTTCGCTACCCTGACCACGCTGCACGTCCCGGTACTCAAGAACAACAAGGCCGACCCACATGCCTTGTCAACCTGCTCTTTCCAATTCTTGTGCTCCAAGTCCACAGGAACCGGAATCTTCTTCTTCTTAAAAAACTGCTTCCCCAAATACTTCGGAAGCAAAGGCACAATCCGCCTATCAGCCAAAAACATATCATAAGAATACAACAGCTTCCTCTTGGCTTCAAAGGGCACGTAATCAGTCTTGAGCTTCGAAAGCTTCAAAATTTTCGAGATGGGTATGTTCTCGGCCTTGATTTTCTTTTGGATGAAATCCTTGGTGAGATTGGACTTGGGTCCATCGTCGTATATCAAGCAGAGCTCGGAGAGCTGAGAATGGAGACGATTTGGGAGAGGGACTTTGTAGGCGTTTATGCGAGCCTTTGGTGGGATTTTCTTGAGGGTGAGAACGAGATAGGCGAACTCGTCGGATTCTAAGAGATCCGGTTTCTCGGTCTGCAACTTGGAGTTTCGCCATTTGAGGAGGGCATTTACAGCTTTCCGCACCGTCTTGGTGATGACTTTGGTGGGTTTGGTTGTGGAAGCTGTAGGAGCCGGAGTGGTCGTAGCCATGGAGGCAGAGGAAGAGAATGGGGCACAGAAAAAGGGGTGGTCGAGAGAGAAGACAACTCGGGAAAGACTGGAACTTTGGAGGTTTTGGTTTTAGGGTTTTTGGAGACAGCAAAGCTTGAGAATTGTAATGTAAAATTGGTCTAACTTTGGTTTGTTATGGGCCCACATTGAATTGGGCTTGAGACTTTGGGCGTGGAGTTGTTACCGCAAAGAAGCCGATATATTACAAAAGCCGACCAAGATCTGCGGTTTCTCATACCGACCGCAATCTACAGTTATGCGGCGGTACCATAAATCCAAAAATTGCGGTATACCGCACTAACCGCAATATATTTAATATTAATTTAAATAAACATTTATGGTACTTAAACAAAGAGGAGAGCGAGAAGGAGATACAGACACGGCATAGAGCTTTCTCACTTCAATCTCGAACTCTGAACTCAAAGCTATCTCTCCTCTCCTTGTCTCTGATATCTCGTCGACCTTTCTCTGCTCTCTGTCTTAGTCTCTCACTATGCTCCTCTCTACTGTTCTCATCGCCAGGGGCGGATCCACATAGGGGCAAGAGGAGTTAATTGACCTCTGCAAGCCCGAAATCCACCATTGGAGGCGAAGATGTTGACCCCTGCAAATTGCCCCTAAACTGCTTGATGAAATGCTCTAGAGGGCACAGCACAGCAGATAGATTACTTTATTTTCATTTTCAACATTTAAGTAAATGTCAAAGACATTACTTAAGTTTACAATGTAAATAAGGAAGTACCCCCCATTTGGATTCAAATAAAAATACTAGAAAATCAAATTCCCACCAAATCAAAATATGAAAAATTGGTTGTAGTGTAAAATACGATTTAGGCTAAAAATGATGGCTCATTAAGTCAATATATACTTCATACTAAAATTCAATAAAATCAAGTTTTCTTATTTGATGTGTAAGGAATAAAAGCCGCCAAAAATTATCTTGAGAAAATTATTATTCTGAAAAATTATTTTTCATACTTTGCCAATATTTTTACGTAAAACAATTTTTCATGTATGATATGAATGCACGAAGGAACCTAAGGTCAATCTAGATAAAAAGCCTTAGATATTAAATCCACAAAGAGTTTTACAAGAATAACCTAACTCTTACGTATTGAATAAATATTTGCTTGAATAAGCTCCCCCTAAGACAGTACTCATAAGGGTCCAAAGTTTGAGAGTTAGAACGCAGATAAAGCCCCGTATCAAAACTATGACGAACCTAAAAAATGACGTTAATGCCCTAAAATGATCATGATTGCGCTAAGATATGCCAGTTCTTATGTCGAATTAAACGAGACTCCTTAGGAGGCGAAGATGATTGCACTAATTTTTTGGTTTATTATCACATTCTTAGAGATATTTCTGGCGTATTGCAATGTGTGTCTATTTTTTGAAGTTGATGCAATTCTCTTTGATAATGAACATGAGTATTTTGTATGGTTTTATCTATTAACTATGAATTAGAGTATTATTGTTTCATTTCAACGGGTCTATTTGTATATAACTTTTTTTAACCTTTTACACGTTGACCCTCGAAATGAAAATTTCTGAATCCGCCACTACTCACCGCCACCTCTCTCTTTGAACCTTCTCTGTGTTTCAAGTGGAAAGGCCCTAATCTAATTGTCAAAAGTTCAAAACATATTTTCAAGAAATATTGCACCTATAAAAAAGATAAGTTTAACAAAGCAAAAAAAACTTGGGAATTGGGAACTGGGAGGGAGGCAGGGACACGTGAAAGAAGAGGAAAGGTAAGATAGGTAGGTGTTGGTCCTTTAAGGAAAATAATATTGTATTTTAATCAAATATGTAAATGAAAAGAAAAGAAAACAATGTAAGTATATATATATATATATATATATGTAATACATACTAGTCTTTCTGCATGCGCTTCCGCTAGTAGAACAGGTTTTTTTTTTTAAATCACGCTCACTATGCGCGACTTATAAAATTTCGTAAATATTTTTTCGCAATTGTATTCATATAGATGTTTGTTTCAACAATTTCATATTTAAATCGAATGCATATGATATATCGTCTTAAAAGTTTTCATTTATCCACCATATTTTTCTAGACGTCCATCTTAATAGTTTAGACGCTATATGAAACTGTCTTGTTTTGGAAAATAGGTTCTCTTTTTTTTTTTTTCTTTTTTTTTTGGAAAACTTGTTCTTACACCACAAGCACAGTACTTTCCATACCAAAAGCACAGTACATTCCTAAAACACCCCATTTCATGCCAATTCCAAAGTCTTCAGCTTCAATTCGTCTGATCCACCATTCCCTCCAAAGAAGAACCTTACAATAAGCATCCACAACACCACCAATACTGTCCAAAGAACCTTCTCTCTACGTTTTGCCTTTGCTAGTGAATTCTCCAACTTATCCCACGATTTTAGCAGGCCCGGAATCGCAACTTTAGACCTTTCACACATTTTCACATCATACCAAATCCAGAAATCACAACCTCCTCTACCCTGCACAAAACCCACTATGTAAATTCATATTTGTAGCTGCTACAATTCAAAATCTAAGATTTTGCATAAAATCCAGTTTTTTACCTTCGCACATAGAGCAAATTGCCTCCAAGGATTCGAAATTGTCCATGAGGTTTGGATTCTCGCACTCTTACCACACCAACACACCGTCGCCTTACGCTCCATTTCTCCTTCGTTTTCTGGGTTAACGAACAGTCGAATAAACCTTTTGGGCAGCTCACTTCTTCAAAATCATAGCTCTCAGCTCTCAGCTATGTCGTTTTAGGATTTAGGTTAAAACTGAGGTTGAGGACGACTTTTGGGGATTTTTGTGAAATTGGGCCTCAATTACTTTTTTTCTTTTTTCTTTTTTGAATTGTCGAAACCCAAAAATACCCTTCAACTGTCATACACGGAATGGTCAAACCGCTAGTGGGGTGGGTCCCACGGGTGTAATAAGTCCATAAATTTACACATTTATGTACTCTTTATACTTAGTTTTTGTAGGAGAATTTGGTTTAAAAGGGACTTATTACTTTATTTTCTCAATTTTCAGCTTTCTGGAGCAAGTAAATGGTTTTCAATGGAAATACGACTTTTTGGTGAGTTTTAGTACAAGACCAGTTGGAGATGGAAGCTAAGATCTTGAAGATGATTGTGGAATTTTTGGAGCGGCCAATGAGAGCAGTCTTTGAAGTTAAGTTAGCATAAGGTGCAATCCCGTCAAAACTGTGCTATTGTGGAAGAATGACTATTTGAAGACTTTCCTAATTTTACCTCAAGGTGTGCGATATATGGCTGAAAAGATAAGACAAAGACCTACAATATACATATTTTTGCCTAATTTTCTTGGAAGAGGAATGACCCCAAACATGCGTGCAAAGTAACTGATTTGTTATCCCAGTCCAAGTAGGAAGATGAGTCAATTACTTACCCATTTTGGATTTATGTTTTAATTATGTTTTTCTTTATTTTTGGGCTGCCGTAAAAGCCCAGCTATGGTAGGAACAGACGTGTGGTGTTCTATTTAAGCATGAGAAACAACTCCTTTGGGAGTTACACACGCAAAGACTATGAGAAATTGGAGACACCGAAAGAGTACCGCAATTGGCTAAGTTTTATTGTTTCTTCCTTATGTTTTTGTTTATGCCAAATTCTATGATTATGTGTAACTAATTTTCTTTTGCTAGGGCATGATGTAGCCCTAGTATGATAATCTAGTTTTCTTATTTTACCTATCTATTGATTGCCATTTGATGTTGGATTCTTAATCACTGTGCTTAATAACTTGGTTGATTATCTTGATGCTTGATCACCATCTAGACTTTTAATTGAGTTAATCAGATGCAAATTAGAGTAAATACCATACTTAATTTGAGGCTCGCTTCTTGTGATTAGGATTTGTAATTCGTCTAGGGTAAATACCATACTCCTAGGATTTACATGCTTGTTGGAGGTTTTCACTAATCTTAATGAGTTTCTATGTGTTGATATTTGACCTAAATACCATGGGCGAATTGCATATATGAATATATGAGTTAACCTAAATATCATAAGTAATTCATTAAAAAGAAAAACTAAGCGGCGACATCAAATGGTTAGTTAATAGGTAGGTGAATAAGAGGCTATATCGAATTACTAGTGGTGAATTCATTGTCCTAGTGCTTTTATCAATTTGAATTTCTCATCCTTGTGTTTCGTGACTTTCTATTTGTTTTGTCTTTTAATTTCGTTGGTAATTAAATCATTCTTTCACAAACCCCTTTTGTGTTTACGTGAGTATGTTACGTGTTTAATTTCTTGTTTATATAATTAGAGTAGTTAAAGTATTTTGTGAAGTAAATTAGGTTAGACTAATTGGAAGTTGAACTCAATCCTCGTGGGAATGACCACTTATTTTCCATACTATATTACGATTGACCTTGTGCACTTGTGAGTATAATTTGTGTTTAGACTAATCTTTATAATCTCCATTTTTCAAGTTGTCTAAAATCAAGGTGCCACATCAACATTAAACAATTGACCGTGTGGTCAACTTAAAGGAAGGATGAAATTTGACAATTTTGAAAACGTAAAGGTGTAAATTGATAAAATTGATACCCTGGGGCCCATATTTAGAACGACCCCAAACTTGCAGGGTGTCTTTTGTCTTTAGCCCTAACTTGTAAGTTATGGGGGTAGAAATAGATTTAAATTAGGCATAAAGTCATTTTTTATCCCTGTAGTTTATCATTTTTATCACTGTGGTCCTTGTAGTTTCAATTTGATCAATTTTGTCCCCGTAGTTTCAATTCTGAGCAATTCAAGGACAATCTCCATTTTTTAGTCAAATTACTCTAATATGGAAGGCATTTCGGTCCAACTTATAGTCCCTCCACAACTACCCCCACAAACACCTAGCAGCCTCTCCCCAACCACCTTCTCCTATTCCCCATCCCCCTCCCCACCCAACCTCTTCCTCCTAACTCAACTCACTCCCTATTCTTGTTCACCCGTTTGATATTTGCTCCTGTGATGGAAGGGTAAAGTTCCCAATTGCCTTGAAAACCACTAACTGGTCAGCAAGTCAACTTTCTTTAGTGTGTGAGCATGTCACTGCTAGTAATAAAAATTCTAATAGACTTCTTAAAAATAGATAACTTGCGCCCCAAGTTACTGATTCCTAAACAAACGATTGTGAATTTGGGTGAGGAATATCTCCCAAGTAAGTTCTTTTCCTGCCTCAGACTAGTGAGGAATTCATAATTTTTCACAGTACAATGTTGGTAGTTCTTGCCATAATAAATAGTAAGGAAGTGAACTGTTTTCAGGCGAAACTGACTTTTATAAAACCCTACAGTAAAAAATAAACTCTAGAAAGACAAAAAGAGGGCTGGACTTCCATTTCTCCCTGGACAGAAGCTTCTGATCCGGGCTGGACTAGGTATGTCTGTGTTGGACTGGACTGTTCCCAACTTCAATTGCTACGCTTCAGCTGTAAATCGATACCAACGTTAGAGTTTGGCAGAGCTTTAATCTATTTCAAATCCTGGAAGACTTTTTGAACAAGCAGAATTGCGGCCTCTTCAGTCTGAAAGAGGCATAAGTGGCTGGACTTGAGAATTACTGAGCTAGAACTGCACTGTGGTACCTGTTCTGCTTGGTCAGGGCTCTCCATAAATTTGTTAAGGTTTTCATATTTGTAAAAACTCAAACTCTGCTTGTTTTAGCTTTTGCTGAACCAAATTTGTAACGAGAGAAATCTCGTTTTGAATGACTTATTCTAAGTCTGAAACTAGAAGTTTTGATTTGTAGCTGACTTCTTTCTTGTAGCTTAATAAGCTTTTGGTTGCTTCAGCTTGTTTGAAGGTTCTTTGAGATCAAGTGATCATTTTGAGTTTTTGTCTTTTGACTGATTTTTTGGTTGTTTGATTGATTGTCTTTTTGCTCTGTTCACCCTATCATATATTTATAGGAAATACTGGAGTAGGATTTCCAATCCTTTTAAAAATGGGCGGCAGATTTTCTGAAAATGATCTTTTATTTTTAAAAATGCAAAGAAAATGGTTTTTATCAATTCTGGCAGATAAGCCCTCCATAGTCAATTCCTAAGGTAGTCACTTCCCTGTATTTTCTGAAAGAAAACCTAACCCTTCTTCTTTAATTCCACCTGCTTTGTAAGAGCTCAAACTGTGATGGTTAGTTTAATTTTCCGTCTGAACAACTCTCTACTTTCTACTTATCTCAAAACACAGTCTGTTTATCTCTTGAAAATGGTGCCTTTCCTTGGAGCAGAATTTTCTCTGAGTATATAAAAGGGATTTTGATCTTCTAATGGCAGAGATTTTTCAGAGATGTCTTTTTCACACCTGCCCCTGTTTAACTCTCTTATCAACTCAGTTGAAAATGTTGACTTTCCAAAGTCTTTCTAGGCAGTCACGTGGGCTTCCTTGAGAACAGATTCCCCAGAAAAAATTTGCTAATTTGTTCCTGGGCTTTTTGAGAGAAATTGTAGGTTTTTGTAGACTTGGCCCAATTCAATTTTTCTTTTATCAATCTGCTTAGTTTGTAACCGCCATTTAATTTGGCGTTTTTTACAATTATGTCTTTTTCGAAAAAGACGTGGGTCTCTGATGTGGATTGGGCTCTTTCTTGACCTGGTAATTGAAGCCCATTTTTTTTGTTCCTTTCTGTTTTATGGCCCTTTCTTTAGGAAGATGGGCTGGTGCTTTTTTAAATTTCTTTTGCCCCAAACAATTCTATAGCCACAACCCAACCACCCCCACTATCACCTTATACCCTCCCTCCACAACCACCTTTTCCCCTCACTATCGCTCTCTCATCAAACTCCAAAACTAATTCCATGCATTGCTTAAAACCTCTCCTCATTGACCCATGATAAAGTAGGGGGCTTGAGACTTGAAAGCATAAGAAAAGCTACAATAAGGGTTGCTTGTGTGGCTAGGGAGTAGTTGTGGAAGGGATGCATGATTGGACCGAAATGCCCCTCCACATTAAAGTAATTAGGCAAAAAATTAGAGATTATCCTTGAATTGCTCGAAATTGAAATTACAGGGACCATAGTGGGAAAAGTGACAAACTACAAGGACTAAAAGTACCACTAAATTATACAGCTTTAAAACTAGTAGAGGTCTCCATTAACATTTTGGAGATGGTCCCTCACAACTCACATGTATCACAATCTTGAGATGGCCCCTCATCTCAATAGTTTCACCTCCCCTATAAATAACCCACAATAACGGTTTTACTCTTCAAATTGACGGTGAAATTTACAAATAATGTGATGGAATGACTGAATAGGAACGAATGAGAGAGTTGGAAAACCAAAATGGCAAAAAAATTAGTTGAATAACAAAAATGAAACTTGAGTATAAGTTCATGAACTATTGCAGTTAAAAATCCATAAATAAATAAATAAAAATAGTATGCATAAAATTTCATTAAAAAATACTTCGCACGTCTTAAACATAAAAAATACCTCTTTAATTCCAAATAAAGATCTAACCCGATCAACCATTACAGAAAAATGGTTTTAAGTATAGGAATATAACTTTTTCACACTGCCAAAAAAGACTCCAATGAAACACAAAGTCGCACACTGGTGGTGACTCTTGGTTGAAGCATTGAAACCGTTTATTAAAGCTCCCGCCTTTTTAACTCCTGAGGGCCCCCCATGCATCAAATATGTGCAGATGTAGCGTTGTATTTCCCTCCTTGACCGTTCCAATTTCAAAAACGTTAAAAATCAAACTCACGGCATGCTTTCTCTGCTCTATCTGCCATTCCATATGAATATATGATTTCTTTGTAAACTCACAGCCACCAGTCAACAAGCAGGCCATGCCTTCACGTTCGCATTCACGTCCAAAGAAAACCATTTCAAAATCTGCTAAGAAACAAATGAAGTGTACCAAAGAATCCATCTACCAGTCTCCACCTATCCTTCATGTCCGAGGTTTCTCTCTCTCTCTCTCTCTCTCTCTCTCTCTCTCTCTCTCTCTCTCTCTCTCTTTATTGGATTCCTATTTGTTATTTGCTTAATTGGAAATTGGCTTCCACATAGTTTGACTTTATTTCTTATTGATCCATCTGTAATTTCCTTTATGTTTTCTTAATTCCATTTTTGTTCTCTCTGTACCATGTTAAACTAATATATATATATATATATATATATATATATACACAGAGAGAGAGAGAGAGAGAGAGAGAGAGAGAGAGAGAGAGAGAGAAATTTATGACTTGAAATTTTGTGATGGCAAAGAATTGAGTGGTTGTGAGACTGCTTCTGTGACTTGTCAAAGCCATTCTGATTATCAATATTCATTAGGAGGAGAAGAAGAAGAGAGACGGAAACTTTCTGCAGATCTTAACCAAATGGCGGATTCTTCAAACGGGAAATTAGAGGAGACACTGAAAGTTCAACCAGATGATGAAGTTAAGGTGGTTGAATCTGTGACGGACATAGCTATTGATGATTATTCTGCGGCTGGAAAGAAAACCCATGACGGTGATGATTCGAGTTCGAGTAGTAGCAGTTCAGATGAAGAGACAGAAGCTGGTGAGAAGAGTGCTAAAGTGGCGGATTCAGGGGAAGTGGAGGAGACGAAAGAAGTTTCCGTAGTGGTTGTTGAGACTGTTGAATCTCTGTCCAACCATTTGGATCAAGGTGTTGTTGATGATTTGGAAGCTGTGAAGGAAGAAGAGGAGAAAGTTTTGGCATCTGTCGATGGGACCAATGAATCTTCTCCGGCCATAACAGATTTGGTGTCAGAGCAGATTGAGGAAAAAACATTGACATATTTGGATGAGAGCAATGGGGTTTCTCTAGCTGAAACAGATTTGGTGTCCAAGGAGGTTGAGGAACCAGCATTGCCTTCTTTGAGTGAGCATGATGAGCCTGCTCCAGTCATAACAGATGTTGAAGAAAAGAGTGAGGTTGTAGATGTGGTGTCAAAGAGAATTGAAGAGACAATTGGAGAGTCATCTAGTGAGAATGTTGTTGATGGATCCTCGAAGCCGTCGCCTGATCAGGTTCCTCCTCCACTTGAATCAGCTGATGCTGGAGAAGAGTATGGGAAGCCTGTGATTCCTGAAAGCACCGGAAATCCGGTAATTAAGTTGATTCAACTGTTTCTTTACATGTTTAACATTTTCTAGCTCACTTGAAATTCTTTTCAATTGAATGATCATCTCTTGGTTTCGTGTGTTGGCAGTCTATTGTATCTGTCACTGGACGCCCCCTGCAACCAACTTCATGGAAGAGTTGCTGTGGACTTTTCGAAGTTCTGCATCGATCCAATCGATAATTCGAGGTAAATTACATCAACATCATAGTCTAATTATCATTACATTAGTTTATGGTGTGAACTCTATTGTGCATAGTGTATGATAAAAGGTCGTTTTATCGATCTGAGTGGGAAGAACAAGATATACTAAATGTGCTCTTCATGAACAACCTCAAACTCACCGAAGACTCCTAACGAAACACTGTC
This sequence comes from Prunus dulcis, assembly GCF_902201215.1. NCBI lineage: Eukaryota > Viridiplantae > Streptophyta > Magnoliopsida > Rosales > Rosaceae > Prunus > Prunus dulcis. The sequence goes on from NC_047652.1 coordinate 16,167,586, forward strand.
CCATCAACTGTTTAAGATTTTGTTTTAGATCTTTTTTTTTTTTGCTGAGAATTCATTCATGTTTTCCTGCTTTCTTTTTTTCTTGAATTATTGGGTGAAAGAATTAACCAAATAAAAGTTTGGAATGTGCTGTCATGTGGTGGCATGTGTTGGCATAAACTCTGTATATTAACATGTTGCTTCAGAAACATGGCTTTACAGCTTGTGGCCTACCATGTTTCGACATTGCATCTCATTTCCTTTTGCACAGTGCTAAACAACATGTTCACCAGTCAATGGGGTCTAGTTCAGTGAAAAAGAATCTTAACTTGCAGATTAGTGGTCTCAAGTTCGAACCCCTATGGCACTGTTGGTAGTGTATGAGAAACCTTCATTCCCTTATAATTTAAACTATCGCTTGTATTAAAAAAAAAAACAACAACATGTTCATCAAAAGTGTAAAGTGTAAGCTAACTAGTTTTTTTTTAATCCAATTTGTGCAGAGACAAAGCAAAGCGTTATGGTGCAGCTGAGAACTAGATATGAAGGTTGCAGAGACTGAGACAGCTACACTTAATTATATAAGCCTTTTCGGCGATTTGGAGCTTCACATTCGTTTAGCTTAGGAGCGGAAGATTGAGATTGGGTTATGCGTGATTGTGTGTGGAGTGAATTTCGTTAGTGGTTCTTTAATTATATTTTCCGTATTTATATAGAGGAAAAAAAAAAGAAAAAAAAACCGTTCTTTGATATTCCTACAGTGATTTGTATTGTATTTATTGAGGATTTTGCTCTGTTCTTCTGTTTTTTTGGGTAAATATTGAACGGAAAAGTTTGTTACCAAAATGTATATCATCTATTTGTTTATCATACCTTAAATGGTAAAAAGAGTCATCCTCGCTAAGCAATTATCAAAACGTGCATAATACGCGACCGTGTTCCATGCACATCAACGACTAACAATCATTCACATAGCAATGATAGAATGATAGATTGTATAAATCATCAAAATAAAAAGTAAGGACCAGGCGAAAGATGTTAAAAAAAATTGGAAAGGGTGTATTAATTTGACAATATATCTCTCACAAATGAGTATATGACAAAGTGAAGTCAACCTAAAATTGTACAAGATTTTAACTTCTGTTATCAAAATCCAAAAGGGATATCTTAACCCGTCTGTAATTATCCAAGCTACAATTTTGATAACTTCACATGTAACTCCAAATCCCAACGTCCTTGAGAAAAACTCCAAATCTCAACCAGGGGAGAGTCTTTATGCACATATGCAACATACTCTGATTCCAAGTACAACCAAGATCATAACACGTAACACTAAAACCAAGTTTCTTAACGAACTGCCGGAAAGAGCAGGATATTGTGGCAATAAAACAGACAACGACTGGATTATCGGATAAGATCGATATACATTTCATTAGCAATGGGGATGATTGCTTAACAAGTTAACGTGGATTGTACCTAAACGGAGGATCAACTTCTCAAAGAAACCCAAGTGAGTTTGAGCCTCCACAAATTGCACCATAAAGCAGCTAAACTGGTTGAACAAATATGGTTTAATGAATGTTTCCCTGCCGACAGATACACTTCGGCTTCTATGTAAAAATGGTGTTCTACAGTTAACCGAATTGAGGACTTGTCTTATTGAGAGTCCCAGCACCACACTAAGTGGGCAAAAAATAAACAAAAATGAAAAGTGGGGCGCAACAAGGCACTAAATTAGAAACAACCGGTGACCAAGGCTATAATCACTGATGGGTTACCAGCTTGGCTCTGATTACAGAACAATTTTTTATCAAAACCTACTAAATAGCATTTTAAGGAAAGCACCAACAAGGCAATTGGACAATCTTAGTAAAAGTGATGCGAGATATCAAAAGCGATTAAACAGAATTAGAATATAAGTGCTACAAGTACAACATCAAATAATAAGCAAAAAATCTTGATACTGCATTTGTGATATTCAAGCAATTCAAAATACAGTATAGACGATAGTGGAAGTATATTAAATCTGCAAAACTATATATATGAAGTTTTTTTCCAACCAAGCAAGTAAAAGCTAAACAGCAAAGCATCCCAAAATGATTGAGATAACATGACAACCATAGGCTCATAATAAAAAAAACCAAAAAGCCAACAAAAAAAGCATTTCTAACAAAATTGTAACATGCTCTTAATCAATAAACCCCTAACCTCTAGCTTTAAACCTGCCCGGATTTTTTCTCTATAGCCGCATCGCAATCCAATCACCTAGGCCTTAGATACAACACATAGACGGCAGCAGCTGCCACGGCAACAATGGCTCCAGTAGACCCTGCAACAACTGGCAAGCTCAATCCCTTTGGACCCGTCTCTCCTCCTTCCAAAATCTCCTTCATTTCATCCACAGTCCCATTAATGGCCCCAACAGTCCTCTCCCTCAATCCATTAATAACCTTGTTAGCCTCCACCACATCCTTCTGCAATTGTCCCATCTTCAGTTCCACGGCTCTGCACTTGTCCTCCGATTCCCTCAATGCCGCCTCGACATCGAGAGTCTCCTTCATTTTCTTCCCCAATTCAACAACGTTCTTGGTGATCACCGACTCCAATTCCTCAATTTTCTTCTTGAACAAACTAAGCTCATTCTCTTTCTCATCAAGTCTCTCCCTCATCTCCTCCTCAACCCTAATTCTCTTGCTCTTCTCCTCAGTTTCCTTCACTTCCAAAACCCCAATCTTCCTCTCCAATTCCCTAACCCACTTCTCGCTCTCAGCTTTGGCCTTCTTCAGGCTCTCAAGCTCTTTCTCCAATCTATCAATTTTCGCTCCTTTCTCTCCCAAAACACGCTTCAGCTCCGCAACTTCGCTATTCGCCTCCTCCACTTCGGCCATCGCCGAGATCAGGTCTTGTTGGAGCCTCGATACCTCAGTCTCAAGCTCCATCGCTCTATTCGCAACCGATTCCAGAACATTTTTTCCCTCGTCGTTCCGTTCGATCTCCAACTCCATCTCCCGGAGCTTCTCCTTCGTGTCCTTCTCGCCTCTCTTCAACTTCTCGATCTCCGTCGTCAGTTCCTTGATTTTCTCATTGCTTTCTTTGTTCTCGCGCTCCAACTGCAGCTTCTCCCGCTCCAAACCCTCGATCTTCCGGCCCATTTCCGCCGTCTGATCGGCATCGTAGAAGGCCTCAGTATCGTCGACGATTTCAACCGTCTTCTCGTCTGCCATGTCTAAACCTACATGCGCACGCGCACACACAAGACCAGAAGCCAATCAGAACCAGAAAATCGAAAATGCAAAATGCAAATTTCAAAATCGCATAAATAAGTTTCATCTATCAATTTTCTTGCAGTTTCAAACGAAAACGAGAATAATAGGACTTCAATTCTTCAAAGAAATAGAAATAGTATGAGAGAAAACCAAACCCGAAAGCAATCAGCAATGGTGCTTCTACTGATGAGGTGATCTGCGTGGGACGAGAGTGTTCCGAGTAAACAGGGCCAGATGAGAGTGACGAGCCTTTAGGGTTTCTACTTCTTACAAATTTTCATTACCCTTCTCCGTCTTCTTTTTCCCTAGAATTACAGCAGGCATCGAATCTAATCAGTGATGAGGAACGGACGGCTGAGAGTCGTCGATGGTGCGGTGCACGTGCTAAAAGTTGTGGGACCCGTCCCTTTCTGATTTTGCTGATGATTTGAACCACTTGGCGGGTGGTGGACAAGTGGATTTTGATTGTTGGGCTGGATTTGAAACAACATCTAGCCCAAACTTGTCTCTGGATACTCATCTTCAATCTTTCGAATTTGTAATATTCTTTCAGGAGACTTTAGAAAATGTCAAAGGAAAGAGAAAATATTAAAAAGAAGTTAAAATGGACAAAATTACTCTTATTTATTTTTAAATTTTTTAAGTAATTCTTTATATTTGCATGTCTTTTATTTAAAAGTTGAGAAGTCTTTTTGACTTTTTTGAAAAAATTTTGACTTTTTCCAAAAGTGAAAGTTTTTGTGTGGATAAAACCTAAATTTACTTATTCTTTTTGGGCACCCAATAAATATTTACAAAATCTCAACCCTACCCTTCATTTGAAACTCTTGAATAAAATAAAAAAAACCCTTCATTTGAAAATTATTTAACAAAGTTGGAACAATTGCAATGATTGGCCGCACAATCACCATGGCGACCAGCGAGGTCACTCACTCACCTTCTTTCTTCCTCCATTTTTCTTTTTATTTTTTAATTTTGTACCTAGAGTTTTCAATTCTTTCAAAGATATTTTATTATTTAGAGTTTTAAAATTTGAGACATTCTAGATAATATGTTGCCTGCATCGCTTATGCGTGTGCGTGTGTAATTCCTAATTGTTGATGAGAAGTTTGGTGAGGTGCACCTATCGTTAATGGTCAAAACTCGTCACGTAAGCTACTAACCTTAACAAAATTCTTTCATAGAATCTCTATCCAACAAATGAGGGCCTATCTTTTAAGCCATTAGATGTAGGGGGAGAGGCCCATTGTGCAGTCTAATTATTGTCGGCAGCAAAAACACCCCACCCAAGCCCCAATCTCATGTCATTCTTGGCCAAGCCCCAAGCAAAACGGAATGAAACATAAAGCACGGAGGAGGCAGGGAGATGATAGATGAAACATAAGAGAATGGGCAACGTCTGCAGTATTTTATTTGGTCGCTTTAACTTTAAAAAAAAAAAAAAAAAAAAAATTCGAAATTCCAAGTTTGACAGCCTTTTTTTCAGTTTTTGTTTGCATGATATAGCGAGCAAGCACCTTAACAAATACCATGAATGTTCCATGAGGGAGGACCACACCTGCCATTGGCGATGCGATCCATGGGCAGAGTGCTTTTCTTTCAGACAAGGCCACTTTTCCTTTGTTTCTTCTTCTTATCTATTTCTTAAATTCATCAGTCTTGAGTGCAACTCTACTCAACCAACATGCACATTAACAGTCCACACATGCATGCACCCGTTGGACACAGTGGTTTCCAACTACCCATAAACTTTTGCCTCCCAAGTGGTGCAGTGCAATGCCTTTATGGTCGTCTCAACTTTTTTTCAAATTAGCGGTATTTCTCTTATCAATATTGAAAGGCGTCTCAAGTTTAAAATCTAAGACCTAGATCTTAAGTCTTGAACGACTATATTTAATTTTGACGGTGCCCGTAATTTAATTGGAGTAGTCTAATCAATTGTAATAGTTTATTAACTTAGTTTAATTGAACACTTCAAATGTGACCTAATCACGGATTGAGTTGTGCTATTTCAATTAAATTTGATAAATATCATGATCGTTGTTTGATTAACTTATAAATGTTAGAATTGAACCACAATCAACATATATTGTGTTTTAAGACTCATATGAACTGGTTTGAATTCAACTCTAATTATATTCAAGGCAAACCACCAAACGAGAGTGGGGCATGAAGAGTAGAAGGGTTTATGATTAGATATATTATGTTGGGTGAGATCGATTTAACTGACGACCTATTTTAGTTCTAAAGCCCTCTTGGGCTAGTTCTGGGGACAAGATCAGGTATAGAGAAGAAGTAACGGTTTGATTTGATTTGATCATATGTTGCCAATAACCAAATGTCAAAAAGGGGAAATCCAGTTAGGTACTTTGACTAAACAAAGTATCATTAGACTTGCCAACTCGAAGTCAAACATTGGAAGGTTGCACAAAGCCACGAGCGACGACATCACCAAGTGTGTCAAAACAAAACACGGCTCAACATCGTGGGTGACCAAAATAATCTTATCATGCATGATTCAAATTAGGCTTAAAAAGAAAAACGTCAAAATAAATCAAAACCACTTAATTAATTGATGTTATTAATGCATACAATGTGCCTATCATCGGTTGGGTTTTCTCAATTAAAAATTTCTTCCGTTTTTCCTTTATCATCGGTTATATACAATGTACAAATCTCTTTCATCATGTCACGTAACATGTAATAAGTGAAATAAAGTCGTAATAGTTTCAAACCCGTGGAGAGAATAAATTAAAAATTACGCATCAGTTATCCATTTATCTCCACATGGTTACCTTTTCTCTTTCTACTTTAGCGCATATGTAATGTGACATGAAAAAGCCTTCAACCTAGATATATTATTATTGCTTAAAATTTATATTCTTGTCTTGTTTTCCAATTGACATATTAAACTTTTTAAAGGGGTAATTAAGTCAAAATACCAATTAATTAAAAGCTACTTTTAGCCCTCATTAATAATGTTTCCGTATAAGATGCCAAAACCAGTACAGCATTAACGTTTAGTCACTGAGAGTAGCTCACTAACCACATGCTAAACCACCTCAATCTTTTTCATAAGACACTAACCATTAGTTTCCTAAGTATAATTAAACAATCCAAATAAAACAAGAGAGATCAGACACCACCAGATGCAGCAAAACTATCATTATCTAATCACAACTCCTAGCCTCTCAGATAATCAGATTTCTGAGCCTGCAGTGCCATGAAGTTCCTGCAATATGCAGATGATCCAGACATCGCTTAATAGAAGGAGACTATATATATATATATATGGGAAATAAAATTCATACATCGATGTATTAAAAAGGCATTATATCATTTCTTTAGTACTAGAGAACTTGATCTTTTCCTATCCATTAGTTCATTACAAAAATATGAAAAAATTAACATTATAAGGAGGAAAAATAAAGAAGAAGGAAAAAAAAAAAGCTACCCACTACTACCCAACAAAGAAAATTGAAAAAGAAAAAAAAGAGAGGACAAAAAAGAAGAAGAGATTTCATTGGTCTGTCATGGAACCATAATAAGAACCTTCCAAACTCCCAATCAGCAAGAGGCCATAATTAATCAATCAATCAATCAACCTCCAAACTTCCTCTTCTCCTTCTCCAAGCCTTCAACAAAGCTTGCAAGAGCTTTCATGGCTTTGAGCTGACCCTGCAAGGCCATTATGTACCCAGCAGTCTCTTCAAACAGCTTGTCAACTCCAAGTGACTCCCCACCTGGCACAATCCGCTGCAATGCCTCAATCTTCTTCTCCACCTCCTTGTCACCATCTTCTTCACCACCATTCTTTACATCACTGGGCTGATTAGTCTTCATGCACTCTTCCCTTCTCTGTTTTCGGGCTCTTCGTTGAGCAGACTCTGCTCTCAGTTGGTTAAAGCTGGATAAAGATTCATGCACTGCATTACCCATGTGAGATTTTTGCTGGGTTTTTCTTTGCTTTCTCTTGAATGTAGATTTGGAAACTTGGGTTTGAGTTTGAGCTTCCTCCATGAGTTTGAGGGGAGGAAGAACAAAGGAGGAAGTTGTTTGTGTGAGTCTGTGAGGGGCAGACAGACAGACAGGGAGAGAGAGAGAGAGAGAGAGAAAGGCAAAGGTGGGTTATGACTTTCTTTGTGAACTGAAGAGAGGAAGGAGGTGTGTATGAGGTTGGCGTTAAATTATTGTTGAGCTCCAGAAATGTCAATGCCAACGAAGCTTTGGCCCACTAGTTTTGGCTTCCCAATCCCTTGTTTTGGATTTGGACTCTAGTGCTTTTCTTCACCTCTCTAATCAAGCGCGTTGTCCTGTTCATTAAGGTTTCGACACAAATGCCGTGTAATCTATTCCATTCTAATTTACATCATAAATAAATCATTTGACTAGCAGTGGCAGATATATGAATTTTTCTCGATCGAATAAGGTAAAGAAGTTCTTACACATTTTTCAAAAGAATAAAATTCATAATAAACTAATAGTTGATTGCTTCTTTTTAACAGGCATTATACTCTGTTCTCCACTCTTACCTTAATTACTTGATCCTAACGCTAGCCTAGTAATTGAACAAAACCAATGGAGAATAATTTGTTGAGTGCGGGCAACAACTCCCTCTCATCCCTGTTTAGGTTCACTTATGTTGACTAGTACGATACATGATAATTTCGTAATTGTCATGATTAATACGTTGACCAGTGTGATATATGATAATTTCTTAATTGTCACGATTAAATTAGGTCTAAAATAAAATCGAATAAGATACTACCACATCATTTGTGATCTTCTGTTGTATATGAACAAATAAACATTGTTAATACCAATTAAAACCTAAATTTACTTCATAATAACGAGAGAAAAACATATGGGGAAGGAAGAGGCGAACGCGCGGGAGGAGGGGTGGGAGGAGACTCTCCACGGGATCAGGTGTGGATAGGTTCATGTGAAATTACAGTATGGACTAGAGAGCAATGTCAATGGGCTCCACAGTAGAAAACAAAGGGAAAGAGAGAGCACATGCGATCACATGATTTTCTTGAACCTAACACCACCCATGTGCCTCAGTGCCTCCCTCTCTCCCTCTCTCCCTCTCTCCATTCCTTCCTGTGATCTACATTACTGGCTTGGCATGGTTGCCAAGTGGCACTCCCACCGGGACCCACCTAGAGCCCCACAAAAAAAAATTCTCATATTTTAAAAAATTTATTTTTTAATTTATTTATAAATATTTAGTCTATAAATAATAAATCGGAGGTTGTAAATAATATTATTATGGGGAAGGAGTGGTGGTGTTTCCAAGGAGGAAACCAGCGGGTGGTTTTGGTCATTGGGATTGTGTTAGAGATTTGGTGTGTTGGGCATATGGGGCTCCATGGGATCAGAGCCACCCACCCAAAGCCAAACCCAAGTTCCCTTTCCCTTCTTCTCTTGTTGCTGTCAGATTCACACACTACATTACATTTATACATATTATTATTTTATACATTATTTATTATTATTCTAAATAAATATAATTAATTAATTAACATTTCTTGGATCACAATCGCATTCAGAAAAGAATCAGATCCTTCCCTCCCACCACCTTCTTCTTTCTTCCTCTTGGAGTTCTCTTCTACTTGCAATTCCTTTTCTTTTCTCTTTCCTTCTTTTTTGTGATCCGTACTCAAGTCAAGTACAAGGTTTTATAGGTCTGGTTGGGTGACCTAATGCAACTGGATTAGTACATTTTACTATTCATCAAACTAATCTAAAGACACTTAATCATTATTAAATCATTTTCGAAATGCTGATTGCGATTCTAATAGGGTTGATGATTCGATCGTTCACGTGCGTGTAAATAATTGGCGATCTTAACAAGGGTTGTGCTAAGGACAATCAGACGTTGGTGCAAGTAAATCCTACTCGTCTCAACAATATTAATCTAGGAGACACAAACTTCTTAGGATTGAAATGATAATTGAAACCACTGATTCTTAATGAGAAGTGCATGTGGTGAAGGAGGAGATGGTCCAGCTCATGGGGCTCATGGGGACAAAGCATACGTGCAAAGAGGGGTCCATGACTCCCAATATGGACAGAAAAGTAGGGTGAAGGAATTGAATAATGATGGCATGGAACTATGCGCACCCATCATAATAATTATAATCACAAGAGGAGAGAAGAGGAGAGAATTCATCATGCATGTGTAATGTACTGATGATGTGGGTGCATTTGTGTTTGAGTCAGAAACTGTGCTTTGCCTTCCCCTTCTTGCCTTGCCTTGCCTTGCCTTGTAGTTTGTTGCTGGATGGCCGTGGCTGCCAACTCATTTACTTCCCTACCTTTTTTCTATCACCAACTGTACGTATCTGTTTTTAGTGATCTTTCAACTTGGGCCTGATGCTTAGAGCATGCCTAGTCGTGAGACAGAAGGGTTACAGGTTAGATGTCATTTTGGCCTTTCAGAATGATAGCATGCATCAACTTTAGTCTTTTATAATTTTAAGTCATTTAGCAGTGAAGGGTTATTTCACCTGCATTAGACATGATCTGATGGTCCAAAAGAACTTAGCTCTAGTGGGCTCGTGTAAGGGTGAGCACAGTTCAGTTCAATTTTGGTTCATATGGTTCAATTCGACATATCTAATTTGATTCGGTTCATATCTTTAATTGGAAACAGAATCACTCAACGTTACTAGTTTAGTTTGATTCAAGTTTAAAAAGGTAAGAACAACAAACCCAGCGAGATCGGAGCAGTCCAATTCAATTTTTGGGCTGTTTGACTTTTTTATAAAAATTCAAACCAAACCGTCGGTTCGGTACAATTCAGGCATTGTTTTTCAATTTTTTTTTTTTTCGTCCTTCCCTTGTTGCTTGAATTCCATTACTACCCTTAACATTCATTTTCTTAGACGAGTTTTAGTTACCCAAGTGCTACAATAAAAGGTAATCCTGTATGGTTGTAAGTTGTAACTTCTGCGTACATATAGGTTTTTGTGTAATCAAGGCTGATCCTTAGGAGGCTCGAAGTAACAGAGTTGTATAAGGCCATTATATTAAAAATTACTTGTGCAATTGTTGCAATCAGCGGTAAACCGTGCTTTGCATTCAAGTTATGTTTAATGTTCATATGAACTCCACACGCAGGTAAGGGACCGAGAGTTTCGTTTTTTGAATTTGATTGTATAATTTTGCTTACATATAGTTTCTTGAAGCAAGATAAATGTACTCGTATCTAACATAACCCCAGAAAGCGGGCTCTTTAAAGGAAAGCACCGACTGCCTCAATTCATCACAACCACCTTGGAGTGCTTATATCCATCCTCCCCTCGATGGAGCCCTTCCTGCCATGCATGAACTGTGCTCCATCTTCCTCCTCTGCCTCTGTATAAACTACTTCATTATGCATCATTACCATGACCCAACTCGTTGAATGCTCACCTAATACATCCTTTGCATGCCGAATTGAACAGTTCCAACCTTGCGGTGGGCTGCCGCAGTGGCAGCCGCAGCGCCAATCCCACCATATGGGGCCTTCGTCTGCAAGTAGTTTGTGTCAACAGCAATTCTGTCATCATGTTCCACCTTACTGACTCCCACCCGAGTCATAAAAAATGGGTTGGAGTCGATGCTAATAGCTACATCCGGTGCTACATTCGCTGCCATGCCACACTGTGCAGCTTGCTTGGCTTGTGAAGACATGTCCCTCTCGACTTCCACTACAGACCTTTCTTGATTTCCAGCACCGGGTTTGCGATAACAATAAGCATGAGGGACAGCCTGAGGAGGAAGTACTGAACTTCTAACTAGTGTCCTTCGATCATAGGTATCTTTCATCATGTTTCCATTCTCATATTGTGCAACAGGTCCAACAACTCTTCCTGGTTTGGCTGCATAAGTAACCAAAATCCAGTTAAAACTAAATGGAAAAACAAGAAGCAAATGGATAGCTACAAATTCTTAAAAGTTATTGAGCGTACCCAAAGAAATTCTTTGTGGTGTTTGCATGGTTCTTGATAGATTTACATGAATTCCTTCATTGTCCCTTGAATTCTTGTATGCCTCTTCAGCATTTTTCTGATCTTTCAAGAATGCATAATTTTGTTGCTCTTTGGGAGGGACCGTATTTGAATGTACAATCGTGGACCTGTAAAGATTTAATGCATTTGAAATTATCATCTTAATCATTGACAATCTAATAAAAATCATACATGCAGCTTTCCTGGACATGGAAGAACAGTACAGGTCATAAGCGGAAGACATCCTAGCACTGTAAAAATGGGCAGAGGGATGAGCTCGACTAAATAGGGATCCCTGGCCAAACCTAACAAGGAGATGTCCCTCAAATAGGGATTGTTTGATATTAAAGGTCAGGCAGTAGCAGGACATTCCATAATGGAGCCCTTAGACAACAACTAACTTGCCTAATTTGCACTATCACCGTGATTACAATGTACCAGTACTTTGCATACACTGTTTTGATAGAAGCTTGTCAATATGTGAACAAATAAACATAAGGAACTATAGTTTACCTCGGAAGAGACACATGCTTTCGTTCAAGTGGAATAACCGGACCACTTTTACCACCATTTTCCTCAAGATGTGCAAACTGCTTTCTGAATTGATCAACAGCACTGTGTACAAATACACACAAACAGTCAGGGGAAAGATAGCAGCATAAAGGACCTTAATCAATCTATGCAACAATATTTGAATGTTAAAAGCAACTATGGCTGGTTGAACCTTGGATAGAGGAAATTAGTTCTCTCAGTTCCGTTTATGTAGTCTTTTAGCAATTGAGGATGGTACTCCAATATCTCCCGAAAAATTAGCTCCCGTATGTCCTCCTTTGTGACCCTTCGCCTTTCAAATTCAAACTCCATCTTTGTAATTGGCTGGCACGAAGGTTCTCTCTCAATTCTTGACAATCCTTTAAAGTAAGGATCAGCAAGTGCCTGGTAAAAACACAAAAGGCCAAATTCAACACATTTACTATCAAGCGACTAAATATCCACACTAGCTAGATTCATCACATATGATGCTTTCATTCCAGCAAATGGCTGGATATATGCATTGGCACACATATGGCATAATGCTAAGAAAGTAGATAGTCTATTACGGCATGACAAACCTCTTCGGCAGTTGGTCGGTCCTTTGGATCGAAGGCAAGCAATCTTTCCAAAAGTCGTAGTGCTAAAGGATCAGCATTCAGAAATTTTTGTGCTAATGACACAGGTTGCTTTTTCCTCATACTAGTTAAGTATCTCCTTGCCTTTTCATTTCGAACCTGCACTCAAATAAAGTAGTGGGTTGTGATTATGAGGACACAAACTTAAATACTTAATTAAAATAAAATAGAAAGAGCACCAGAATGCATTGCATCAGAAAATACGGCTCTTCCTACCCGAGATATGGTATCTAATGATGGTGTCCCAAGCAGATCAGTCATCAAATCCAGCTGGTGAACAACATTCTTTCCAGGAAAAAGTGGCTTCCCTGTTAATACCTCAGCGAAGATGCAGCCTATACTCCATATATCAATCGCAGGTGTATACTGCATTCAAATGAAATCAAAATTTAGTAGGTAGAGAAGAAAAAATACTTTTACTCAAGCACTAGAATCAAATTAGAAAGTTAATTACAAGAACAATAGACATGCCAAAACCTTGTAATATAAAACATAATATTGCCATAGTAAGTTATCGGTTTCCATTGAGGAAATAAGAGTATGTGCCATCTCTCCTCAACACCAGACAATAATATTACTTAATGTCACCATATCACATTGGCTATCCCCATGGAAAATACATGCTGCAATTTCGAAAATGCAACTGAAATAAATAGAGTGGAAGGGGATATCTGTTGCATTTAGATGCACTAATCTTAGGCGAATGATAACATGGATTGACCGCTGAATTACTAAATTCAGATCAAATTACTCGTAAAACCTTGCCTTATTTAAGCTGTAATGAATTTTAAAATGTTTAAGAAACTCTATGTGAAGCTCTACCTTAGAGAAAAAGGATCCGCAAAGTTCTGGAGCTCTATACCATCTAGTTGCAACATAGTCCTGCAAATGTCCCATTAAAGGTGCAGAAGTATTAGTACTATTTTAAGATGTTGGAAAACATCCTCAAATTCTATGTGAAATAACTCTAGGATAGATAAACAAACAACATCACAGATTGAGTACCGTCCAAAATATTGTCGTGGGTGTATCATTGAATGCAACTCTTGCTAACCCAAAATCACAGATTTTTAGTTTACAATTTGCATTTGCCAATATGTTCTTCGGTTTTAAATCTCGATGGTAGACATTTGCTGCAGCCAATTAGGTAAGTATCAGATACGTTCACACATTCAGTGGGAAAAAAGATATGAAATAAAGGGGTGAGGGGGACGGGAAAGATTGAGAGATACCCAAACACAAGAGTACAATCAAAAGGAAAAAAATACAGAACACACCCAATCAGCCACTAGAAATACGATAGACCACAAGAACCTAAGTGCACACATATGCACAAATAAGGGTCCTTATGGCAGGCAGTAAACCTAGCATGGTTTTGAATTATTATTTTGTCCCAAGTATAAACGTACACAGGTAGGGCAGCAAAGAAATTAGAGAGAAGGATGTACCGGTGTGAATATACTTCAATGCACGAAGCAGCTGGTAAAGAAAGAACTGATAGTGCTCACGTGTCAGGTCATCATTGGCTTTGATAACTTGATGAAGATCTGACTCCATGAGCTCAAAAACAACATAGATATCTTTAAAGTCTCTTCTAGAAGGCGGTAGCATAATGTGTTTAATTTCAACAATGTCGGGATGTCGTAGTAGTCTGAGAAGCTTTATCTCACGAAGAATACGAGCGGCATCAGATATATGCTCAAAAATGTCATGTATTTTTTTTATTGCCACTTTTTCACCCGTATGTGTGTCTATTGCTGAGCAAACAACACCATAGCTTCCTTTTCCAATAACTTCCTGAATTTTGTATCGATTGGCATCACCATAATCAGAGAAGAAGTCCATCTCAGTTTGATTCTGTTGCATTGAATCCCATTCAGATTAGAATACAGTATAAATCATGCACAGAGATACTCAAATAGATACAATCATGAAGTATGATGCTATCACAACACACATCAAGAAATGCTGACTAACAAAAGATAAATATGATCAAAGAGTACAACAAATAATTTTCAATGACAATGAGCACAGGAGTTTTATGTATTAATATACAAAAAAGTATGTGCACAAAAACATCAGACCGAAAAACAAAGGTACAAGAATACTACAGACATATTTGATATATATAATGTGTCATAAGATACCATGCAACCAACACAATTAATACATATACCAAATTCTTACATTGCATGGGATCAATTCCGAAAAGGCTACCCTTTGTGTACCCAACCTATATATTTGTTCTTATATGTTGCACCTTCCAGATTATATCATAATTTCAGTAACCATGACGAACATTTTATCCCCCTTGTGATTTCTAAGTATTTTCTAATCAGAAACTTTAGGAACAACATTTAAAAGTCCTAGACATCAACTCCAAACAAATATAAAAAATGAAAAACAGAAAGCGCACAACAAATACCTCAAATTCCTACAACTATTCCAGCAGTTTCAGAAGTTGATGACGGGCAACGAAATTTGAAAACAATACAAAAAAATTGATCCAGAAAAACAAGATAATTGAAAGGATCGGTCTGAGAGAAATATCATTTTAGTAGAGAGGAATCTACGCCTGAGATAGAAAGAAGAAAGAGGGCCATGAAATTGGCACATAATGATCTCAAACGAGAAGCATAAGCATTAAATTCATTGGATGGAATTCCAGAATAAGAATGAAAAGTCATCTTTCAGGAAAATTCCCATTAACTTATGCCGTTATCCATTATGACTGTTATATTAAACAAGAACTGAATCTAATTGCAGTTAATCATAGATGGGAAAAACCAAAACCATTATTATCAGCTAACATATGTCCCACTCCATCATCAGTCGAAAAAGCTCCATTTCAAAGCTCAATTTGCACAAAGATCTCAACTTTCACGATAAAGAATAAAAATACAAATTTTATGCAAATATTTATTAAAAAATTCACAATATAATGAATCATATCACAATTCGTTACTTGCAACACAATTGCACATAGAAAACGTTAGTTACACAGTTGCACATAAATAAAAAAATTGAAACTAAGGGCAATTATTTTCACACAATTTCTGAAAGTCTATCACAAATTAAAAAACTGGAAAATTCAAGAAAAGGCACCTTCTTCAAGTGATCCTGCTGCATTTTTGTGTCAAACCCAGAACTCAAAATCTCGAAAAACTGAGCTAAAAAACTCTTATCCAGCTGAGATCAAGCACAAACAGAAAAAACCCAGGTCTCAAATTCCACAAAGACTCAGCCACATTTGCCCCACCTTCCTCTGCTCCTTATCACAAGCCCACAATCCCACCTTATTCTCAATCCCAACTTCACCCAGCATAGAACCCACACAACCAAATCCTTCATGCACTCCTCGAATTCCGATTCCAATTCCAAAACCTCACGCGCTGAACAAAAGCAATTAGGCAGCCCACCAACTACCACCATAAAGCATCCAACACACAAAGCTTTAACATTTTCCAATATAGATACAACACCCACAAATTAAATAACTCCCAATTGCTATTTAACTTGGTGTTGAAGGACAACAAGAAGAAAAAAGAAGAAAAGGCACCAGTGAGAGAGCCACAGAGTTTGCGTTCTGCAAGATCTGATAACACCGACAAAAGGTTGGAGATGACCCACAGAGAAATATAGAGCGAAGAGAGAGAGAGCTGTGAAGAATAAATCTAGTGGATGCAAGTAGATGGAGTGGTATGCTATCGTAATCGTATTGTAGAAACGTAGGGATACGGAAAAGGATATTAATAATGGAGATATACAGAGAGATAGCTAGCTACAGCCTACAGAGGCGGTGAGATGAAAATTCGAGGAAATGTAGGGGTTGTTTCGGATATTGTGGGTTTTTAAGTGAGGTGGCAGATTAGCAGATTCTTGTATGGAGATTCCATATTCTAATTGAAGAAGGATTTGCAAACTAAATTGCATTTTTGCCCTGCTTAATCAGATTTTTTGCTGATTCAGAAGTCACAAAGTTTGGTAGGTGAGGTGTGGTGTACACGTGGTGGGTTTTAAGTGGTGGGCTGGAGGTTGGTGGGGGCAATGTGGGAGGTCTACAAGGTGCCACGTGGATAAGTGGTTTTGGTTAAAATTTACGATTAACATCAAGAGACTCCCTAAAAGTTTAGGGTCCTTCTCAATATGGGCCCTCAAGTTTCAATTTCATTAATTTACACTCCATGATTTCAAATTTGACCAACTTAAGCCTTATGTTAAATAAACCGTTTGGTCAGATATTAACTGATGACGTGTCCAATGTAGAACCCACCAATTCCTTAACGTCATCAGTTTAAATTCTCAATATGGACACGTCATTAGTTAACGTCTGACCAAACTGTCAACTTAACAGAATATTTAAATTAGTCAGATTTGAAATCATGGGGCGTAATTGATGAAATTGAAACTCGGAGGCCCATATTGAGAATGACCCCAAACCTTCAAAGAGTCTCTTGATGTTAATCTTAAATTTTAAATTTTTTTTTTTTAAAAAAAAACCTCTTGCAGGCACTGAAACTCGTGCGAAGAGGCTAGTGATCACATTAATCATATAAATATTATCTATTTATCAAATTTCAACAAGGCTTATTTACTGTAGTACCTCTGAAATTATGGTCAAATCTCACTTCACCCCTTGAAAATTAAAATAACCAAGAATGCCCTCCTTGACCAAGGTTTGGTGGTTCAATTTGCCCCTCACCGTTAACTCTGTCAAAAATTCTGTTAAAAACGCTGACATGGCATGAATAGGACCTATTCTTTTGCTGAAATATATGCCACATGGGAAAAAATAATAATTTTAAAAAAAATTTAACAAATAGGAAAAAAAATTTAGAAAATTACTTTTTTCTCTCCTCTCTCTCTGTCTGTACCCGACCCCTCCCCTCGCCCAAACAACTACCCATCACGACACACCCCCACCCCCGCCCTCACAGAATCACCCACAGCCTACGGCGGCCTTTTCTCCAACCGCGTCTCCTTCTCAAACCCCAAATACGCCCCCACCGCCCTCTAATCTCAACCATTCGATCTCTCCAAATGGGACCCATACCTCCCCCAATCCTCACCGTCCACTTCATCATCCAACCCTGCCAACAGGACACTCCTCTCATTTCTCTCCCTCATTGCGCAAGATCCAGAACCACTAGGATCCGTCAGTCATCTCGAAGCTCTGAAAGCTTCGCCAGGTTACGCCCGAGCTCGTCGCTGAGGTGCTCAAGGTCCAAAACGACCTTGTCACTTGGTATGGGTTATGGGTATTTTCTGTTTGATTTGGAAGGAGATTCAATTTCTTTTTAATTTGAGACTTGGAAATACCTATTGAAAATGCAAGATGCGAGTGGTTTAATTTGATTCTATACTTGCAATTGGATTTGGGAGCATCCCCAAAAGTTTTGAAATTTAAATGAAGACATTTCTATGTAGGTTGTCAGGACGTTATAACCCAAATTTGATTTTTCTGAAACTGAGGTGGGTTTATTGGTAAGGGTTGGTATGTCGTGGTGGGGGGGAGGAGGGGAAGGCGGAGGGGAGAGAGTGAAGAGAGAGAAAAACAAAATTATAAATTTTTTAAAGAATAAAATATTTTATTTTATTTTTTTGACATGTGGCATACATTTCAACAAAAAGATAGACCACCAAACTTTGGTCAAGAGGGCATTCTGGGTCATTTAAAGTGAGATTTGACCATAGTTTCGAAGATCACTACAGTAAATAAGCCTTTCAACAATATAAAGAAGAAAAAGTTTATTATTCAATAAATAAAAACAAGGCAAGGGTATGGCGAAAATAGTTAGAATTGTGATCCATTATTGATCATCACGTGATTGTTTAGAGTTTTGCTTTAATCCAATCTAATCCAATACAATTAGAATCAATTTGCTAAGTTTAATATTGACTTATTTACGTTACAATTCAATTAAATCCGATCAAATTTTGATGATTTTATTTGGAACTACGTATAATGTATCGATAATAAAGTCTGTTATTTAAATGAGTCGTTATTCTAGGGGCGGGCATCTTAAACCGAAATACCGAAATCATATCCTAACCGCACCGTACCATATCGATTTCATACCGTTTCATTAGTTATGGGGAGATATTTGGTATCATACCGTATCGTACCAATAGAGTATGGTATAGTAGCAGTATTAAGATTTTGGTACCGGTCAATACCGTATCGTACTGAATAGTATAATTTTATGTTTTTGTCATTTATGTTTAGATTGTGTTTGTATTTTTGTAAGCCATAATGCATAATTTTAACTATCTTGGTTTGTAAGCCATAAGGCATGAGTTTTAACCATTTGGATTTGATGAATCTGTTGATTTGGATATTGAATATGTTGAATCTTTGAATTTGTAGCTTAGGCATCACTTATTTTGGTGTTGAATATTGAATTGGTCCATTTTTTAGTTGTATCATGTTGGTATCGAAATGATACCGATACCGTACCGATACTGATTTGGCACGGTACAGTACGAATTTTGGCAAACCATAATCTTATACCGTACCATACCGATTTAAATTTCTAGTATCGGTAGAGATACGGACTCAATACCATACCATACGTACCGTGCCCACCCCTACGTTACTCACTCTTTCTTCTCCAACTATTTGTGATATTGTTTTTCTTTCATTAAGAAAAATATATCATCAATCCAATAAGAATGGATTTTGTAAAATCAATAGACCCACCAACATAGAATCAATAACGTCTCAAATAAATTCTAAAATGAGGTTGTTACCAATTAGTTCTAAATGATATTTATCTTCCAGTATTAGAAGATATTCCAAATTCGAATATTTTCATATCTGTTTAATATATGGTATTATATTACTCATATGCGACAAATAATTAAAAATCACATCAGAAATCAGAATATATATAGTAATCAAGAATCATACCCCATAAGAAATTCAATCATGCATCACGCATGTTTATCAAGACAATGCATTAAAGATGGGTAGTTTTCAACTTCTCATTAAGAATCCACCTAATTTGATAAATTATTTTTAGTAGTCCGTATCAATTGGTGATTACTTGACATAAAATCTAGTTTCCATGTGCCAACACTTGAATGGTCACAATTGGTATATTAAATAAGGTTTATAGATGAGGACCACCCAAAAATAAGAACCTAGAAATAATTAGCCAATATGTGCTGCACATTATTTTATTTTTGCCATATAATAACTATATATTAAAGAAAATGAAAATTCCATACCACCAGCAAATCTTATACATGTATCCGTTTGGTGCTTTATTTTTTGTTTTATGGGTACTTGAAAGCAAGTGCTGCACCTTCCAACATGGACGTTTTATCCAACCTCAATTGACTTTTGGTATTGGATCATGTAATATTATTGTAAATAAATATGGAAGAAAAATTTGCCAAAAATAATTATTATAAACCAATTACATATGGGAATTGCACCATTTTGAGAACGTACTCATAACTAGATATTAAATTCATCGTCCTTGTTATTCAGGTGAGTTGATCATGAGACATCTTCCAACAAAATGAAGACAGATACCATACCACTAAACCAAGGTAGTTGGTCAAATTTAAATGAAGCTTGAATATTTGGTGTTATATCTCTTGTCCGACGATAAGACATTTTACCAACAGAACCATATTAAGAAACGTTTGAGATATTTTACAACATTGAAGAAAACTATCTAGCAGTTGAAGAATAAATATTGCATGAAATCAAAAGGGTGATATATATGTATATATACACACACACACACAAACATCTTCCTGCTACAAAAAGGCAACAGAAGAACAGAAGACAAAAAATGGATCTGAAACTCAATTTTCAAAGAAAAGCGTTTCCACAGAAAAGTAAAAACTGCGTGATCCAAAACCATCTTGATCACCTCAAATCGCTTTTGAAGTTTTGGAGTGGGGGTGGAGGCAGGCAGACCTCAAAAGTTGGGGGACACAATACCAGCATTTCTTTCTTTATCAACATGCGATGTGGGGCATGTAGGCATCCACTAATCAATATTAATTATTTGAGAATAAAACCCTTGCATTTTTTTATTCCTCCTAAAAGCAAAAGAAAAGTTGTTTGTCCCTCTCTTTAGCCGGATTTCTTTCATTTAGGTTTTTTATGATAAGGTTTTAATGAAGCCATTTTGTAGAGAAGTCAAGAGTCCTTGTTGTATTGACGTCGCTTCTTTTTGAATGAAAGTTCTCATTTTGATAATAATAAAAAAGTTGTTTGTCCCTCATGTCTTTATAATTTTATTTATTTTCATGGGGGGGTTGCTTGTTTCTATCACATATAAATTATATGTTTCCTTGTGGCTCATATCAGAAGACAAAAGATGTACTAAAAATATATGAATATATATATATATATATATATCCCTTTCTCCAATAGCTTGCCGTGAAAACTCCACAAGCCACTGATTGAAGGGGAGATGATTTTGCTGCAAAAATTAAGGGATTTAACAATTAGATTTACTATAATTCATTTCCTTTCACAATCAAGCCTGAAAAAGGAAGTTGAATGCCGAATCTTGGGCACTAAAAAAAGTTGTGTCGTTTTCATTCAATCATTTTGTTTATTCTGTTTTTAGTCCAAGGCTAGCAAAAAGCTAGTAATTTGGTCTTTGATTATATTATTACCCTATAAGTATAAGCTCCTTCTTGTGTAAATCTTTTATATATAAATAGGTCATGCTTGTGCTTATCCAGTCGACACGCATGGAGGAAGTTAGAGCATTATTCTTAGCTTATACCATATGAGGTGAGAGCTAGGTACTAGGGATGGCTAGAGTTTTTCCTTCTTTCTACATCTTTCTAACTTCCCTAATAATTTACTACTTTTCTTCATCTTTGGATATAAAATGTGTAGACCTGGATTAAGCTACTGTATTCGGCTATTTGCACTTGAGTTCGATTCTTCTTCTCGTATATACGTATATTATAATATTATTAGTTTATAATTTCGTTTTGATGAACAAAAAAAAAAAACTCTAACAACTGCCTCATTTATAATAGTTCCCCTCCAATCCAACTTGAAACACAACCTTCATGTTTGGAGAAAATTAGGCTAAGGGAGAAAAGGCCGGATCTCTCGAGACAAAGCATTATTCGATTTTGCACTATGAGATGATACTTTGAGCATTGAAATTTTTACGATTAAATTCTCAAGTTTAGGCAACAAGAGAGTCTTGAACAATAATAATGAGTTTGGAATAACCTTTATCAGTTGCATCAAGTGAGTTAAAAAGGCTTAATTTTTGTAAAGTTATATCATATAAAATATCCAACTCTTGAATCCCAACGGATTCTTTTTTACATGACTTTGCCCGACAGCTCAGATTACCATTCTTAATCAGACAAATGGCCACAAACAAAAGTAAAACAAACGCACAATCAGTCAAAGGAAAGGAGCATGAAAAAAGAACACACACAAAATATATTCTAGATAGAGATTTTGAACTTATCATTAAAAAAAGCAAAATATTATAGCATGCATGTGGAGTTTGTATCATGGTACCTAAACTAAAACACTTATGTACATACATATATATACAAGATGTTGACGTGGCTGACGACACAATCCAATAGCCACCACATAAATTATGAGCCTCGGAGTCGTTTCATGGAAGAAGACGAATAAGAAGAAGTGGACTTTTTCCAGCCAGCCAAGCCCATGCAAATGCAGGCAAAGCAATGCCGTGCCCAATAGAAATCCGACACGTCAAGGCATACCCGCGTCTTGCACGGATCCGTAGTCGAAAAGTCAAATGGGCAGCAGCACCAAATACGTATATGTAAACTGTACAAGTAGTATGTGCTAGGTATTTGTACGGTTATATTACGTGTTGAGGGAAAAAGGGATATCCCTAACCTCCATCACAAGTATATCCTGTCATGTCAAAAACCCCCCCCAACCCCACATGGCCACGTGAACTTTTTCTTTGAGCAAAGTGAGCGACCGGCGGGGGGAAGAAAAGTAGGTGGATCCTACTTTTCATATTGTGGGTGGGACCTGTGGAAGTGGATCCCACAACTGTCGGTTTGCAAATTGCATACATGATTGCATCTTCATGAAGGTGCATTGCTCATGATGCTGATGCTCCCCTCTCCTCTCTCCTCCCTCAGTGCTTGGTTGATATGCCAACTGCTGCCAACTCAACACAAAACCCCAAAAAGCCCCTTCTATATGTGGCTTTGCTTTGGCCTTGTGCTTCCACTTTCATTTTCTTACTCTCCCTAGAATGTTTGTCTTTTGAGCAAAGAAAGCCATAACATGCTCTTTCTATCTACTTTCCCAGTAATTTTTTTTTTTTTTGGTGGGGTTGGGGGGTTAGGTGTCCAAATTAAGCTTGCTTTCGATACGACTGTGACGCGCGTCTCAGTGATTATCAATCGTTGATGTATAAAATGTACACCGACAATTGAAAAAATAATATATTATATATGTATGAAGCCAAAAATTCAAAAAGGAAATAAATTGAATCTTGAGGCCGGTCGTTGAATTTGAGGCTTAAGTAAACAATCACACGCATACGCGGTACATAACTATCGTTAAGATTTCGCTAAATCGATTTTAAGGGCTTCGATGACAAAACAAGTATGACCAGAAAGATAAGAAGATCTTATGGAATAACTTAATCAACTCAAATTGATAATATAGTATTTTACATTTGCACTTTGCGTAACTCGTTTTGCATGTGATCAATTACATGGATTAGAAAATTCCAGGTAATATTTGTCGAACGCGTTTGAATCTAGAAAACAGAAAAATAGAGCAAAACTTTGTAATTGCCCACAGAAAGAAAAACCCTGAGGCCCCAAAAAGCCCACAAAATTGATGGATTTGCCGAAGTCCAACATAGAGAGCCCACTTCTCAATTGACCAATCAGAAGTATTTCAATTCCCCCACTCTGCTTATATTCCATGGACCATGCTTCATCCACGTATAAAAACCCAGTCTATACAATAATGTCATCATGGAATATGGGCCCCACCCATGATCAGTGATCACAAAATTTGGTTTGGAGCAAACACACACACAACACCCAACACCCAACACCATTTTTTTAAATTTTAAATTTATTATTTCATATTTTTGGAAAAAAAAAAGGAGGTTATAATTTATCATACTTATTGAATATTGAGTTAGGATGACATCGATATGGGATGAGGTTAGCTTTGTAGTTTTCTTATTTATTCTCCTTGACCTTGGAACCAAGACCTAGACTTGAAACCGCAAAAACACTAGTGTTAATGAAGGATATTCTTTCCAATCCAATTTTACGTGCTAATCTATTCAAAATATGATTTAAAATGCAAAGAACCCGTTAGTATAGTGGTTTTGTACAAAAACTCTCTCTAGTAAAGATCATGAGTTCGAGTCTTAGCATACTTGCAGTGTGTGTGAATTTAGAATATTATCGCCTAATTTCAATAAAAAAAGCCTTTAAGAAAACGTAACTTTTATTTATTTAATTTAATTTTACATTCTAAGATGACATAACCCTACCTAAGTCTTAAAGTCTAGCCCCCAATACATTAGAGAAAGAAAGAAGTCCAGCCCAAAGTTCATTAGGTTGGCCCGAAGCCCTACATCTCGGGGCCTCGGTCAAAGTCGACCCATGAGTAAAGAAACGTGGCAAGTTTTAATTGGTCCCAGTTATTCCTCAGGCCATACCGTAGAAAAGTAGTGGAACCCAACACTCTGGCCGACGCAACAAGACGTCAGCAACCCCACCTCCATAAAGTATTACAATAATCCCCTGCAACCACCAGCAGCAAAGCTGCCTCTAACTCCTCGTCCCATTGGTCCCGTCCCACCTCTCACGCAATCATACACGGACACGCATCCGCAAAAGCGAGGGAAGTATGGCAGTTACGTAATTCCAGCAAGCACAAGGGTCAAAGACCCCCGCGAAATTATCCGAATTTCATAAGAGTTTGGATTGCGGTGTGTCATATATCATATGCTTTGTGTCAACGGACGCCAAATGAAATTCAAATGCAGCCGAATTTCTAGTTGAAGAGAGAGAGAGAGAGAGAGAGAGAGAGCTTGGTGTTTTGTTTTCGATGGTTTGTGTGTGAGTGTGTGAGTGTTGGAAATAATAAAATATTTTTCATGTCCCGCTGCCACTGGTCCTTGCCTCCAATCATTTGACTCTGTTTTTCATTTTTCATGTTTTTTTCATTTCATTTTTTAATTTTGGGTTTCTCTTACAATTTTCATACATTTTCTCTCTGGTTTCTCGGCGACAGCAAAGGAAGTAGAGGAGTGGAAGAAACAAATATCTCTGCTTCTACGAAACTCTCAAACGCATGCACTCTCTCTACCCTTTCTTTCTCTTTCTCATCAATTCCTTGATCATGACAAACAACTCTGAACTCAGGCTGCCACATAATCCATCTTCAATGGGCTCTCTTTAATTGCTGCTTTTGTTTGTACTCTCTCTATAAGGTAACTCTGACTCTCTTCTCTATTTTCTCTACTCTTTTCCCTCTCTCAACAACAACAGTTCTGGATTGTTTGAGGTAATTCAAATTTGAGTTTTTTCCCCTATGATTTTTGTTTGAAAATTTTGGATTTTTGCATGTGATTGGTTGATATTGCATGTGGGTTTTTCTATTTCTGTGAGATTAATTTTACTATTGAGGGAAAGTTGAATAATTTGCAGCTAATTTGGGTTCTGATGTAGGTAGGTGTACAGGGTTATTTCAACATTTAAGTCCTTTTGTTGAATTAGATGCTAAATTTGAGTTGAGAACTTCGTTTACTTGGTACCCAGTTGGATTTTTGAGCTACTGGGTTGTTTCTGTTGCTCTTTCTTCATCTCAATTCCAAGTCGATTGTGTTTGACTTATTATATGGGCTTAGCATGATTTTGTATCAGCCCAAACTTTGGTTTTGGGGCAATCTGTCAACCTGGTTTTAGCTTTACACTATCAATTAGAAAACTTGTCTGGGTTTCGGTAGGTCCTTCTGTTATTGGTATGCAAAACTGCAGTTATAACAGTCCGTCCCATCATTTGTAATTATGGGGGATATTTTATTTTTGTGCTAATGGATACTTTTCTCCCTTGATTATATTCTTCTATGCAAGCATCTAAATTTGTGTGTACTTTTTTCTAGGGGGAAAAAAAAAAAGAATCATAAAATTGTGTGTACTTAAAAGATCAAATGTACCTCTGCAGGTTTTGATACTTCCGACATATATATTTACATGCTCTGATGCTCATTTTTCCAATCATTGATGGTTTTTCTTGGTTGAAATGAAGACAGCAATTATTGATGCTTTCTCATTTATGTACGTTCTGAGTGATACTGACTTGATTCCTTGGCTGACTCAACAAATAGGGAAATATTGAGGAGCTCAGCCATGGTCTTTTACTCTTGTATTTGTAAATCAGTTATAAATTATATTAAAAAATTATTAATTATTTCTTTTCTTTTCATTTCTTTGCACCATAAGGGCTTCTGTATGTATTGTTAATCCATTACATTTGTATCAGCGTGTGATTTATCTGTATTTACATATGCATGTTTTCTGAACTAGCAAAAATATAAATTTGAGATTTTTCTGATAGTTGAACTTCCTATTTTTACCGTCCTTGTGTTTGCAGAAAGTGATTCAATGGAGAAACATTTACAGGATACTATGTTGGGTCGTTTTGAAGGTTCCTTCTCTTTCCTTTAACTGATGGAAGCATGGCACAGGCTCATAGCCACGTGCATATGCTACATACATATTAGTTCCTTATGTATGCATGATCTTTCTCGTGATCTGTCATTTGTAACCGTTTTTGTAGGGGCCTTTAAGATTCCATCAGTTAATAATCCTAGAAAATTGGAAAGTAATGCATGGGGGATTCTTCATGCAACTGAGGCATATCATGCATCAAGTGATACTAGCTTGTTTTCGAGCTCATTGCCTGTACTTCCACATGAAAAGTGTATGTGTGAGTTCTTTTTTCAATGTAAAATTTTTCCCTATCTGTAGAATGGTTGTTGAGAGTTGAGACTCGATTTACTCAATATGCAGTGAACTTCTCTGACTCGGAGCATTTGGGTCAGTCTGTTGATGATAGCTTGCCTAGTTTAAACAATGTTGAGCAAGAAAATGAGATTAAGGATCCGCTTGAAAATGTTGAATCCAACGCATTTGGGATCATGCTTCCTGATGATGAAGATGATCTCTTAGCAGGCATAACAGATGATTTTGATCTAAGTCGATTGCCTAATCAGCTGGAGGATGTGGAAGAATACGACCTCTTTGGCAGTGGAGGCGGAATGGAATTGGATTTTGAATCTCAAGATGGCCTTGGCATTGGCATGTCAAAACTAAGCATATCTGATGGGGTTGTTCCAAATGGGATTGGTCATTATGCTCTTCCAAATGGGGTGGGAGCTGTGGCTGGGGAGCACCCATATGGAGAGCATCCATCAAGGACCTTGTTCGTTAGAAATATCAATAGTAATGTGGAGGACTCTGAATTGAGAACTCTATTTGAGGTATTTCCAGTTATTTCATTATAAGTGTCAATTTTACTTGGCCTCTGTTCCTTGCTTATTTTATTTGTTCTCCTGGTTATGTTTTGGTTTAATGTTCACTTGTTTTATTCGACCAAAAATAAATTGTTCACTTGTTTTCTTTTGGGTGGGTGAATTGCGGGTTGCTTTGGAGTACTTGGTGAGTTATTAAATCCGAGGCCATGGTGATTTTCCCAAAAGTCAAAATATTTTCATGGTGTTTTTAGGTAGTAAGTTTTAGGAGGGATTCTTGCTTTTCAGACAAATGAAGAAAAATAATAATAAAACTCTAGGTGAGACTTGTCTATGAAATGGAACAAAATGAATTCTAGCTTCCTGATTCAATGGAATTGTCTCTTGTCCCTTTAAAATCCCTTATTAGAAACTTAAGACTATTCAAGTTCATAAAGTTCCTTATTGCAAAGAAAATCAAGCAATCAACTTTTGATATCATGGAGAGGGCCTTTCCTTTATTAGTTTCATCCATGCAAGTAAATGTTCTGGCAGAACTTGTTATGTAACTCATTTCCCTTGCACTTTGGAGTTCCAATCATGCTCGCTTTGTTGAGTTGGTGTTGTTTTAAATTCGTTTGTTGTTGCAACTTGCATTGGCTGATTCGCTGAATGACACAGGTAGGTTTCAGGGTTGGATTCTAAGAACTTACCTGTTATAGTTAGAGACCACTTTTGGTGACAAATTTGTTGTACTGTACTTTCAGTGTTCATTACAGATAATTCAAGTGCGACTGCGAACATTGTTCTTGTCAGTGGGAATTTCTTTGCAACACAATCTTTTGGTAGATGATGTATTTGGTGCACTGGTTTCTTTGCCCTTGCAATGATTTTCTCTCCCTCTCTCTCGTTTCCTCTTTGTGTGTATGGGAAACAGAAAGTTTGTAATTGGTATCGGCAGTGTTTTTGAGTTTTTATATATATATTTTTGGTGTGTATGTGCAACTTTTCGTCTGCATTTTGATACTCTTGATTCTTATTGATTTATGGACCCATCCCTTTTTTTCCTTAGCAATATGGGGATATCAGAACTTTATACACTGCATGCAAGCATAGGGGCTTTGTGATGATATCTTACTATGATATCCGAGCTGCTCGCACTGCAATGCGTGCATTACAGAACAAGCCCTTGAGACGAAGGAAACTTGACATTCATTTTTCAATTCCTAAGGTTTGAATAGATGTTATCCATAATAGTTTGGTATTGTACTAGTTATTCATTCAACATCTTCGTAATGCGTCCTGTTCTCTGCTGAAATCCAGGATAATCCGTCAGAAAAGGATATCAACCAAGGAACTCTTGTGGTGTTCAATTTGGATGCATCAGTGTCAAATGATGACCTGAGACAGATATTTGGGGCTTATGGAGAAGTGAAAGAGGTAAATTTTAGTGCATAAATGTTGTGTCGTTTTGTTAGCATTCTTGTTTTGTATGTGCAGTTGTGCACCTTTTTATTATCTTGATTGGTTGTCTGATATTTAACATTCCATGAGTACAAAATGCAGATTCGGGAAACACCACACAAGAGACACCATAAATTCATAGAGTTTTATGATGTTAGAGCTGCAGAGGCAGCT
Source organism: Prunus dulcis (assembly GCF_902201215.1). Classification (NCBI taxonomy): domain Eukaryota; kingdom Viridiplantae; phylum Streptophyta; class Magnoliopsida; order Rosales; family Rosaceae; genus Prunus; species Prunus dulcis. The sequence goes on from NC_047652.1 coordinate 16,196,115, forward strand.
TTACGGGCATTAAATAGGAGTGACATAGCTGGGAAACGCATAAAGCTCGAACCTAGCCGCCCTGGTGGAGCACGTAGAACGTAAGTATCAATTTACTTTGGGTTCTGCAACAATTTGCAATATGAGTTTAGACATTTTGTATTGCCCTGAATTTCATCATCCATTAATTTCCTTGGATCTTGTAAGTGTAATGTTGCCTATTTGACTAATGGTGCTTTCACTTGTTGAATTTTTCCCTTTAAATGTCTCACACAAAAATCAAATTTCCAAATCCTCCATTCAGTGCAATGTCTTCAAACACTGGCAATTACTGTACGCAAAAATTTAGTTTCGCATCAAATAAAAATATTTTACTGAAGTTCAACGTGAAGTGTTCATGAGAACTTTAGTCAAGATTGTCAGATTCCTGGGCATAATCTGAAAAATATTTTTTTACAGTCTTGGCTGCTTAGTTGACTTCAAAAAATAATTATCCACAGAAAATAAATGTGTTTCAAGAGGTAACTTTCATCCTGTGAAGTGGAGTCTTAGATTAAAGCTCTGATTCAAATTTAATGGTTACACTTTCGATTTGGGCTGGGCTTCCTTTGACCCGTTGGAATCTTATCCGGGGATGTTCTTTTGGAGCCTCCTTTGCTTACCTATTAAAAAATCAATACATAGATCCTGTGCCATGTATAGAATTTTTAGATGCTTTCCCCCTATTTTATGGAGAGTTTGTAACACATATTTTCATGAATTGTCAAGCTTCTTCTTCCTTTGAATCTTACTATCCTTTATATGTTTTGACTCTGTTTGTATTATATAACCTTTCTTGAATCCCACTACAACAGAAATACTGTTGATTTTTTATTAAATAATTAAGCTGGGCAAGGAATTAATTCATCACATTTTTTTTTTTGGTTTAGCTTGATGCAACAACTCACTCAAGAGCTTGAACAAGATGAAACTCGGAGTTTCCGACATCAAGTGGGTTCACCATTGACCAACTCTCCTCCAGGTAGATCTCTCACCAATGACCGATGCGCTTGTTTTCACCAAGTGCTGGATTGGCTCTTATTAGGATTGCATGGCCTGCTGAAGCTAAACAATTGATTTGTTACCGTGATAGGTACCTGGGCACACATCGGAAGCCCCATTGAGCATAACCAGCCAGCTTTCAGTAAGTCCCCAGGTTTGGGAAGCCTCAGTCCAGACAGCAACCATTTGCCTGGGTTAGCTTCAATTCTCCCAGCTCATGTGTCTAACTCTCCAAAGATTGCACCTATTGGTAAAGATCAAGGAAGGTTAAACCCTATAAATCAAATATATAGCAACTCCACATCAACACAAGGAGCAGGGTATCAGCATTCCCATTCCTATCCTGAGCAGAAATTAAGTGCAAGTCCAGGTCCCATCTCATTTGGTGAGTCAAATTCAAATTCAGCAGGGATTGGAACATTGTCAGGTCCTCAGTTTCTCTGGGGAAGTCCAACTCCTTATGCTGAGCATAATTCTTCTGCCTGGCCAACCTCATCTGTGGGGAATCCATTTTCATCCAGTGGACAGGGACAAGGTTTTTCATTGAGTAGCCGGCATGGTTCTTTCCTGAGTTCACATAGCCAACATGTGGGATCTGCTCCATCTGGTGTTCCTCTGGATAGACATTTTGGCTTTTTTCCAGAGTCACCAGAAACATCCTTCATGAATCCAGTGTTTGGGGGCATGGCTTTAAGTCGCAACAGTGGGAATTACATGATGAACATGGGCGGTCGTGCAACATTAAGTGCTGGTGTGGGTCTTCCAGGAAACATTACTGAAAATAGCTCGCCTAGTTTCAGAATGATGTCAATGCCAAAGCATGGCCCTATGTACCTTGGAAATGGCTCATATACTGGACCAGCAGCAACCATCAATGAAATGTTGGCTGATCGTAGTAGAAGTCGGCGAATTGAGAATACTGGGAATCAAATAGATAGCAAAAAACAGTATCAACTTGATTTGGATAAAATTATCAGTGGGGAAGATATTAGGACTACTTTAATGATAAAAAACATCCCGAACAAGTAAGAAAAAAAGTTGTAATCATCCTAGGAAGTATATGCTTGCAACTCTTTTATCATTTTGAATACCTTTATCATTTTGCTCGTCTTTCTCATATTAGGTACACTTCAAAAATGCTGCTGGCTGCTATTGATGAAAATCACTGTGGTACATATGATTTTCTCTACCTGCCAATCGACTTTAAGGTGATTCTTTGCGCTACTATTTGATGTGAGTGCTCCATAATTCCTCAAGTTTATCTAATGCTAATCAGCACCCTGCTCTCTTTGCAGAATAAGTGCAATGTGGGTTATGCCTTCATCAATATGGTGTCTCCTTCCCATATTATAGCCTTTTATGAGGTTAATTTTGGGCCATTTTATTCCTTTGTTTGTTGTTGGTTAAATTGTATTTGGGTGCTTTATTCACTAGCTTGAACCGAAGAACTTTTTCTTGATATTTGATTGGCAATTTGAGAATGTTCAAATTCATCAGTCAGAGTGAAAACTAATGAGAATGCATTTAATGTTTACGAGAGTACTCAAACCATTAAATTGGTGCAGGCATTTAATGGGAAGAAATGGGAGAAGTTCAACAGTGAAAAAGTTGCTTCATTGGCATATGCACGAATCCAGGGCAAAGCTGCCCTTGTGACTCATTTTCAGAATTCAAGCCTAATGAATGAGGACAAGCGTTGTCGGCCCATTCTTTTCCACTCAGAGGGCCAAGAGACTAGTGACCAGGTTATATGTTTGAGTTATATGTCTTGTTTTGTTATAATGATGTTGCTCTCTCTGCTCCAGTTCTCAAACACAAACACCCTATATTGTTTTCTGATATATTCATATGTTTATGTTTGTGGATCCCCCAGGAAACTTTCCTTTCCAGAAACTTAAACATATGTATCCGGCAGCCGGATGGCTCTTACTTGGGTGACTCATTGGACAGCCCAAAGGGGGATCTGGATGAGAAGCCAGAGAACAGTTAACAATGTATTGGTATTCTTACATGCCTGAGGGGGACAGGGCTGCTAACTTCTGCATAGTCAAGTGTACAGAGTAGAGAGAGAAGTCGAGGTATGGGGCTTATAATAACTAAATTATGGCTAATGTCCGCTTTTGAGTACTGGATAACTCTGATATTTACTGAGAAAGTATGGAAGGGAAAGCGGGCAGAGAGCATTTTGTTAATTTGTAGAGTGCAAATTGTTATTCAACCAAGGGATTAGAATAAGGTGAAGCATATAGCTGAATTGTGAAGTCTCTCTGCAGCCATATGCATTGCTCAACGGTTTGTGCAGAATTTCTCCTTTTGGTTTTTTCCTTTTGTTGTTTTTGGTAATGTCCTGGGTCTTTAAAATCCCATTTGCAAATATGATTTTACGTGTTCATATGGCTAAAATGCCCTGTTGGGTAATAGGGCTTCAGGGCTGTTTAAGGAGGAAAAAAAATTCATAGAAGGGAGACAAACAGAATCGTCATGTTCATAGTGGGTCGGTGTTGTCATATACCAAAAAACTTTGTCCTGAATTAAATAAATATACGGATGTACAGATGTTCTCTCTCTCTCTCTCTCTCTCTCATGGTGCGCGCACAAAATTTTAATCTCTCAATGTCATTTGTTTGAAAGTTCATTGTTGGATATGCTTGCTGGGATTTTCAAAGAGAATGTTGGTCAGAGTGGGTGTAAAAGAGGTTGAACAGGCACAAACATGGCACTGAGCACGATTCATTTCAATTGGAGAATGCATGTTTGTGTCACGCCCGGCACGAGTACCGGGCATGCTGGACGCAATGTTCAACCCAAATATAATGTTTAAAAAAACAAAAAATATATTGGAAGAGCAAGCCAGGAAAGGGTATAAGGACAACCATGTAGTGGACTCCGCATGTATTGACAGTCAGAAATCAACCATGCAGTGGATTGAGTAACATCTTTAGTTTGGTTGCTACGAAGGTTTAGTTGTTCCCTTGCGTCTGGCTTGTAAAGTAGGTAACAGATTACGAACAAAGCAAAGCTGTTGATGAGCAGCTCAGGCCATACATAACACATGGGAGGCACAAACTCAACTAAATTATTGTCTTTGCGAACGCATTATAAAGCTGAGAGTTACAATAGGACAAGTTCTAACGTTAAATGCGGAATTCTAGAAGCAATCCGAATTTCAGTCAATGTGTCATGACTCATTAGTAAAATAAAATGTGAAATCACCTACTTATATCAGAACTTGCCGGCAGAATAATGATGTCATAAGTATTGCAAATTGTCTAATTGTATTTTTTAGTGCATGCGTTCAAATCTGTAGAGCATCAGCAATGGAACCTGCAAGACTTAACACCTCAAAGGGAGCTTTATTTGCCACGGCTTTGACAGTAAGCGGGCAGGAATCCGTGATCCAAAAGTAGGCAAATGCCTTCTCCGAGCCTTCTGAAAATCAAATCAACTGGCAATAAGGATCATAGAAATTACAATTACAAAGATGACATGAAAGATGACATGTATACAATAGCATGCAAGTACTTACCATCCTTGTGAGTGAACCGCTCCCATGAGCGTTTAGGAAATACACCATGGGTGACATAAGCGCTAACCTTGGCTGCACCATGAGCAGCCAAAACTTTCTGCCAGAATAAAAGACACAAAGGGAATGATTATGGAATATTTCAAGTTCCGAAAGCATGGCATAAATGTTTGAAATGCTTTTATGTTTCTGATGTACACATACCAATTACAGATACAAAGGCTTCATTGATAAACACTAATAGTTACAACAAAACTTCCTAGCGTGGACAAGAGGTCCACAATCTAGGCCAAGCTTTAAAAAGCTAGCTCTATGATATTCAGAATACAAACTACAGCCAAGACCTGTAGTGATACCATGAAGATTTGCAATCTTGAAAGAACTTAAACATGTCAAAATTCAGAAGCAACAGGTTCATGAGTATATAAAGAGTAGGGAAGAAAGGTGTTGATAAGTAGGGGTCACCCATTGGAAATATACCTGGCACTCGATCAAGGTGCCGCCAGATTGCACCAAGTCATCAACAATGACTACATGATAACCAGCAGGATTTCCCTCCTTGATCCGAACTATCCTCTTGTCACCTTCACGAACCTTATTACACACCACCTGCCATTAAAAAACATCCAATTCATAAAGGTGAGATTTAAAATGATAATAGAAATAATTCTCACTTTAAGCAAAAGTTCAAACCAACCATGGGAAAGTGATCCAACTGCTTGTGGAATCGCTTCCATGCTCCATCATCGGGAAATGCAACAACTATCTGAGAGGTGACTTTAATTAGAATGGAAATCATAAATACAGAGAATAGAGCCACTTGGCAAGCATTTATAGACAATGCAAATAAACCCAAAAAACGATTATAACGATTCATTATGAGACACATGGAAGATAGTGCAGCACACTCACCTTATCAGAGTTGGGAAGCTGGTGGAGACGCTGCTTCAAGAGTGGAATTCCAGTCTCAAACAAAGGCAAAACATGGTCCCCAAAATAAAATCTTTCCTGCAAAAAAGAAAGGAAGTACAGAACACAAATATTCAGTCAATAAGGTAATGACAATCAACAATATACAATCCCAACCCATGTGAAATCATAGAAATGGAGAAAATGAGAATTGCAAACAGAGGTCAAACACTGGTGAGCTAAAGAAAGAAGAGAAAAGAACAAATTATCATAGAAATAGGGGTGTGGTAATAAGTTGCAGACAAACGTTGACCTATAAAAGTTATTAGGTTGCAGATGTATGTGATTGTTTTTTTAGGGGGCATATAATTGTTATTATACAAATTTCTGTTCATCACTTACAAATGAAAAGTTTGTTTATGACGCTTAGAGTGGAGTTAAGAAACAAATTTCAGAGAATTAGAACTGCAGGGGCATGAGGTGTTGGATGATCAACTGCATCCTATTATTACACTACTGCACTACACCTTAATGAAAAGGAGACTAGATGGAATGGTACGTATGCATAAATATCTGTAACTGGAGTAACTCAAATACAAAGTTTTCAGCAGCATCATGTACAAATTACTTGATAGAAAAATTCATATCAGAAAATCTTAGCCCGTTTAATTACTAAAAAGCTTGTCCATGAGAATAAGAGAAGGAAAAAAAATAAAAAATGGATATGCAGACAAACCTGTAAAGCATGTATGTCATAGATGAGTACACTGTTTGGGCCACCTTTTGATATGGGAATATTGGACAACATTCTTGCCATGGTAAATGCAGTTGCTACATCCCCTTCTTCTTCCATTCGTTCAAAGGAACCAGTTGGAAAGAAAGGCAAAACTAATGTGAACGATGCAACAAACAGCCGGGGGAGTGCATATATTACAGAAAGCTGTTCAAAGATAACTCCTTGAGAGCTAAATGATGCAAGAAAGGCAACATGTTGGCCTCGAAGGTCTTGTGCGTTGTTTATAAAAATGTTTGGAAATCCATCATCAAAAGTCCTGTATATATACGATCCAATCAGTACTCCCACTTATCTTACACATCCTGAACTAAATATGCTAGTCTCAACTTTCCTTAACCACTGCCCCCATCTAGGCATCTATGACAAGGGAATCAATTGGTAAAATTATAAGTAAAATACAGTGGGATAGTCAAATTTTTTATAACTAAAAGGCATCCCTCATATAAATCTTTCTCAATTACACTTTTTTGGTCTGAAAGATTCTTTCTTAATCAATTAATTCAGCATTCAAGTTCTCCACTTTTCCAAACTCTTGTATGCACAGCTTTACAGAAGATCACAAGTTTCGCTCTTTTGGTTTTGTATTCTGTTAAAATTCATTGAATCACAACCTTCAGAAATAACAGATGAAAGGAAAAGTGCCCATTTTTTCTTTTGAAAAAGTGAGCTGAAAAAGAAGAACCCATCTCAAATTCATGACTAGGAAACAAAACAAAGCAGAATTAATAAAATGGTAGGAAACCAGACTATCAAGAGGAACAAATAAAGGAGCACAGAGCATGACAAAACAAGTTTGAGGAGAGAGAGAGAGAGGGAGAACCTCCATTTGATGGTCTGGAGGGTTATGTGGTCAGACTGAGAAGCGACCTGTCGAGCAAGGTCTTCGCATTCAGCGCAGTAGAATAGGAACACTTGCTTCTTCTGTGAGTTTTCCATGGCCGTCTATCTTGTAAGAGGAACAGAGCCCACAAGCACACACAGACAGACAAGAGAGGGTTTTAGGGAGAGAGAGTGAGAGTTGTAAGGGTTAATGCTTTTATTAATACTTGAAAAAAAAAAAAAAAAAAAGGTACTGAAAACTCCTAGCCTAAACCCCACGACTACTCCTAGTTTTTGTCAAATCTTGGACCAAAATTGTGGAGTGAAAAAAACACCTTGCAGGTTATCAATGTTTCTTTTAGATTGTGGGTTTTCTTCTTTTTGTTTGTTTGTTTTGTCTTGGTCTCAAACGTTTTAGGACAGGGAATTAGAAAAAATATTTAGCCATGTGCGCTGTATGCGTAACAGCTACGCATAAATTTTTTGCATTATATCAAGCAACTGGCAGAGTTGTAGAGGGCTGCAACTCCTTGCGAGGAAATGTCTACAATGAGCAGGAGATTCTAAACAAAAAGTATCGAAAATATAATTTTGCGCCAAATAAGCTTGTCTACAAGGAAAGAAGAGCTATTGGAAAATGCCCATTACCTCCAGAAGAGGCAATATCGTATTTTTTGTTAATGTTTCTTTATCGTCTCTCTTATGAAAATGTTTTTATTTTTATTTTTTATGTACAGTCGAATAGTGGGAAAAAAGAAGTATGAGAGCATATATGAGAATCATGCATAGAAAGATGAGATTTGTTATGTGATTTGGTATTTATATCACACACTCAAAAGTCTCACACAATACATCATTTAATTAAATACTTCAAAATAGTAAGTTTTTGAATACCACGGTATTTTTTCTTATATTTTAAAAGTCCTAATTGAATACCACCGGACTTGTATTGATTATTTAAAAATCCTAATTGAATACTACCAGATTTTTATTGATTACTTAAAAGTCCTAATTGAATACCGCCGTACTTTTAAGCTTTAAAACAATCTATTAAAATCACAATTGAATACACCCTCCTTAATTTCCAAAATAGTTCCTGTGGTCTTTTAACTTTAGTTTCGTTAGAACAAATGGTCATGCCAGCAATTTTGTTAACTTTTTTGTTAAATGCAAGGGCAAAATGGTATTTTTGTATCAAAATTGATAAAAATATGAATAAAAAATTAAAAAAACTAAAAAATTAAATTAATTTTGTTAACTTTTTTGTTAAATGCAAGGGCAAAATGGTATTTTTGTATCAAAATTGATAAAAATATGAATAAAAAATTAAAAAAACTAAAAAATTAAAATTAATCTCTCTCTCTCTCTCTCTCTCTCTCTCTCTCTCTCCCTTAACTTTAGTTT